>NC_031496.1:4016463-4073134 GCF_000237925.1 Schistosoma mansoni
TATTGATTTTCAAAAGATTTCTGATTAGACAATATCACAATTAGATGTCATAACAATCAATGGAGTTAAATGAAATTTTGATAGATCAACAGAGTAAGATGAGTAATTTACTGCTAACATTTCGCTCCGCCCTTCTTGTTGGGTATGAAACATAAACATTAAGAATAGAGGATATTGTTAAGTGATTAATAATCGATCATAGGTGTATTCGAGGTATTGCTCGTAAGTTTTGGAATCGCAGCGTAACCAATGTCTGGATTAGCAATAGGGTACTAGGTAAGGATGGCAAATCACTCGATGATTCAGTAATTCTCCACCAACTGAGTTCGTTGGGATATGTGTTACATATGTCCAACTATCAACTACCTCGACTTTAGATGTTGTTTGGTGTAGTAGAAGGTTGGAATGAAACTATGGACAGCTAAACCAAAACATTCTAGCAACTCATGAAGACATTTCCAATTCAACTGAGTCATATATGTAGTTGTACACTACCTGGTTAGGATCCGTCTAAATTATCGTAACCAGTGGTTAGAGACTTTGAATGATATGGCTTATCGAATGACACTGTGGTCGACTACATATTTTATCCATATATATATATAAGAGATCGATCCATTGCAATGCTAAACATCAATCGGGCGATTCAAACAAACAATACGAAGTGAATTTAAACTTCAACCCATTGTACAAGCAAGTGGCTATCAGAACTCAGTAGCTAAGTGGATAACGTGGTGGCGTTTGAAGGGAACGGTACTGGGTTCGAGTCCTAGAGTGAACATCAACAAATCTGAGATGCAGGTACATCCAACTGACGAACCCCAAATAGGATGAAACGTGCATTCAACTGGATTCCACTGCTAGCTACTATCAGTCTTTGTCTACAATACAAAAATGAATTTAAACTTGATCACATTACACAAGCTAATGGCTATAAGGATTCAATAGCTTAGTCGATAACACAATGGTATTTGAAACGAATAGTACTGGGTTCAAGTCCTGTGATCCAGATCCATTCAACTGACAAATCCTAAATAGGATGAAATGTTTATCCAATTAGATTTCACTATTAACCACTATTATATTTGAATTCACTTAGTATTGTTTGTTTGAATCTTCCCATCGATGTGTTTAGGACTGCAACTGGTCAGTCTCTAATTGGCATATGTGCATACTGTGCGTATTGCCTCGATATACCTTAATTCCCAAGCATGGTAAGCAGAGATGGATAGTGGCTAACAGTGGAATCCAGGACGCGCGTTTCGTCCTATTTGGGACTCGTCAATTGGATGTACCTGCATCTAAGATTTGTTGATGTTCACTCTGGGACTCGAACCCAGTACCCTCGCTTCAAACGCCATCGCGTTATCCACTCGGCCACTGAGTCCTGATAGCCATTTGCTTGTGAGATGGGGTGAAGTTTGAATTCACTTAGTATTGTTTGTTTGGATCTCCCCATCGATGTGTTTAGGACTGCAACTGGTCAGTCTCTAATTGGCATATATGCATACTGTGCGTATTGCCTCGATATACCTTAATTCACAAGCATGACGAGTCCCAAATAGGACGAAACGCGCGTCCTGGATTCCACTGTTAGCCACTATCCATCTCTGCTCACTATTATATTTATTTATAATATCTTAATGTTACTATGCATTTTTAAGTATATAAAACAAAAAAACAAAAAATATTTAAAAAATTTTTTTATTTCCGTTTGTATCCATCGATAAATACCAACTGAACAGTTTGTTTGTTTCTTTCTTTCTTTCTTCGGTTGTTTGTTTGTTTGTTGGTTGGTTGGTTGGTTTGTCTGTTTGTTCGTTTGTTTGTTTGTCTGTCTGTTTGTTTGTTTGTTTGTTTGTTTGTTTTTTATTACATACCAGAAAAAAACCAAAAAAAAAATCTGAATTTATCGTTTTATCATAATGAATATATCCATATCTCTATATGGGTGTATACCTATTCATGATTAGTGTAGCCTTTATGTTATTCATTGGATTGAATGAACTAAGCCATCTTAATTGTAAACCATAAATCATCATGTTCTAATGTATACACATTTACATTTACATTAGTTGTTTTTTTTTTAATCTAAAATTCTTTAGACTACTATTATCTACTATATAGACTACTGAAAATAGAACAAGATTATTATTATTAACCTGACTTAAATTTCATCTTATTGAGGTTAATGTTTGTCATCTACTTACCTTAAGTGGTCTATTTTTTTTTTTTAAGTAGATTGAATTTGTTTTAATGGTTACTATTATTGGTTATAGATCAGATCATAAATAGGTAAGTAATATTGTCTAGGGGGCCAAGAAATAGAGAAAGATATGAGAAGATAGAATTAGATAGGAAATCGCAGGATAGAGTGGGTTAGAGAATGTTTGGTCAGTGGCCTATGCTCCATTGAGAGTAATAGGTGTAAGTAAGTAATATTGTCTAGGGGGGGGGGGTAAATATATTATTATTATTATTATTATTTATATCTAGTGATTATAATAATAAATCATTTTCATTTAAGGAAATAGTAAATTATTTATCAGTTTAAATTCATTTAGTATTGTTGTTTATTTGAATCTTAACTTTTTTTGATGTTTAAGGCTGCAATTGATTAGTATTCAAGTGGTTATCAGGACTCAGTAACTAAGTGGATAAAGTGACAGAGTTTGAAGTGAATGGTACTGGGTTCGAGTTCCAAATAAGACGAAACGTGCATCCAGCTGGATTCCACTGATAGCCACTATCCATCTTTGCTTAGAATACTTGTGAATTAAGGCAATATCGAGGCACTGTGCATAGGATGCACATATGTCAAAGTGAAATTCACTTGTTCAAATTTCACTTAATGTTTGAATTACTTTGCAATTATGTTTTTAAGACTTTGAAACAATCTGTAACAGTCTATCCGTTTGTACGTTACATTGATGATCATCTCTCCTATAGTATACTCCCTTAAAAATGCTTACACCAGTAACCATATCTCATTTTTATTACTTAGTATACTTAATATAACCTCTACTCTTTCTAATACTTTATGCTTACATTATCCAAGGTTAATTTGATTATATAAAATAGAATCTCTTTAAATCAGTGAGTTAAAAACAATCTAGCTCGTATGCATGGTGACGAGCCTATAAAAGTAATTTTTGCTGCTATTGTTCCCTCATCTCTTTGATTTCGTTTCTCCTTTTTTTCTTGTTGTAAATGATTATAAGTATCCTGTAACGGCACTATATTAACTATTCATAACAGTATTTATTATTATTAATGACTTCCTAGTTCACTTACTAAGAAAATACCAGATCACAACTTCTACTTCATTTTACTATAATCCCTTTACCTATATATCTGTCCTTCATCTGATATATCCCTTCCTGTATTAACCTGGATAGTGGCTAGCAGTGGAATCCAGTTTGACGTACGTTTCATCCAGTTTAGAACTGGTCAGCTGGATGTATCTGCATCTCACAGTTGATGTTCACTCTATGACTCGAACCCAGTACCATTCGCTTCAAACGCCATCACGTTATCCACTTAGCTATTGAGTCCTTCCTGTATTAACTTGATCATGTCTTTAAACTGGCATACCTTTAATCCTTTATGAACCGCTGGGTAATTAAAAGAAAGTTAAGATAATTTTGAAATGGCTGCATATCATGATGAAATATAACTAAATCTATTTTGATGAACAGGAGAACATTCAATCATTGTTTGAATCCCATTAAGATTTGTAATAGATTGATTGGAATTTAAATAATTATGCTAAAGTTTAAGTTTTTGAGCAGTAAGCTCTCAAGAATGCAGAATATCTTCAAATTTGATTACTTTTATACTGTCTCAGAGATTCAACTACACATACTATCCAATTGTGTTTTAAGATATAAGATGACTATCTAAATGGTAACTTATAAACAAAGATGGATAGTGACTAGTAGTGGAATTTAGGACGTGCGTTTCATCCAGTTTGGGACGCGTCAGCTAGATTTATCTACATCTCACAGTTGATGTTCACTCTGTGACTTGAACTCAGTACCATTCTCTTCAAACACCATCACATTATCCACTTAGGTACTGAATCCTGATAGCCACTTGCTTCTTAATAGTTAAAGCTGAAGGGCTAAATGAATACGTATGCTTATAAATTGGTGGTTTTTTACAATATTACAGCCAATTTTTGATTAAAGATATACGTTATTTACTGATAAAGAATCAGTTCACGAAATCCAGCTGACTGTCTTCAAGAATATTCGTACAGATTGATAAATTAGAATTAAGTCAATAGTCGAAATAACTAAAAGTAGGTAGTTAAAACAGCGTAATCTACTTTAGAAGACTACCCTTTCATTTATTTATTTGAATACAATAATATTGGTACAAATGGGCACCAGATATATATGAGTCACATAAAGGTTATTTGAATTGTTTAAGAAGTGCAAGTAGCATATCTAGAAATCATTGTCATTTCATTTTAATTGTTTCAGGGCTATGGTACTGTCCGGGTGCCAGACCGAAACAGGTAGTTTCCTTAGAGGACCACAACCGGAGCCTTTGACCTAAAGGTCTGATTCACAAGGCAGTGGAGCATCGTGAGGAGATGCAGTCGCATGGTAGCCGGTGACCAACGATTGATTCATACGCCATTTGTTCCCTCAGGATGCTAGAGCCCATGTGCACCATTGGTTTGGAATGAGGGTATTCCAACTTCCCTAGATAGACTTTCTCTGTCCACCAACCCGGTTAAAGCGCCGGGCATTCGGTTTTCATCCTGTCGACTTCGTGAACAACAGTAGTGCCACGAGAAGTCAATGAGTAGGACTTCCCTGGCAATGGCTGTATACACGTGGCCATGTGAGAGCATTTCGAGAGATAGGACGGGGTCTCCTCACTCTCGTCCATAGCAGGACATTTGGGGGCTACCGTTTCATGCTAGGCGAACAACAACTTTCTAAGCTGAGTAGATAAAGTTCTAAGTTAGTTAACTCTTTAAACTTATTTTTGAATGTCTATATCAATACATTCTAAATGTTAACAACCATTACATAAACAGTCGTCTTATTTCATCTGATTCTAAATTGTGATTATGATAAATAGTTTGTGACTTATCTAATTTAATCATTATAGTATCATAACGTGACTATCAGTGATTTTTATTTTTGTTGTTAAATGATTACATCATTGTCAATAAGTAGGTTATTTACTACTCTTATCTAATGTCTACCTTTCATTGTCTATAAATGTTATGATGTAATAATACGACTAATCATTGAACTAAGGATACATACAAAGATACAAATATAGGAATGGTTGATAAGTAAATAGTCGATAAAATGAAACTTAACAGGGTCCACTAAATTGATACTTTAATAATTCATATTGATTTAAAGTTGATTAGTTGATTCATTGTTGTCATCGAATTGCTTTCTATCTTATGTAGGAAGGTAACGCATGCTCAATATGGAACTATTGTTCATAGTTCATAGGTAACACGCTCACTATGGGGAATGAATATTCTTGAATAAACTCCGAGTAGATCCCTGAGTTCTTCAGTTGTTATTTACAACTGAAGAACATCTAGAACTCAAAACAATTGTCAACCAACACGAAGATCAGAATTTTCAATACAAATGTCAAAGTAGTTCTACTGTATGGGGCGGAGACGTGGAGAACTACGAAAACCATCATCCAGAAGATACAAGTGTTTATTAACAGTTGTCTATGCAAGATACTTCGGATTCGTTGGTCAGACACTATGAGCAACAAGTTACTGTGGGAGACAACAAACCAGATTCCAGCGGAGTAAGAAATCAAAAAGAAGCGCTGGAAGTGGATGAGACACACTTTGAGGAAATCACCCAACTGCGTCACAAGACAAGCCCTCAAATGCAATCCTGAAGGCCAAAGGAAAAGAGGAAGACCAAAGAACACATTACTCTGAGAAACAGAGACAGACATGAGAAGAATGAATAAAAACTGGATAGAACTAGAAAAGAAGGCCCAGGACAGAGTGAGTTGGAGAATGTTGGTTGGAGGCCTATTCTCCATTGGGAGTAACAGGCGTAAGCAAGTAAGTAAGTAAGTAAGTAAGTAAGTGAGTGAGTAAGTAAGTGAGTAAGTAAGTAAGTAAGTAAGATCCCTGAGTGTATAGTGCTCAAGAATTTCGCATCTGTAAATAAATCCCCAAAATCAATAACTCTAAGTGTTCAACACTAGATGCTGACTACATTCGTTATAATGGACTCAACTAACTGAAGGCGCTCGGTCATGCATACGCATCAGATCACGGTTTGGAACGGATTGCTCAACGTCTCTTGCGATCACTAGCCAGATTAGATCAGTCACTCCTCGATATATTGATAATCTATTAAATATATCTTCCAACCTCCTCGCTTATGACTTTTGATTTTAACTGGGTGGGTGCGATTCAATTATAGAAGGTGTTACTGGTAAAGTGTTGTCAAATTACAATAACTGTGGTATCTTCAATTTAATACCAAGACAAAACAACTGTCTAGTGATCCCTAAATTTCAATTGTTGTCTTCTAAACCAACTTACTATTAAGATGAGTCCGAGAGTTTGTAATTACTTAAAAAATTAACATTACTCTTGTATGATTGTATAACGAATCTTAATGGTTGAATTCATGAGTCAATTTAAGCTAAACCATTATTGAAAACCTGAAGGCAATGGACGTCTGTTTCGTCCTAATATGGAAATCCTCATGGACTTAACCATAAGAATTATTACAATCTCTACAGACTCCCATACTGATAATAATCATCATGTGCTCACTAATGACTGGTTTCAAGGTGAATTTCCTGGTGTCCTAGTGAAAAACTGTGACCAATGGATTTCAAACGTATCTATTATGAGGCAGTTACTCACTGATGACAATAATAGACGATTGCGCAATATTGTTGATTGGTTAGAGTTCGACATTAACACCGTTGAATGTCAGTTCAATAGTCTATAGGTTAACCGTTCTCACGAGAGACCGAAGACCCAGGGTTCGAATCCCTCATGTGGGGTCGTGGATGTGCATTGCTGAGGAATCCCATATCGGGACGAAACGAACTCCTAATGCTTCGAAGTTTTCAACAGTGATCTAGCTTATATCGACATAGTTATCGCATGTATTTTCATATTCTGTACATTAAGCATTAAACAATTGTACTTGTTGTTTAACTGTATTACATTGAACGCTTGTAACACACTTTCCTTCCGTTGTCCCAATATGTTGCATCATGGGGTAAAATTAACACTATTGATAAATCGTTGCGCAGAATATTCTAGAATTTTCTTGGGGGTACTAAGAATTTACCCAATATTTAGTTTAAAACAGCGAAACGGTCAGTAAATAGCAGTGCTTAGAAAAGTAAATTAAGATACAGAGTAGGTATTGTAGTATGTATTAAATTTGTATTGAGTAACTATAACTGTGTGAAATAATTAAACTGTTTATAAAAAGTCAGTATAGGATCGTGGGGATTACGAACTGATTGATGTTAGACCACCATTGAAATCCTGGAAACACTAGATGGCCATTTCGTCACATTGTGGGACTCCTTAGTAGGGCACATACACCATGCCACTAGCAGGATTCGAAGCCAGGAACTTCAACTTCGCGAGAGAATGCTTAGCCTCTAGAACACTGAGCTGGCCGGTGTCCAACGGTGTTAATGTCTAACCTCAACCAATCCATGGAGTCACCCTACCATCTTTCATTGTCCAAGGTAGATACCTATCTCTACCTGATATGGATTAGCTCCACAATGATAAGATGTTATGATGAACAATTACATTTGCTGTTTGTACAGTTTTATTTGAATAAAATTTTTGTTTAGATGTAATTGACCCCAGAAACTAATAAATTGGAATGCACATTATCATTATCTAATATCTACGTTTGGTCCACCAGGGTGTTTGGTACCTGAGTAGTTGCGCCACATGATTGCGCTGTTCTGTTCGGATTGTAGCGTTGAAGCCTTTATAGTGTCTGGCTCCCCTGTTAAACGGGATTGAACTGTAATGTTTGGGTTGCCTCATGAAAGTCGGGATGGTGTCTGGTTCTCCTGAAAACCAGTGCAAGATTACCCTGGCCCATAAGGGTATATTATATAACTATATAATATCTACGTTATTCGATGTTCGTTTGTAGGAATTCGCGTTATAAATTTTTTTTTAAAAGGACTTCCAAGTGTTAGAACAGTTAAGATTAATGATTACTTAGTACAACTGATTTATCAGATGATTGACTAGTGTCGTCGGCTTTTAAATATACTTTCAATATAAAGTCTCATGATCCGATCCAACTATTAAAATCTAAGTAAATGGAGCGCTAGAATGTGTAATCGAAAAGACTGAAACCCAAGTAATTTATCTATTATGCTATTGTTTCAGTGGGTCGGCTAAATTTTTAATGTTATCATTCTCCATGATTGATTAACCATCAAGTGAAAGGGATTATATCTCATGTTTATTACGCTGGTGAACGAAACTGATAGGTCATGGGTTCGAATCTCGTGACATGGGATCGTGGATGTGCACTACTGGGGAATCCCACATTAGGACGAAACGGCCATCCAGTGCTTCCAGGTTTTCCATGGTGGTCTATCTTCAATCAACTCGTGATTTCAACCATTAAAATTACTATAATATCCACAAAACCCCTTCTGAAAATAACAACTGTCGTTTTTAATTAAAAGAGTAGAAAATCTCTATTCATCATTATCATCATTCATATTCATATTATTATGAATGTGAATAGAATTATGGGTGATGACAACTAGACAAAAAAGTTACATTTCATTTTAATAAAGTGATTTCTAATCAAAATTTACTTTAACCAATTCGACATAGTAACTAAATATAGTCAAGCTTTATCTTATATCGTTCATGATAACTAATATGAAATAATCAACGATTTCTAACTATAATTGATTACATAATAAGTAAGTTATACAATTTTCAGATACCTGATTATGAAAACAATGAGTAGTACTCATGAAATAATCAAATAATCTCTTAAAATGAGGTCAATAGTAGCGTTAGCAATTATCACTAGTTATGTTGTTTTGCTTATTTACTACAAGATAATATTTACACTAAATATATTGGGCAACATTAATTGCATAACTTTTAGATCCAACGTATTGTAACCGATTGTTAGTACATATTCATTAGAAGGGGTTTTTGTGGAGATTTAATATTTTCATAGTTGAAAGCGTGAGTCAATTGAAGCTAGACCACCAGAGAAAAACTGGAATCACTAGATGGCCGTTTCGTCCTATTGTGGTACTCCTCAGCAGTGCGCATCCAAGACCTCATCACAGGAGATTCGAACCCAGGACCTACCAGTCTCACGCCAGAGCACTTAACCGATAGACCACTGAGCCGGCAACATATTCATCAGCTTTATATGAATAGGGTAGTCTATACAGTAATATTTCTCAACATTCCTGGAATTCGATAATCGTTCATCGTTGTTGTTTTACGTCAGACGGTAGAACGTTCAGTGTCATTTGTTAGATCTCATAAAATATACCAAACAACTAAAAATAAAAAGAACTGACAATAAATGGTTAATTATTTTGAATAATTAGTTGTTGCTAGAGTACTACTACTGAATTCTTTTTAAATACTTGTTATGAACAATAAGGATGCCGTCGCCAATTGTTATAAACGTAGGATGCTGATTATAACTCTAAAGGTTTCTGGTTATAACAGTCCTTTCACTTTTTACACGTATGTGGGACGTTAATTTACCTTAGACGAATATCTACACTAGATTCCCACCCAGTGTCTATTCTACAGGACTTCAACACAACTCAGATCAAGAACACGAGATTAGCCTGACTATAACGTCAATATATTACCACACCAAAATCCAACACAAGAAACAGTCAATCAATAAGTGTCCATCAACAGGGAACAGTTAATACATAATAAGGATAAGGGAATATATATAACACATATAACACCTGTCATCCTATCTAATGTCTGACTCATCAAGACAACCAATCATTGTCATTTTCACCCACACATCAATACTTGATTTCCGAACATGTAAGAGTCGGGGAAATCTAATCCAGATACAGAATCTTCTTTAAAACAAAATGGATACATATGATTATTCGTATGATGAAAATCTATATTCAATATTGTATCAGTTTGTTTAAATAAATAAACGATTATAGATAACAACTAATCAATGAACATTTTCGGATACCTAATCAATACCCCCAAATGCCCTAGTACGGTCGAGTGTGGGGAGAGTCCGCTCTCCCTCTCTCATATGACCACGCGTATATAGCCTCTACCAGGGAAGTCCTACTCACTGCCTTCTCGTAGCATTACTGTTGTTTACGAAATTGAGAGGACGAAAAGTGAATGTCCAGTGCTTAAACCGGGTTGGTGGACACGGAAAGTCCAAGTAGGGGAGTTGGAAAACCCTCATTCCAAACCAATCGTGCGCATAGGCTCCAGTATCCTGAGGAAACAAATGGAGTATGAATCAATTGTTGGTCACCGGCTACCATGGGACTGCATCTCCTCACGATGCTCCACTGCCTTGTGGATCAGATCTTTAGGTCAAGGGCTCCGGTTGTGGTCCCCTAAGAAAACCACCTGCTTCAGTTTGGGCACCTGTGCAGTATCACAGCCCTCACACAAATCGAATGAGATTTGTGCGGCGCATATATATTTGGTGCTTCCTTGTACCAATATTTATGTGTTTAAATAAATAAATAAAACGTTGACAAAGAACGTATTCAACAAAGAGAACCTTACTCAACGAAGTGTAAAACAACTAAATGAGTAAAAATCATTGAAGTTTGTAGATGATATGTGAACATTCCAAAGAGACTCGCGAGTTAAGTTGAATGTATACGCTTCTAGGATGTATCATATTAACAAGAAATAGCTTTCCAGTGAACCCCGGTTTTCAATAATACTAAAATAATCTACATTCATAAAATGAAAATAATCTTCACAAAATACCATTACTACTGTTTACTTCAGTTTATAAGATTAATAATTGAAATCTAAATCATTATTATTATATTCAACTTCACTTATCTTGGAATGTCTGATCAGCCATATAGGTTGGTGTCTGACGAAACCTCTACACACACTCAAGAAGCTCGTTTGGCTTTTGCTGACTTATATCACCAATGGAGAAAGCTAGATCTCCGTCTATCAATTAAGGAACGAGTATACTGAGAAGTAGTTCGCTCTGTTCTACTTTACGGCTGCGAAACGTGGTCATTAAGAGTAGAAGATACTCGCAAGCTACTAGTATTTGACCACAGATGTCTTAGAAATATTGCTCCGATCTGCTGGGAACACTGGCTATGTAATAGTGGGGTTAGATGCAGGGTATTAGGGAATGATGGTAAATCATTTGTTGGGGTCATGAATCTTCATCCACTGAGATGGTTGGGGCACATGTTATGTACGCCTGAACACCGATTACCACGATGCGCTATGCTGACTAGTATTGGCGATGGTTGGAAGAGAGTTAGGGGCGGCCAAACCAAAACATGGCATCAGAGCTTGAAGTCACTAAATTCTAGTCTGAACCATGTTGGTAGATGCAGACTACATTGTTGGAGTCCGCGTGATTATCGTAACTAATGGTTGGAGACTCTGAGTGATATGGCTCAGAATCGATCACACTGGCGTAAGTGTATACACTCCCTGTCTTCCGTTAAACCGTGAGATTAAAATTGCTTCATATCTGTCTTTCTTTCTATACTATATCGCTACATAAAATGTTTCTTTTATATGTTATCATCACTAAATTAACTACTTTTATGTATTTGGTGTTGATCTTACTGTGCTAATGAGTGAGGTATAGCAACTTGAACCGATGCATATATGTGTCGGATCCTACGTTGTAACTGACTGACATTCACAATGGTTTCGTACACCTTTCTTGTATCCATAACAACTTTAATTAGAATTAATAATATTATATTTTCTAATTGTTATAAATAATATGACTGAATTCATATAATGAATGGTGTTATCATATTCATTTGACCTCTGTTTAGGTTTTCTTTATAATGATAATCAGTAGTATATTCAGTAGTATATTCAAGAAAAGAAATATATAATGAATAAAGAAATCTGTACAAATTACATGAAATAAAATAATGAGTAACTAAGGCAACAAAAAAAACAGAATGGAATAAAAGAGGATTAATGAAGTTCATTTCTTCTTCTTCTTCTTCTTCTTCTTCTCATAACACAGTTTAAAGAATTTGAACATTTCTCAAGATATCTGATAAAGATGGATATATACAAGGACAGTGTAGTATACAGATATGATATTACCATGATGGTAAAGCTGTATTGGTTGTTAAGGTTCCTTTAATAGTAGATAATGGGGAAATATGAAAGTTACGTTTTTCTCCACCAACACGTTTAAATGGTAATAAAGGAATAGGGGGACATGGTGAAAATAAATATCGACGATGACAACTTTTACCACCACCACCACCACCTGTACGATTTATAGTTGAAGGTAAACGAAGTTCAGTGAATCGTCTTCTTTTAACGAATTTTCGTCTTACACTATCAACACAAATATCCTAAAAGATAAGAATGAAATAGATGAACTAACTTATAATGCAGGTAAATAAGACTAAAATTATTACTAATTTTATTATCAGAAGGGGGTTTATTGTGGATATTAAAGTAATTCCTATAGTTCAGATCATGAATCAATTGAAGCTAGACCACCAAGGAAATACTGGAAGCACTGGACGGGCATTTCGTCTCATTGTGGGACTCCTCAGCAGTGCGCATCCACGACCTAGCCTCTCGAGATTCGAACCTAAGACCTATCAGTCTCGCGAGCGAGCGTTTAACCATTAGACCACTGAGATGGCCAGCATCCAACGGTGTTAATGTCTAACTTCAACCGTTCCATGAAATTGTGCGACACATGTTTTCCATGATGGCCTAGCTTCAATTGACTCATGATCTAAATTATTAAAATTACTAATCTTATTGTTATTAATAAATAAGCTCAGAGTATATTTCCCTCATGTGTATAAGTGTTTAATGATATGGATGGATAAGTTAAGCTTTTATTGAAAGAAACGACATTTCTACCTTGACCAATTTATCATTTTAAAAGATAGTATACATTAGTTCTTACATAATCGTTTCATCTCATACATCGTAACAGAATAAATTAGATACTAATTGATCAAAACAGTCATTTTAATGACCTTGATGAATGGTGATATAGTACTTTTGCGTATATGCACTAATTCACACATAATTGGTAGTTAGAAGAACCAAGGCAACAGACACTTGACCTTTCATCAATTATATCATGTCTAGAATATGTTGTTATTATTCTCAGTCTATTTAACTTGATTGTTTTGTTGTATACAAAACAAGTTCCCTTAGAATTACGTCATATGAAACAAAAACAATCAAAATAAATCAATCGGGTAAGTGAATTGTAGAGACAGACTATTGGAATAATGCTAGTTTACTAGGCAATCAAAATATGAAAACTCTTGTACGTGTACATAATGTGCCCAAGGGACAACTGCTTGAGGTCGGTCACACACGACCATTTTGTGTTAGCTACGTACTTATTGAGACCTTACAGCCGGAGACGGATATCCATGGAATAAGGCGAGGTGTGCATTTTTAGGACTGACCTTTTCTAACCCCACCCCTCCTTGTGGGAAGGCAGCATCGCTGTTATGCTGGTTGTCTGAAGGAAACACCTTACTGCTGTCACACCTCTGTACAGTCAGCAGTACGACTTCGCCTTCGGACCTAGAGTATGCTGCTTTTAGTCTTACCACACTTCAACCGACCTGTCTGACATGGTAGGACCTTGAGGAACGTTTGTTACAGCCAGTATAGCTCGATTGGATCATCACGATAGGCAAGCCCGACCACCACATCAAGGTAGCAGCAACGGTTGGATCGGTCTTTATGTACAAACTGGTTTATACTTTGATATACAGATATAATAATGAAACAAAAATACTGTAACTTACTTCTAATTGTTCATTTGTATAATTAGGATATTTCGAAGGTGATAAATGATTCATATTGGTCGATATTTTCGATAAGTTTGATGATCGTACAGAAGTTATATTTAAATTTTCATCATTATGTTGAGATTTCTCAACAGAACATTGTATATAATCTGAAGATATTTCACCTACTGATCGACTCCATTTCAATACTGGTGTTTGATCTATACAATTTTCTAATTTCAATTGTTGTTTAGTTTTAAGTGTTCTTGAAATCTCCATTATATCATCAAATTGTATAGGTGATGAATCTAATACTTGAAAATTAGCTATACTTGTTGGTGTTGGTGTAGCAAATCGAATAGCTGTTCGTAATGGTGGTGAATCGTCAATATTTTTGGCATCTTCTTTATTCAATGTTTGAAGATGATTTCGATGACGAAATTGTGGGGATAATAATAATGTTAATCGATTAGTTTTTATATCTACTGATTGTTGTTTCGTCGTCGTCGACGTCGTAGTAGTACGTAAAGAATGACTGTCAGTTTTGAATATTGTCATGTATGGACTATTAGTACATATGTCTTGTACCAATGAATAAGGTAATAAGAAAATATCTAAACCAATTTCAATTAATAAACTTGTGATAGAATTTAATTGAAGACATTTTTCTTGACATTCAATTGGTGGTTGTTTATGATTCTATAAAGAAAAATAAGACAAATAGGGTAAGTATATGTATATGATCAAATGAAATACAGTTCAACTGAATTGGTTTATACACATTCATTGTACGATCAATGACAGTTCACAAGTAGCATCATAATCAACTTCATTATGATCACGAATATTGTAATGTGTATAGTTCGACTTTATCAGTACTGAATACCCCCAAATGCCCTGGTACGGCCAAGAGTGGGGAGAGTCAGCCCTCCCTCTCGAAATGTTCTCATATGGTCACTCAAACATAGCCTCTCCTACAGAAGTCATACTCACTGCCTTCTCGTGGCGGGCGTATTGTTTACAAAATTGAGAGGACGAAAAGCGAATGTCCGGCGTTTTAACCGGGTCGGTGGACACGGCGAGTTCATCTAGGAGAGTTGGAAAATCCTGATTTCAAACCAATGGTGCACATGGGCTCCAGAATCCTGAGGGAACGATTGGGAGTAAGTAAGTAACAAAGGGGCACCAAATACATATGCGCCACATAATAACAATTAGAATGTAAAGAAATAGAGAATGTAAAATGAGTATAAGAAAAAGGAGAACAATAATGAACAGATATTAGTGTATGATAGTGAAATAATAATTAACTAGAAGGCCTCCTTGAATATCTGGTTTACCTATTCCTACCATCTAGATATTTCAACAAGTAATCTGTTTCCTTATTTGTTTCAACACGTCATTATGCCTAATAGTCTTTTAACCTATTCAGGTGAGTTTGTGAAAAGTTCATGACCTTTAGCTGTACAAGTTAGAAAAAAGTACAATCAGAGACAGTTTAGTTACTGGCAACATACATCTCAAAGAATGTAATTTGTTCAGATGTCGATTCCGGAACTACTAACATCTAATTGGTAATCATTCAACAATTATCATCAAGATCGATCAAGATGTAAGAAACAGAAGCTTGTTGAAATACTTTGTGCTGAGAATTCCATATTTTACCAAAAGTATAACAATGCATACAGCTAATAATAATAATAGTAATAATAATAATAATATCAGAAGGGTTTTTATGGAGATTTCAGTAATTTTATAGTTGAAATCATGAGTCAATTGAAACTAGACCACCGTGGAAAACCTGGAAGCACTGGACGGCCATTCCGTCAAAGGGTGGGAATCCTCAGCAGTGCGCACTCACGATCTCGCATCACGAAATTCGAAACCAGGACCTATCAGTTTCACATGCGAGCGTCTAACCTCTGGAAGACTTCGCCGACATTCAATGGTGTTTATATCTAACTTCAACCGATCCAGTAAAATGAGCGACATATCCATCGTTGTCTTCAGTGAGTTGATATCTCAAAACAGACCTGGTTGAGCTTGCACGCGAGACTGATATGTCCTGGGTTCGGATCTTGCGAGGCAAGATCTTGGATGCGCATTGCTGAGGATTCCCATAATATGACTGAACGACCGTCCAGTGCTTCCAGGTTTTCCATGATGGTCTAGCTTCAATTTACTCATGATTTCAACTATAATAATAATGGTCATAAGAACAATAGTAATAATAAAAGTCTTTTGATAAGAACATAATTGAAAACATTCAGATTGTCTTATCAGATAAGACATAGGGTATATGTTCAGATTATACGCCAAGAACAAGAGCAACAACAAGATGAAACACAGCATGTAAGAAATTGTTTTGTTCAATAAAACAAAACAAGTTACCTACTGTGTTATGATTTTAAAAAAATAAAAAAAACTTGATTAAATTCTATACTCCACGTTCAATTTGTCATGGTAACACACATAAAGGAGAAAATATATTTTAAGACGGAGATATGATGATAATAAATAAAAGATGTTTGAATACTTTTAGTGTTTTATCCATTTGACTATTTGTCCATTAAGTTGAAAATGAAATAATGAACAACATGTACATATTTAAGACAGAATTTCCTTTATTCTAATGAAAGCACTCTATTGTGGATAATATTGTGATTTCCTAGTTGAGTTCATGAGTCAATTGAAGCTAGACCACCATGGGAAACCTGGAAGCACTAGACAATCGTTTCGTCATAATATGGGACTACTCAACAGTGCGAAACCACGATATCGTATCACGAGATTGGAATCTAGGACCTATCGGTTTATGCGCACGGACGCTGAACCTCTAAAACCACTAAGTCGCTGGTATCCAACGATGATAATGTCTAACTTCAACCAATCTACGAAAATGAGCCACTGTTCATTATTGTGTTTAGTGTGTTATTATCTCACAACGAACCCGGTTAAACTCCACTGGTCACTACTTCTCCCTAGAACTTCAGGAAATACCTCTTGAGACTAGTCACTAGCGAGCATATGATTGCAATTTTATTCATAACGTTTCTTTAAACATTAAGTTCTAGTCTTTTAGCTCGTTCAATATCAAAATGTTCTGTATGCTGGGAATCCTATTTTTTCAAAGATATTCAATAACTTACAGATACTATTCAATTGAATGTGTTTTTTTCTAAAAGTTTGTTCAAAGTGTATAAAAATTACATGATAATTAAAATTATATATTATATATAATCGTCCATAGATACCCTGCTAAGACAAAGAGTGAGGAGAGTCCGCTCTCGCTTTCCAAATGCTCTCACATAACCACATGTATATAACCTCTGATAGAGAAGTCCTACTAACTCCGTTCTCGTTGCATTACCGTTGTTTAAGAAATTCAGAGGACCAATAGCGAATGTTCGGCGCTTTAACCGGGTTGGTGGAAAGGGTGAGTCCACCTAAGGGAGTTGGGAAACCCTCATTCCAAACCAATCGTGCACATGGGCTCCACTATCCTGAGAGAACAAATAGCGTATGAATCAATCATTGGTCACCGGCTTCTATGGGACTGTATCTCCTCACGATGCTTCATTACCCTTGTGGATCAGACCTCTTTAGGTCAAAGGCTCCGGTTGTGGCCCCCTGAAAAGAAAACCACCTGTTTCAGTTTGGGCACCTAGCAACTAAAACCATACATAAAAAAGGGGAAAAAAATCTTTTATATCTTTAAACTTACTTTAATATTTTTAATTGTATCATATAATAATATATTTTGTGGTAATAATACTGGTCCAAATATTGTACCTAAACATGTACTTGTCATACGATTAATATGATTTAAATTTTTAACACGTATTAATAATTGTATTAAATTTTTTAATATTTTCATATTTGTATTTGGTAATAATTGTATTAATAAACGTAATGCTTTAATTTGTTTACTTTCAATTAAATTGATTAAATAGATTTCATTGATTGCTGGTGAATTGATTTGTTGTTGTTGTTGTTGTTTTAATAAATTAGTTGCCATGGTAACTTGATGATCATTATTATGATTATGAAATTGTTCAAATTTTCTTAAAGCTAAAATAATTAGAAAAAAAGAAGTATAATGATCACTATACATGTAAACAAATAAATAAACAAACAAAACCATTAACACTTTATCTAACACTAACTGATTCATAATCTGAATCTTCACAACCCTGTGTTGGTAATTGCCATGTGCTCATTAGTGACTAGCTTCATGAGAGAATTCTCCGAGTTCTAGTGAGAAGTAGTGATCATTAACTTGTATCTTCCCATTGTTATTTATGACTGTAATTGATCAGTCTCTTGTTGGTATATGTGTATCCTGTGTGGACTATCCTGATATTACCTGAAATCACAAGCCTCATAAGCAAAGATGGATAGTGACTAACAGTGGAATCCAGTTTAACTCGCGCTTCGTCCTATAAGGGATTCGTCAGGTAGATGTACTTGCATCTCTGAGTTGATATTCAATCTGAGACCCGAATCCAGTATCCTTCGGTTCAAACACTATCACGTTATCTACTTAGCTACCAAGTCCTGATAACCACTTGCTTGTGCAATAGGATGAAGTTTAATTTCACTTGATATTGTTTGTTTGGATATTCCCAATTGATGTTTAGGACTGCCATTGATCAGTCTCTTGTTGGCATATATACATCCTGTGAGGACTGCCTCGATATTGTCTGAAGTCACAAGCTTTATAATTAAAGATGGATAGTGGCTAGCAGTGAAATCCAGTTGATGTTAGATCCCCATGTTGATAATTGCTATATGCTCACTAGTGATTAATTTCATGAGGGGATTCTCGGAGTTCTAGTGAGAAGCAGTGACTAGTGAAGCTATTCCATGTCAAGTAGAGACAGATATCTACCTCTGACAATGAAAGATGGTCGTTTGATTTTGTGGATTGATTGACTTTAGACATTAACACCGTTGGATACTGGCCAGCTCAGTGGTTTAGAGGTTAAGCGTTCACGCGCGAGACCGAAGTTCCTGCCTTCGAATCTTGAGAGTAGTATCCTGTTTATGTACCGCTGAGGAGTACCACAATAGGACGAAATGGCTATCCAGTGCTTCCAGGTTTTCAATGGTGTTCTAACATCAATACTAACTGTTTACAATTTGGTAACTATGGAGTATGATTTAACTCTATGACTTACTGATTGAACAGGGAATACTATATAACCCATTATAAAAACATTATTTTATTATAATTAGATAAATATTCACTAAAAGATGAATATCTTTGATGGTGTTTACTTATATCTTCTCAATTGTTAGTTAGTACTACAAATTGCAGTCAGTCAGTCAGCTACAACGTAGGACCAGGCACACATATATGCATCGGTTCAAGTTGCCATACCTCGCCCATTAGCACAACATGATGAACACCGGATTCATAGAAATAGTTAATTAAGTGTTGGTAATATATAAAAGAAAGATTGCATATAAGGATGTAGTGTAGTATAGTATAGTATACAAATTGCAGAGTGAAAATCAACTCTAAGATACAGATACACATCCAGTTGACGAGTCCCAAATAGGACGAAACACATTCAACTGGATTCCATGGCTAGTCACTATTCATCTTTGCTTACAAGATAAATATTGTAAAAAAAACATTCACACTCTCATATAAGTAGAACTATCATTATAATTCTATACCATATTTGTGGTCTATTGTACATACATATACATATATATGGAGAACAATGTGAACTATCTATAACACGAATGTCTATTGTGTTCTAAAGTGTCATATCGTGTTTATATATTACTATGTCTCCCATATCAATAGTTTCACAATTATGAATGAGCATCATTGAATCCATCAAAGAAAAATAAAAAAAAAGAGAAAATCAATAAACCAATAAGGTAAATTACATTTACATTTTTATGACAACCATTATGTATACCTATGACTTATACAAATGAAAAGAATGGCGATTGATATATATTCATAAAGCTTAGTAACTAGGTCAATGAATGACTTTTGTCTATCATTTTGGTTATATATTAAACAACAACAACAACAATTATTTACTGAATGGATCATTAGCATTAGTTAATTGATCAATACTAATACTACTAATAATACTACTGATAATAATAATAATAATAATAATAGTACTTGTCACATTTAACTAACAATGATAAGTTAACATGGTGGATATCGTTTTATATTACAAGTTTATAATTAGGAAGTGTGAATAACAATTGAAGGTGTATTCATTAACATAATCTCAAATGATATTTACGTGTGTGTGTGTGTGTGTGCATAGTCATTTAAAATTTACTTAAATCTATCAAATGAAATACATATATACTTGTATGCATTTGGTGTTCATCATGATGTACTAATGAGGTATGGAAACTTGGACTGATGCATATATGTGCCTGGTCCTACGGTGTAGCTGACTGACTGACTGATTGACTGATAGTTTACATTTCTAACTTTAATTTCTGAAAGTTTTAAACAAATTTAAGATAAGAATTTTCAAACTAAAGAATCTTGAGATGACGAAGATTTATAGCTCAAGTGAATGATTTTGATGTAGTTTTGTTCTCTGAACTGGATGGTTTGGTTGTGGAGCTTTCTTAGTTCCTCTGAATGACATCATCAGCAAAAACTTTAGGTAGAAGTTGTCAACGATGAAAGCTCCATAACCAAACCATTCAGCTCAAAGAACAAAACTACATCAAAATTAAGAATCATATTAACTGGAATGATTGTTTGAAAGTTCTATTTAAAAATATACATATAAACTAGAATCATTTCAATATTGACGAGCAATCGAATATCGATATATGTTATGGTTGGTTATAATAAATGTAATTATTACCTAGATTTGAGATAAAACTATTTGTCATCTTATTTTTTTATTTAAACACATAAATATTGGTACAAAGAGGCACCAGATACGTATACACCGCACAAATCTTATTCGATTTATGTGAGGACTGTGATACTGTCCAGGTGCCCAAATTGAAGCAAGTGGTTTTCTTAGGGGGCCACATCCCGAGCCTTTGACCTAAAAGTCTGATCCACAAGGCAGTGGAGCATTGTGAAGAGATGCAATACCATAGTAGTCGGTGACCAACGATTGGTTCACACGCCATTTGTTCCCTTAGGATACTGGAGCCCATGTGCACCAATGGTTTAGAATCAGGGTTTTCCAACTCCTCTAGATGTGCCCTCCGAGTCCACCGACCCAGTTAAAGCATCGGACATACGCTTCTCGTCCTCTCAATTGATATACCATTTGTTCCTCTTATTCTATTCATTCACTATATTAGTAACTAAGGTAAATCCTTAAACAATGTAATCCTGATTAAAATGTAATTGTAAATTCTCAAAAATAATTTTATAAACGAAGAATACCAATACACTCATTCATCCATTGATTTCCCCCCCCCTGTATGACATCAAGCAATTGTCATGAATAAATTGATTAAGTCCTATGAATAAGTGATCTATAGGGTTTATAGTTTAGAATCTATGATAATCATGTAGACAGACCCCTATATATAGTAAATTTAACGGCTAATAAGTTGATCATAAATATAGGCGTAAGAAATTCTTATAGACTAAATTAAATAGATGAGTAATAAATCTTACCGGATACTAAATATTAATGAGGTTGAAATAGAATTCGAATTAGTTCAGTCTATTTAAATCTATTCAATCTGACTACTAGAATGATCAGCTTAAACGGATCAGAAATAATGTCCCTTGAAAAAGTGAGTAAAATCATTTTTTTTATGGTTGGAACATGATTTGTAAAGTAATTCAATCTGTAAAACCATGGAAACAAAACTAATTATGATCTTTCAAGAGAAGGGAGGGTGAATATTGTTTTATTTCTTATTACTATTACCGAAAAAAATAAATAAATAAATCTGGAAGAGATCATCTCATCTTCGTGATGTTAGTCTGGCTGTAAAAGGTCGGATCTACAACGCGTCGGTGAGAGCAGTTTTGCTCTATGCTTGTGATACCTGGCCTTTCCGAGTTGAGGATGTTAGACGTCTCTCTGTGTTCGATCATCGTTGTCTCCGAATGATTGCTGACATCCAGTGGCAATACTATGTTAGTAATGCAGAGGTTCGACATCTTGGGTTCGGGAGCAGAGATGATAATTCAATTGGTGTCACCATCTTGAAACACCGACTTCGGTGGCTTGGACATGTTCTACGAATGTCGTCCCAGAGACTTCCACATCGTGCATTATTTGCCGACGCTGGGACTGGTTGGAAAAAGCGGAGAGGTGGTCAATGTATGACATGGTGTCATGGCATGAAAGAAAGCTGCAAAGGACCGAATTCTGTTGGTCCTTCACGACTCCCTGGATGGGGTCCGAGAGATGGTGCAACACAGTGGCTAGAGACATTATCAGATATGGCTCAGAATAGAAGCCAATGACGATCCAGCTGTAACCTTCTTTTACTTTCTGTATAAAGAGTGGTTATAACCTCCTTAACTGAGAGAGTTCTTCTGGTTGTACATTTCAGTTCCCCTCACCATTGTTTTATGTGGCGCATATGTATTTGGTGCCCCTTTGTACCAATATGTATGTGTTTAAATAAATATATCTCATATACATAAACCATAGAATGAAGAATACTTACCAGCTACTTGTAAAAATAATGGTAATAAATGTTCTGTAAATAATGGTGTTGGTAAACGAACCAAGACTGATTTTAATGCACTTGCAAAGTCATGAAAATTATATTTATTTAATTGGAATACTTTTGGATCAAATGATGTTTCAAAGACAGCTTCTTGTATTTGACGTTTACGTAAATTATGTCCAGGTTTACGGAATAATCCTTCAACAGAACAAGCTAAAATAAAAAAATTTAAATATTTAAACAAATCTTTAAAAGAAAATGTACTCGAGTTATTTGTAATAATGCCGCCTGGAAACATTCGTGCTACAGTCGATTCCAAGAACGGATCAAATAGAAGTGTTGGGTACGGAGTTTACAACCCAACTCAGTAAAAGTGCCCGCAACAAAACGTACTAAACTCTACTCTGCGAGTTGGACAGTCTTCAGATAGGAGTTAAGATGCTTCATGATGAAAGCCGAAAGTCTCTAAGGGTCACTAAGATGACTCTATCTTTGGATAGTCATAGAAAAAATCCATCTAGGTACATGGAACGTCCGAACAATGTTGTAGAACAGGTGGAACATCCAAACAACTCCACAAATCACATACAACATAGCAGTACTTAGAATAAGTGATACCTATCGGACACAATCTAGACAGAAAATATTACCATTGGGAGAGATATTGTTGTATTCTATTCGTCAAAAATAAAATGCTCCACAAAAAACGAGTGTCACTGACTCTCTCTACAGAAACACCAAAATAGCTTATATGATGAAAATCTCACGACTCCCAAATCACCGGATCATCGTTTGAAACAACGAAAGAAAGATATGGGATGAGAAACAAATGCTGACAGACTGAAAAGAGGGATTCCTCATCAACATACCAGAGGAAGTAGATCTTGATAAGAATGAGAAATATACAGACATTAAATTATTGTCAACACCAGGTAAAGTTTCCAACGGTGTTATTGAATCGAAGGAAGGATTTAGTAGATAACCAACATAGGGATCAACAAGTTGGACTTCGTTAGGATAAATCATGGATCTAACAAATAGCGATACTACAGATCATTGTTGAACAGCCGATAAAATGGAACTTATCATTGTACACTAGCTTCCTTAAAATAAGAAAGTATTCAACAGTGTAAATAGTAAAGACATATGAGATTTTCTTCGATACTATCAACTACTTAAGTCTAAAAACTTTTAAATATTAAACGAACAGAAAGAAATGATAGTGATAATAAACTTACCTTCATCATTATCTAAACAATCAATCAATGTGATAATATTATTCGCTAATTCATCAGGAATATAATCCGATTTTACTGGATCTAAAATGAAAAAAGAATAAACATAAATGTTATAAATTTATATAGTTGAAATCAAGACTCAATTGAAGCGAGACCACCATCGTCCTATTGTGTGACTCCTCAGCAGTGCGCTCTCACGAAGCTGCTTCACGCGATTCGAACACAGGACTTATCAGTCTCGCACACGAGCGCTTAACCTCTAGACAACTGAACCGGTATCAGAAGGTGTTAATGTCTAACTTCAACCAATCCAAGAAATTTAGCGACACATCCACCATTGTCTTCAGTGAGTTGCTATCTAACAACAGACCCGGTTTAACTCCACTGGTTACTGCTTTTCACTATAACTCCATGAAATACCTCTTAAAGCTAGTCACTAGTGAGCATATGTTGTTTATAATGTATTAATACACAAATAAAACATTAACAATATATGAATAATAAAAATTTAGTCTTGAAATGGCTCTTCTTTTGTACATATAATGTGACAGTTTTTCCCCCTTTCTGACCTTTAGACAATCAATATTCAAACATACATGAAACAAATGTACACATTATCATTTTAATTAACTAAAGTATACCATTGTAATGATAACACTTAAATATTGATTATTTCAAGTCTATTTCATATATTTGGGCACCCGGCCAATATCACAACACTCATATATAAATCAATGATAACTAACTACTATCTCTATTGATTAGATTGTTATTATGTGGCGTATATGTATTTGGTGTTCCAACCCCCCCCCCCTCCTTGTACTAATATTTATTTTATAAATAAATAATATCAGAAGGGGGGATTGTGGAGATAAACAACTTGATTAAGTATAATTTATGATTGAATCACATCTGTTATAAGTTTATCTTTAATTCCTTTTTTCTTTGTTTTTTTTCCCATAGTAAATAATATTTTTGTAGTATCTGATATTATGAATGAATGAATGATAATGATTACAATTCACAAAATGTACAACAATAAACAATACAAGTTGTTCTTTTTTCTAATATTAGTAAAAAAGGGGGAAAAAGGGGGAACAAAACACACACCTGTGAAATGATGGTGATGATGATGATTATTATTATTCAATGAAATGCAACTTATTTATTAATATCTATAGATGGGTAGGTAGAAATAAATAAATAAATACCAGCTGTTTTTCTTTGGATAGACAAAAATATTCAATCATAAGGGTGAGTGTGTGAAGATTTTAGTATTTTTTTTTAATAGTTAAATTCATGAGTCGATCTAAGCTAGACTATAATTGAAAACCTGGAAGCACTAGACGACCGTTCCGTCAAAGAGTGGGACTTTTCAGAAGTGTGCACTCACGAACCCAGGACATGCTGGTCTCGCGCGCAAAAGCTTAACCTCTACACCACTGAGTTAGCCGGCATCCAACGGTGTTAATGTCTAACTTCAATCAATCCATGAAATTGAGCCACCATCCATGATATTAAATATTAAGGCATATCAAAAATTAATCAGAATTGGTATTTTCTATTAAGTGAATAAATAAACATCATATTGTTTAGCCATGATTTCAGTTATGCCCAAACGATATCATTCATTTTTTAAGTTCCATTGTAATATATGATAAATAATCGCCCAAAAGATTTCAATCTTTTAATAAATCTATGTGACCATAACCTAATCTGGATCGATACACAACTATCTGAGATCCTGTGGTATTGTAGTGGTTGGTCCTATAACGAAACCCTATAGCTTATTCCAGCTTCTGGATAAATCAATTTACCTATTCTTCTCAAACTACATCTTGATCTTGTTAATTATCCACTTATCAACTTTGACTGTTTTTATGTAAGAGTATGTATGTGCATTTCTTATCTTACTCATCACATGTCTGTAACTTATTTTTGTTCGGTCATAAATATCGAATAACACTTGATTAAATCGAGTTGGTACATCATTTCTCTTCGCTCCTTCAATTTGCTTCGCTCTTCCATCTTTGTTTCATCTCTGTGATTTCCTGTTCAAATCAATGAGTGCATGAAATATACATATTCAAAATCAACTCTCGTATTTAGTTTAATTCCTTTATTCATTAACGTGGGTTAATTCGATAATTATATATACAAGGATAATCGACATGTGTATTTCAATAACATTCACACAATTCAATTGGAGTCAGATAACGGGCCATAATTGAAATTTGATCAAAATAATTTTATAACAACAAACTAATGATAACTTAATTACTTACGCCTGTCACCCCTTGCGGAGGAGCATAGGCCACCCAGCAGAAACTAATGATAATATTTTATAAACAAAGATGGATAGTGGCTAGCAGTGGAGTTCAGTTGAACGCGCGTGTCATCCTATTTGGGACTCGACAGCTGGACGTACCTGCATCTCAGAGTTGATGTTCACTCCGGGACTCGAATCCAGTACTGTTCGCTTCAAACGCCATCACGTTATCCACTCAGCTACTGAGTCGAAACGGGTGTCCTGGATTCCACTGCTAGCCACTATTCATTTTTGCTTAGAATACTTGTGACTTAAGGTAATATCGAGGCAGTCCGCACAGGATACATATATGCCAACAAGAGACTGACAAATTACAGTCCTAAATAACATTACGAAGATACAATTATACAACATCAAGTGAATAATGATAAGACTTTTCTAAAATTAGTTGGATCATTAATTACACTAATTGAGTCAATTTTAATAAATTACTGTAGACTATTACATAACAGTATTATTCAACATAATTATATCAATTTGAAGACAAATATAAATGTCTATAAACTAGTTAAGGTATACAAGTTTTATAATTATTGGATAGAATATTCAGTCATCAGTCATCTTACACAATATATGAATGGTCTATATTATCATATATTAATGAATCTCACCTATAACCGGTAATTACCAATATATGAGAATCTAACCAACATTTTACTTGTCTAAACCGAGTTGGGTTAATATGTAAATAATTGTAAACTTAATTCGATATTGAAGATCAATTAGGTTCTTTCTGTTTTTAGAAAATATAAAGTCAAGTGAACTTGATCTCATCGATTAACAAGTGATCTAACTAACTATCCAACTAAACAAACAAGGGAGAGCTATCCGTTGAAACTTCCCTTCTCCTATTCAAGTATCAATAATTATTACATCATAAATCAATTGAAATTTATTAATTATTGTCATTACGTAATAACTATCTCCTTTCTCCTTTTTTTTTTATAAAAAAAAAATGAATCTTGACCTGTAATGTCTCACATTATTCACTGTTTATTACGTAATGATTTGAATAGTCAATTGAATGACATCATTAAAGGTAGGAATAATCAATGAAACTTCATTAATGAAGATATCAACGAGATCATCAATATAAACAACCCAAAAACATAAACAGGAAAGTATACCCCTCCTTAATGTAGTCAACATTAGTAATAGTAATAATGGTAATAATAATAGTAATAATAGTGATAACAAGTAACCAAATACAATTGATCTTGTAAGGAAACAATCATCATTCCAAGAAGAATTCACACAATTCAAGTGTGAAAAAAACACAAGTCATCTCTTGAATGATCAAAGGGGGGCGGTTTTGTTTATATACGTTAGAATTGTGTGTGAGTGTGTGTTTGTTTGTTTGTCTGTTTCACATAATGAAAAACTAATGATTAATTTTCATGTCTGTCAAATATAAAATTAATGAAGTCAATTAGGTAAATAAAAAAGTGATCGCGTACAGACTTTACATGTTATAATAATAATAATGATAATAATAATAATAATAATGGTAATAGTAATGTCTAAAAGTATAGGAATACACATGCTACCTACATCCATCCATCCATGAATTCTAATTTAACACAATCCATTCGTGAAATTTTTTTAAACTGAATTTATCATCACCATCATTAAATGACAAAAATTTGTTTGATTAATTAGTGGCAAGTCAAGATATTGATACAATTTTAGACGGATTGTATAGCTAAACATATAAGATATATAGTTGAAATTATGAGTCAATTGAAGCTAGACTATGGAAAACCTAAAAGCACTAGACGGCTCTTTTGTTCTATTTTGGGACTCCTTAGTAGTGCGCATTCACGATCCCACCTCGCCAGATTTGAACCTAGCACCTATCACATTGAGAAGCAGTAACCAGTGGAGATATGAAATTACTAAAATCTCCACAAAATCCCCTTCTGATAAAGAAATTTAACATTGACGATCTGAAAAAGAATCAATGGTAACATTTCCAGATTGAATTTTAATATTTACATTTACCTTTTCATTCTATTCGCTGTGTTTGTTTTATTAAAGAATGAGTAAAACTGGAATATTCATCTTTCGTTTATTACATATCAGAGGGGAAATTCAATCAGTTACAACGTAAAACCAGGTACATACATGCATCGGTTCAAGTTGCCATACCTCATTAGCACAACAAGATCAACACCAAATTTACAAAAGTAGTTACTATTAGTTACGATAGTCACGCGGACTCCAACCAAGTAGTCTGCATCTACTAATATGGCTCAGACTAGAAGTTAGTGACATCAAGAACTGATGCCAGGGGGAAAATTATTGAATTGAAACACTAGATTAGTGTTCGTTTATTTGCTAAATATTATATCATATGGTATATTGTATCATAAACAGTTTATGAATACAACAATTAAAATTTAATGGTTAGATTCATGAGTCGATCTAAGCTAGACCATAGTTGAAAACCTGAAAGCACTGGATGGCCGTTTCATCCTAGTATGAGAATCCCCAACGATATACATCCACGATCCCATATGCAGGACTCGAATCCAGGACCTTCGGTCTTGCTCACAAACGCTTGAACTTTTCGGTAATGAGCCGGCATCCAATAGTGTTAATGTCTAACTCCAATCGATCCATGGTCTCATGTCCGAAACCGTGGATGAGCACTACTGATGAGTCCTATACTAGGATAAAACGGCCATCCAGTGTTATCATGTTTTCAATTGTGGCCTAGTTTAAACTGACTCAAGAATTCATCCATTAAGTTACTACAATCTCCACAAAAACCCCCACGAAACCATAGTAAACTGAAAAGTATGCATCCTACTGTATTGACAAGGAAATTATAAATGATTCACAACATAATTCATTCCAGTGTATATATTCAAATGTTTCAATTACGTTTTTCTTTGTATGTAAATCAAATGGATATAAGATTCAGTTGTTGTACTTTTAATAAATATCTAGATATTTGTTTTACCCCCCCCCCAACACTACCACTGCTTCCCACTGATTCGCCCTCATTCTATACATATTCCAATAACAGTATGCAACTAAAATAGAAATAATGATTCAAAATATATATATATCATTCTTTGTTCTAAGATATGTTCTTACTCTGTCTGGAATTTCTTTTCTTTACAGTACCATTCATCATAATCTTTGTGTTTCTACATTCGTCCCCTAACTAAGTTTACAAACTTATGTATATATGTAAGCACTAAGTGTAGTAATTATAATGTAGATAGTGTGCTTTAAAGAAATGATAGTAAGTCTATTTAACCCTTTTGTATAAATGTCTTTATTTTAAATACATAAATAAAGAATGCAAAATACAAACATTGAAAGAAGTGAAATTGAATTTCTAGTTTTATACCATAACTGAAGTGTCATTGCCTAGAGATACCTTTTTAAAAACAAAAGAATAAAAATAAAGTATCTTGACAACTTGAGACGACAGAAACAACTACTTAATATGTTAATTCTTAGTGTATATGTAAATGCACTTACAATTTGTCTGGTTATTGTTTCGATAAAAATTTTAGTGTTTAAGTAGTATAAAAACGGTTTTTTTGTGTGTGCAGAACATACCTGTTTATGTTCATCTTTGTTATACACGCTTTATAGTAATTAAATACCTAGTATATCTACTTGGTGACCAACCCCCCCCCTATATACACACAACGTACATCGACATATAATTACAAGGGATAGAAGAGAAAACTAATAAATAGAATGGAAAGAAGAAAAACAGTTAGCGATAATTTAAATTTAAAAATGGCTAAGGATTCTTACATATCGGTTCATTCCATTAAGTGACTTAAGGAATAATGAAAAGTATGAAATAAAAGAAAGAAATAAACAGATAAACAATAGAGCTAATCAAACAAGCAGAAATTAAATATAATTTTTCTGGTTGTAACCAAACTCAATTATAGTACTGACAATTCTAAGGAATGAAGGGTGATCATTTTTATATATTAATAACTGATGAAAGTAAAAAATGACACTCAACATACATGCTACCTGATATTAAACCTTAATAAATGTTAAGGAAATATTGAATCGATTCCAAAACATTGGAGGATTATCAAGTTGCCAAGATAAATAATTAATTTAATATACAGTGACTAATACTCAGTATCGAACAAATGCCAAGCTATTGCAACATTGAGAGCCCTATACTCAGTTGAATGATTAATTGAAAGCGTGAATCAATTGAAGCTGAGTTCGAATCTCGAGAGGCGAAATCGTGGATGCGCACTGCTGAGGAGTCCCAAAATAGGACGAAACGGCCATCCAGTGCTTCCAGTTTTTCCATAGTGGTCTAGCTTCAATTGACTCATGCTTTCAACTATGAAAATACTAAATCTTCACAAAAACCCCTTCTGATAAGGATGAATAATTATTTGATGTATTTAGTGACACATTGGCAAGAATACTATGAAAAAAATCTGTACTGTTTAAGATTTAATTACATATCATTGTGAATTATAATGAATTGTTTAGCACTAACACTTTGGTGATAAAAGAAAATCCCAACTAGGATGGGTAATTTTTTTAGAATAATCTATATAAGAATGATTATTTATTTATTATATGTGAAAATTATATTTGAAATAATGTCAGAGATTAAGATTTAAATACTATCAGTGTTTTGTCTTGTAAACTTGTTTGAACTTCTTCAATCACTGAGATGATTTCAAATATAATTTTCACACATCAGTCAGTTACAAAGTAGGACCAGGCATATATTTGCATCGGTTCAAATTGACATACCTCATTGGCACAACAACATCAACACCAAATACATAGTAGTTAATTTAATGATGGTAATACATAAAAGATTGTATATAAGGATATAATACAGGAAGAAAGACAGATATGAAGCAATTTTAATCTGAAGGCTGAAGGGAAGATAAAAAGTGTTTACATATACTTGGTGCCCAAATTTTGTCAAACTATTCTATCATTGACTAATATTCGTTTAATTTATTATTAATTTCAATATTCATGCGTTTACTTAATTGATGATGTTAACATGAGTTTCATAGAAATATCAAGGAAATTTCACCACTTAACTAGATGTTGAATAGTCCAATAGATTTATGATAAGTCGTTTAAGGAGACAGATACTCCACTCGAGTTCATTTTAAACAATAAAGCAAAAAAAAGAAACCTATAGAATAGATAAGCATGGAAGAACTCCACTTCATTCTTCATCATGAAATTACAAATAATGAAGTTTAGAGATCCAACAATAAGATCATACAGAAACTGAAATACAGTTTCTACAATCTCATGATCCGTTTGCATTATTTTATTCAATTATATCACATTCTAACATATAGTTTACTAATTATGAATAAGTAGTGTACTCATTAATGAGGTATATAACACTTCATTTGTTTTTGTATGGTGTAGTATACGCCAGACGAATAGAAATTTATTGAACTAATGATGTTCCAGATTCAAAGAACGAAATTGGCATAAATATAGGAAATCATTCATTTATTCAAACAGGTTAATCAGTCATACGTAGCCTGAAACTTGGTATGTGTTTACATCGGTTCAAGTTATTACACCATATTAGTAGAGATTAAATTATCAAGACAAATCCCTTAACTAGTGTAAACAGTATCAACACATTTGATGTACAAGATATAGGATACATAAAATCTAAGATACATTTGAAACTGTAATCCATTTTGACTTTCGTCATTCAGTCTCTAACTATTCACATATAAAACATAAAAATTCAAATACTACTTACGTGAATTAATACGCCAATTATTCCATAATCGTTTAAGTCTTGATTTTGTTGTAGTTCCACCAATATTTGTAGTATTCATTAATGTAGATTTATTATCTTTCATTGTATTACATACATTAGTTGTTATAGTATTAGATGAATGTAATGTATGATCATTATTGTTACTATGGTAATGTATTTTTTGATCAATAAAATTCCATGGTATATCAATTAAAAATGATAAATGTATCATACATAATTCATGAAAACGACGTGGATAATATTCACGAAATAATTTAATTTTCCAATCTTCTTTTATACCAATTCTTAAACGATATGCATAATCTTTAATAGTTAATTGTAATGTATTAGTAATTTGATTATTATTATTATCCATGATAGGCAATCGAATCTCGTTAGATGTACACAATAAAAGAGGAATGGTGACTTGTTATAGTACTAGGTGTTTTTATTTATATACAATAGAGGGGGTGGTGAATAAAATAATTCCTATAAAAAGTATATTGTTTGAATAATTAATGAATCAAGTGTTTTGATTGGTTAAATTAATTTCTATTTCTCCATTAGTATTGGTTAATGAAGACTTTTGATTGGATGTGATGTATCATTGGGGGGGGGAGATGAGAATGATGAATAATCTTTTAGAAAGTTGAATATGTGAATCTGAATGAACAGTGTACTATTTTCACGATTAACTCTTCATCATGGCGTCATATCAACCAATATATGTATAATCAATATTAATCTAAAGGTTATGAATCAATTCATCGTGTTGTAAATAATAGTGGATGTACAATGAACAGCTTGATTAGATTGTTGTAATTGCCATTGAAGTAAATCTCCCGATGGAGATATGTAAAAATATTCTTGACTCAAATAGCTTTCAGTTAGTTGTAACTGCCCAATTGAAGATATTGATCCGATCAATTAATTAATTAATCAATCAATCGATAATTTTAAATTGAAGGTCGTTTCTATCTTACTGTTATACTACATTAATAAAAACATAGATCCTTTAGTGATGAGAACTGATTATAGTAATAAAAAATTTAGGTGTAACTTATGAGGAAAATTAATGGTTAGGCCACTGATAAAAAGTGAATAAAAATGTATGCGCGGAGCTGATAGGTCCTGGGTTTAAGTCTCGCGGGTGCGGAATCGTGGATGCGCACTGCTGAGGAGTCCCATAATAGGACGAAACGGCCATCCAGTGATTCCAGTTTTTCAATAGTGGTCTAGCTTCAATTGACTCATGATTTCAACTATGAAAAAAGTGTACCAATATATTTAGGATATAAAGATTTCTTTTTGTGAATTATTTTGGCTTCCACTGTATGTGAAAGTTGAAATATTAAAGTTTCGACAGGTTAGAAATCAATAGGTAAACTCTAAAAGCTATCATTACATCAATTCTTTATCCTGAATAGAATAGGTATGTGTTCTTTGATAAATCGTGAATAGTGGTGTCTGGAAATCTAACAATGAATTAGCCTAGTCTCCTCTTTTTATCTGAGGTCAAGTCAGATTGATAAATAGATTGAATATTGTTCATTAATGAGATATGAAATAGTGCTGTCTTGACCAGAATAAAATGATTTACTGTACTTACTTACGCCTGTTATCCCTCGTCGAGGAGCATAGGCCGCACACCAGTATTCTCCATCCAACCATGTCCAGGGCAATCCTTTCCAGTTAACATTCATCCTTTTCATTATCTGCTTCAATCTCCCGGCGTAGTGTGTTCTTTGGACTTTCTCTTTTCCACTTCCCTTCACCATTCCAAGTTAGCACTTGCCTCGTGATGCAGTTTGGTGATTTCCTTAATGTATGTTCTATCCACTTACACCGTCTTTTCCTCATTTCCTCTCCAGCTGGAAGCTCGTTTGTCCTTTCTCATGAAACGCTGTTGCTGGTAGTATCCGGTCAGTGAATGTTGAGTATTTTGCGAAACCACTGTTTATAAATACTTGTACCTTATTGACGATGGATGTAGTAGTTCTCCACGTTTCAGCTCCGTACAGTAGGACTGTGTTGACGTTCGTATTGAAGATTCTTACGCGACACGAGGGCTAGGTCATCTGCGAAGTCCAAATCTTCTAATTGATTCTGAGATGTGCATTATATTCCGTGCATCCCTTCAGATGACAAGGTTTTCATAATCCAGTCAATCACAAGAAGAAAGAGGAAGGGGGAGAGTAGGACTGTCTTGACGTTCGTATTAAAGATTCTCACTTTGAAGTTAGTTGACAATTGTTTTGAGTTGCATATGTTCTTCAATTGTAGAAATGTGGTCCTTGCTTTTGATTTAATGTAAGTGAATGCTATATCTTATAGCCTTGTCGATTATATTATGACCTTGTTTTATAAATAAATGTACTGAGCTATTAATAGATAGCTCATTTCATAAATGTCCAAAATCTCCTCTATCAGTTGTCATGGTAGAATGACATTCATGTTTAGATTGATGAAAATCTTATAAATAATCTTAATGAAGTTGTAATGAATATATATTTGTGGTATGGCAACTCTCACCCTTCCTCTTTCTTCTGGTGATAGACTGGATTATGAAGACTTCGATATCTGAGGGGAAGCAATGGACAATTTCAGAAACAATTAGATGATTTGGACTTCACAGATGACTTAGCCCTCTTATCTCATACACACGAACAAATACAGACGAAGACAACAAATGTAGCAGGAGCCTCTGCATCAATAGGCCTCAACATACACAAAGGAAAATGCAAGATTCTCAAATACAACACTAAGAACATCAACCCAATCACACTTGATAGCAAAACTCTGGAAGATGTAGAAACATCCACGTATCTGGGATGTATCATTGATGAACAAGGAGGATCGGATGTAGATGTAAAGACGAGGATTGGCAAAGCAAGGACCTCATTTCTACAATTGAAGAACATATGGAACTCAAAACAACTGTCAACCAATATCCACGTCACAATTTTCAATACAAACGTCAACACAGTCCTACTGTACGGAGCTGAAACATGGAAAAATACCACAGTCATCATAAAAAAATACAAATATTTATAAACAGTTGTCTTCGCAAAATACTCAACATTCACTGACCGGATACTATCAGCAACAGCCTACTGTGGGAGATGACAAACCAGCTTCCATCTGAAGAGGAAATTAGGAAAAGATTTTGGAAGTGGGTAGGATATACATTGAGGAAATCACCAAACTGCATCACGAGGCAAGTGCTAACTTGGAATGGTGAAGGGAAGTGGGAAAGAGAAAGGCCAATGAACACACTACGCCGGGAAATGGAAGTAGATATGAAAAGAATGAATAACAACTGGAAGGAACTTGAAAGGATTGCCCATGACAGTGTTGGATAGAGAATGCTGGTGAGCGGCCTATGCTCCTCGACGAGGGATAACAGTCGTAAGTAAGTAAGTAAGTAACTCGAACTGATGTACGTATGTTCGAAGTTCTACGTCGTGACTGACTGAACGATCAGATAAATAATCATCAGTGACGAAATGATTTATTTCAAAATAACTTCAATACTTAGAATTCATTTAACATTTTCCTTACTAATTTTTAACCAACTTGTGTTCCATTGTGTGAAATATCCGGTCACATTGAATATAAACCAAATATACCAACAACAAAAAAAAACAATTAATAAGTTACTTGAAACTTTGTTACAGATGACCAGGCTAATTCACTGTCGTATTTCCAGGCCTCACTATTCAGGATTAAACAAAGAACATATGACAGCAATAAGAAACTCTACCCTTATATGTATATATATTAGAAACAATAACAGTTCGAGGTATTTCTTTCCCGGATGGTAGATAAACATACTTTGTATCCCAGTTAAAAGAATGTTAGTTTTTGCCCATGTTTTACTATGCCTACAAAAATGATTGAGTACTTTTGATACATATTGTTGTGTTCCTTTTATGACAATGATCCAGAGAATAAAGTATACAAGTATGTTTCTGTCCCTCTCTCTTTTCTATCTATCTATCTATCTATTTACTTATACAGAGTACAGAGTAAAACGTACTTTGTTTTAATTGTCGTGATAAGTCCCAATGTGACTTTAGACAATGTCGTATAGCAACTATAATTACTCGATTATTTATTCGACTTTGATTTCAAAACAAGATTAGTCGGTGAAATAAAAAGATACATCAGATGACATTCTGGCAAGATCAAATAAATTAGATTGTCATTACTAAAGTTTATAATTACATTTTTCTACCATTGAAGTCTGTGCATAGATCGTTGAAGTTCGAATTACTTGATAGGGTTCAAGGACAATTCTCACAAATATTGACCTTCATTTGAGATTATGTCTATCAACTGTCAACTATCTTTTGATCTAGTAATTGTTTAAATTATTTATGCTGGAATATGATTAAAATATTATTGATCGAGTTTTTATTGTTACTTATTTAGTTTTAGTATTAAATAAATGTATAAGGATGGCTCGTTGGCAAACTCTAGGAAGCTTCAAGAAGCCCAGAAAGAGCCGAAGACATTCCATCCAATCACCACTAAGGGAACATTCTAGAATGTCGACGTGTAGCTTCCCTATTGAATGGATAAGAATGACCCCCTATGCGCCTATTAGCTGTCCGAAATGATGATTTACTTTCAGTCAAAAAAAACTATAAATACATGAGATTTTTGTACTATATTTTGACAGTTTGGGGAATAAAATTCCTACTTACTAGTCTTCTGTCTTCTCTCTTGCGACGTTGCGGGTTCGATCGTTCAAGTAGTCTAGTAGTACGCGGCATAGCAAGAATCAAAGCTCTAGATATAACAAAATGATTTCCATCTTACATGTTTAACTGTATGCTTGAAAACGACAAGATGACTTTTCATGATTGAATGTTATTATCAGAAGTTGTAGTTAACTAAAGGCAATTAAATTCATTTGGTATTGTTTACTTGAATCTTCCCAAGTCGCAAGCATTGTAAGCAAAGATGGATAGTGGCTAGAAGTGGGATCCAGTTGGACTGGCGTTTCATCCTATCTGAGACTCGTCAGTTGGATGTACCTGCATTTCAAGGTTGATGTTCACCCTGGGACTGGAACTCAATACCGTTCGCTTCAAATGATATCGCGTTATGCACTTAGCTAATGAGTGGCGATGGCCACTATCCATCTTTGCTTAAAAAGACAATTAAGCTTGTAAGAAAATATTCAATGACCTCTCCACTTAGTTTTTACATTTAATTGAAAACTAATGATTAAGTTGAAAACCTGTTTAAAGTAGGCGTAATTCAGTTTTTCCCAATCAAGTTTCCATTATCCTCTACTAAAATACAGGATTAAACTAATTAGCAAGTTCTTGAATAAGTTATATATGACTAAGTTTGGAAATGACCATTTGGGAAACAGGTCAGTGTAAGGCGTTATGATTATAATCATATGCTCACTAGTGACTGACTTCAAGAGATAATTCCTGGAGTTATAGTGAGAAGCAGTGACCAGTGGAGTTCAAACCACGTCTGTTGTGAGATAGGAACTCACTGAAGACTATTGGTGAACGGTTGCTCAACTTCGTGGATTAGTTGAAGTTAGACATTAACACCATCGGATGCCGGCTCAGTGGTCTGTCGGTTAAATGCTCTGGTGCGAGACTGGTAGGTCCTGGGTTCGAATCTCACGAGGTGGGATCGTGGATGCGCACTGCTGAGGAGTCTCACAACTGGACGAGTTGGCCGTTCAGTGCTTTCAGGTTTTCCTTGGTGGTCTAGCTTCAATGGACTCATGCTTTCAACTATGAGAATTTCATCGGTCATTTATAAATAATTATTGGTATCGTTGTTTTCTTAGGATCGAACATAATTCGTACAAGCCTAAATAGGTTCGTCAGCTGGAGCGCTTTCTTAAAGTATATCAGCTCATGTGCAATTGAGTTTGTTTATATTGAATTTGGTTAAGCCCTTTCGTTAATTTATTTAACGGACAGAGTCATTTGTACAATAACAACGTATCTATACTATTGTACTTTTATTATTGTTGTACTTGTACGAACACGTATGCTTGAACTTTGCTTACTGTCTATGCATGTATTCATTCTGCTACCTTTAGTATTAGTCGCTTAATTGATCCGATGATTCATTCATTTCCCTATGTATGTATATATGTACATTTTAATCCTGTTCTCTGACTCACACACTCGTTCATTGACTCGATCACTTTCCCTCTCGCTCATTGGACTCGCACACTCACTCGCTTGTTTTTCGGTACTACTCTTTCATGTTTGCTTAATGTGCCTGTAATTTGGGCAACCTGTGGGTGTTGCAATAATAAATATAATAAACATTTCGTATTCGCCTTCTGATTCATACACCGTTAGGGCTGTCATCGAGTAACCGGTTATCAGGACGAACAATATACATAGTTTAAGGATAATATGGAATATCGACCACCATAAAATATATATTACCATAATTACTCTCTATATAAAATTCGTAATCCATAAACTTTGGTCTGATCTCTCCATCAATTATCTCATAATCTTTAGATTATAATCTTTGGACAATCCATCTTACCATTAAACTAACGAAATATATCTGTCTATATATACACTTACGTCGATGTACCCATAAACTCATTCATTCACTCACTCACACACACACACATACATACCATTCACCCTTCCTGCTATTTAGCATCAGTTTTAACAATTAGCTGTTGTAACAGATATTGATGGAAAATGAAACTGAAATACACTTTTTTTTTGTATTTTTGTGAAATATTTATGTTTATCATCATTCCAGGTAATGTCATTCCCCCCTTTTTGGGGGTAATAGGACAAGAAGTTATATTAAAGTATAGATTTATGAACTAACTTCTGTTTATGAGATAGATTATATTTATAATTTACCTATGTGATACATTAACTATCAATGAATAGGACTTATAAGAGAGGTATTATAATTTATGATTTATAAAGGTTATAAATCAGAACTATCTTATATTCAAATTCACTTGGTGTTGTTTACTTATATCTTCCCATTGTTATTTAGGACTGCAATGGATCAGTCTGTTGTTGACATATGTACATCCTGTGTGGACTGCCTCGATATTGCCTGAAGTGACAAGCTTTATAAGTAATGATGGATAGTGGCTAGCAGTGGAATCCACGACTCGCGTTTCGTCCTATTAAGGATCCGTCAGTTGGATGTAGCTGCATCTCAGAGTTGATGTTCACTCTGAGACTCGAACCCAGTACCGTTCGCTTCAAACGCCATTGTGTTATCCACTTAGCTACTGAGTCCTGATAACCACCTGCTTGTGCGATGGGAAGATACAAGTAAACAACACCATGTGAATTTAAACTTCACCCCATTGCACAAGCAAGTGGCTATTAGGACTCAGTAACTAAGTGGATAACATAATGGCGTTTGAGGCGAACGATACTGGGTTCGAGTCCCAGAGTAATCATCAACTCTGAGATGTAGGTACATCCAGCTGACAAGTCCCAAATAGAACGAAATGAGCGTCCAACTGGATTCCACTGCTAGCCACTATCCATCTATCTTAAAATCATTTGAAATATGATATATAGGGATGGTATATAGAATTACAGATTAATAATATCAATATAGGGTAGTGGAGATTATCGATTTTACATTGATATCAAGAATGAATCAATGTTAGACCATCGTTGAAAACCTTGAAGCATTAGATGGCCGTTTCATCTTAGTATGGGACTCCTCAACAGTGTGCATCCATAATCTCATACACGGGACTCGAATTAACAATAATTCATAGATGTGATGGTATACATAAAATCAATATTATATTTAAATTGTATACTGATACAAATGAAAAAATCTGGTGCTTTTTGTTTTACATAGGTTAACAACATTGAATTATTCATCATAAAGTTTCGAATAGAAACTATTGGGTAACTTTAATCTGAAAATGAATTCATTGAATATATATGCAATACTTTCATTCTTTAAATTTAAATAAACTTATTCAGTGTGAATAACTTCACCTGTAACTCTACTAGAGTTACTGATGGTTCCAAACTTGAGTAAAGGAGGAGGGTTGGGCATAGAGTGTAAAATAATTGTCAATGAAAATAAAGTTCAATGTAAGGTTATTAAGATTATGAATTTGATCCTGGTTTTAATGGTCTTATCACTTTATGTTCATACACAGACTAAAGAGAGAAGACTTATACACAGTTACAAAACATATATATACACTGTTTTTTGTATTTTGTTGGAAAAATCTTGTACTTTCCAGTCTTTTTCACAATCTTGTTTGATGTGTAGTAAGTCACCTCTTCTGTAATCTATCTGTTATTGTGTAAACCTCCTTGTTCATACAGTAAATTTGATCGACACATCCAAACTAAACGTGATCACATATACTAATCAGGGAGATGTTCAAAGAGATTTGTTATCATAGTTATCAGTTTTTTAAAGTGAAAAATACACTATTTTATACAAACATGCATAAACAAGTTAGCTTTCTATTGACCAGTTACTTCTTATACACTTACTTACACCTGTTATCCCTCGTTGAGGAGCATAGGCCGCACAACAGCATTCTCCATTCAACCCTGTCATGGGCAATCCTTTCCAGTTATTTCCAGTTAACATTCATCCTTTTCATATCTGCTTCAATCTCCCGGCGTAGTGTGTTCTTTGGCCTTTCTCTTTTCCACTTCCCTTCACCATTCCAAGTTAGCACTTGCCTCGTGATGCACTTTGGTGATTTCCTTAATGTATGTTCTATCCACTTACACCGTCTTTTCCTCATTTCCTCTCCAGCTGGAAGCTCGTTTGTCCTTTCTCATGAAACGCTGTTGCTGGTAGTATCCGGCCAGTGAATGTTGAGTATTTTGCGAAACCACTGTTTATAAATACTTGTACCTTATTGACGATGGATGTAGTAGTTCTCCACGTTTCAGCTCCGTACAATAGGACTATCTTGACATTCGTATTGAAGATTCTCACTTTGAAGTTAGTTGAGAGTTGTTTTGGGATGCATATGTTCTTCAGTTGTAGAAATGTGATCCTTGTTTTGCCAATCCTTGCCTTTACATCTGCATCAGATCACGTCTTATACACACCAATCAGTAAATCGCGTAACAGCAACGGAAGTGGTTAGTGTTTTCATCTATAAAAAACTCATAATCACCTCTCAGTTTCATGGATTAGTTGAAGTTAGACATTAACACCGTCGGATGGCGGCCAACTCAGTGGTCTAGAGGTTAAGCGTTCGCGCGCGAGACCGATAGGTCCTGGGTTCGAGTCTCGCGAGGTAGGATCGTAGATACGCACTGCTGAGGAGTTCCATACTAGGACAGAATGGTCATCTAGTGCTTCTAGGTTTTCCATAGCGGTCTAGCTTCAATTGACTCATGATCTCAGCTATTGAAACGAGAGGAATTTGATCAGAAATCGGTTTTTGGTACTAGTTTTCATTATGCCTTTTTATGATCTAAATTGAACTATTTTATGTTATTCTTAGGCAACCCATTGAGTATTCAATAGAAATAAATCAAATTGAATACTAAAGAAATGAAATAGTAAATTCATTTATTCATAAATATCCATTAAACAGTTTAAGAATTTTCAACATTGATTTGATATTGACATTTAGTTGCTAAGGCTATTTTGATTCATCTTAAAGAAGGAGAGGTTGTGGAGATTTCAGTTATTTTTATGTAGTTGAGATCATGAGTCAATTGAAGTTAAACCACTATGGTAAACCTGGAAGCACTGGACAACAACAACAAACTTTTACAATTAGTATTAATTTTTTTGATAAGACTATAATTTATGGACGATTTCTGAGGGATATTTAAGTGATCATCTACTTGCTAGTATGAAAAAAAGGGTCAGACACTAGTGTTTTTGTTTATTTGAATACATAAATACTGTACAAGGGGGCATCAGATATATATGCGCCACGCAAAATATTTTCATTTCATTTAATTGTGTGGGGGTTATGATACTGCCCAGGTGCCCAAACCGGAACAGGTGGTTTCCGTTGGGAAACATACCCCAAGCTTTTAACTTAAATGTCTGACCAACAAGGCAGTGGAGCATCGTGAGGAGATGTAGTCCCATGGTAGCCAATGACCAACGATTGATTCATACGCCATTTGTTCCCTCAGGATGCTAGAGCCCATGTGCACCATTGGTTTGGAATCAGGGTATTCCAACTTCCCTAGATAGACTTTCTCTGTCCACCAAGCCGGTTAAAACGCCGGGCATTCGGTTTTCGTCCTCCCAATTTTGTAAACAAAAGTAATGCCACGAGAAGTCAATGAGTAGGACTTCCTTGGTAGAGGCTGTATACGCGTGACCGTGTGAGAGCATTTCGAGAAAGGTGTGCCCTCCCCACTTTCGGCCGTACCAGGGCATGTAAGAAATGTAAGAAATTAGGAATACAAAGTTAGAATTAGGGATGAGAGTAAAGGTACATACATCAACTATAGTGTTAAAATGAGATTGAACCAAGGGGATAGATTTTTATTGGTTTGTTCATAAATTATATTCTTACCAATATTTCTTAATTGATACAATAAAGATGTTTGTTTTATTTCAAAGCTGACTTATCACTATCACGAATGTAAAGAACTATACAATGATAATTAGTTTACTAAGAAGAGTTTAGTCACTTACAGATGAAGATCAGTTGCATCAAGAATGAAACTCAGGTTATGTTCTACGATGTCTTATGTAATGGGTCTGGTTTACCAAAGTAGGTCATAGAGGAACTTGCTTTCGGATAAATATTGACAATCAACAATCTTGGTTTCGCCCTCTGGTGAGAAGTGTGTACATTTCTTATCTCAAGGAGTAAGTGTACTTTTCTATCTCATTTATTCACTCCTGGTTGAACTTAATTCCCTAACTGAATAAAACTTTTAATCCAGGATAATCATTAACCACGACGTGTGACTTAGATGTAGGCTAGGAAGTTATACCATTTTGACAGCCAAAAAAAATCATCTAGGTACATGGAACGTTCACACAATGTTGGAGAACAGGTGGAACATCCAAAGAACTACACAAATCAAATACAACATAGGAGCATTTAGAATAAGTGGAACCTATCGGACACAATCTAGATAGAAAAAACTAACTTTAGGAGAGATACTGTTGTATTCTATTCGTCAAAAATAAAATGCTCCACAAACAACGAGTTTCCTTGACTCTCTAAAGAAACATGAAAATAGCTTGTATGATGAAAATCTCATCACTAATCAAATCACCGGATCATCGTTGAAAGAATAGAAGAAAGATTTGGAAGGAGAAACAAGTGCTGAAAGACTGGAAAGAGGGATTCTCCATCAACATACCAAAGAAAGTAGATCTTGATAAGAATGAGAAATACAGAGGCATCAAACTATTGTCAACAACAGGCAAAGTTTTCAACGGTGTGATTGAATCGAAGGAAAGATTTAGTGGATAACCAACATAGGGATCAACAATTGGGATTTCGTTAGGATAGATCATGGATTTACCAAATCGCGATACTACAGATCATTGTTGAACAGTCAATAGAACGGAACTCATCATTGTACACTAGCTTCCTTAAAATGAGAATACATTATATTTTATTTAGCTTCAAATGTGATGAGTTAGCTAGCATGATGAATTGTAGACTAAGTGCTGCATTGAAAACTAATTTGCTCATATTGAACAAACTGTTCATTAAGACAGACTAGAATGAACGATCCACAATTCATGTAACCGCCAATTCTACTTAACAGTTCACATGTTCGTGTCAAAAGTACTTACATTGGAAGAACAAGGAGGAAGTTTCCTATTCAGAACTCGGAGTACATTTCCACATGTTTTCATCAGTGACATTCCTACTTGATCTACTTAATGGGGGACGTAATGTTGATACTCATAGTAATCAATATGGAAACCACTCCGTAATCCATTACGTTACATTGAGTCCATCACTTTTAAAATGTTCCAAGCGAACTTATATATCCGAAAGGATGCAGTTGTAAATCTCTCACCATCTTGGTAACTTGTGTGTTTTTCATTATTGAATTAAGGGGATGTATTGATTCGTTTCCTTTCTCTTCTGTTTAACTTTACTCATCTTACTTTATGATTCTATCAAACTTCATTTAAACTCAACTGATTGTTATAACATCTAATTGTGATAAGAGATAAGATTTCCTTACTGTCATCTAAACTAAACTTGTCCTATTACTGTTTTTGACCGAATATGGAACTCGATACTCTAATCAAATCAAAGTGATTCAAGTCAATTGGGGATACAAAGTTTGAATAATGATCCTATCTGTTTGTTATTGTTATCATCCTGATTATCATCCTGATCATGATCCTGATCATGATCATTGTCTAGTCAGTCTGTTGATTCATTGACTGATCACGTGTGTATGTGTTAAGCAATTCATTGAATCAAAGATAATTTATTCATGAAATATGAATAGACAATTGTCGATGAATTGACTTAGACTAATCGAAACGAATGAATGTTATATGGATATATGTTAATGTATATAAATGAGACAAATATTCAGCCAGCAGTCTCATTCATTCATTCACCCATCCTTCCATTCATCCATCCGTCTATTCATCATCTTGTTGGCTAGATATAATGTATTAAGACATTTTTTGATAATGATCATTCATTCATTCAGATGTGATAATACTGAATATGTGAATATGTGAGAAGTTATTTGTCTGTTGAATGAAAACATACGGACATGGACATATGTACTATGGTTGTCTATTGTTTGATAATTTTGAAAAGGTATTCTATACCTTTGGGCAAATGGCATTTGAATTATGCATTTTGAATATACAACAATGTTGTACAATATGAAGTGCACGTGTATAGTTGATGTCAAGTTGCGATTGATTATGATCACCAATATAGGAAGATGACGTGCAAGATATTGCGTTGGATCCCTCTGTAAGCTAAAAACCAGAAGGAAGTTGACAGTTGCAATAAGATGTATTTGTTGGTGATCTTGTGGTATCGAAAGAAAACGGAGATCGTGTCAAAGTTTACAAGCTGAACTACCGAGCGTATGAGAGTTCATGCAAGTTCACAGACAACGGAAGAATGTGTGTGTGTGTTTTGTACACTTAAACAAACAGGTACAGTAAAACAACCACTGATACAATTGGTTATAATCATAATTGTTCCCATAATAACAATTGCGTTCTCGTCATCAAAGTAGGTCATTACACGTGTATTGACCAATAATACAGAAATGAATGATAAATTTATCCATTTGGACAATCAACTGACTCTTGTATGCGAATCATAACAAACTGTTTTGCATGAATTCATACGGAACTAATGTTTGCTTTTTTAAACGGATTCACAACAGGTTGTCGATCTTATTGCACATTTCTTTCTGTTACTCACTTATTAATGAGGAAACAATTTATTAATCATTGAGCAACTAGAACTTCAAAACTTTATTCATTGTTGTGTTCAGACATCAAGTGATATCTCACTAGATACTGAATGTACGCTTCTTCAACAGTTTGATCTACCTCAGAATCACGATGCTGTTATGTTGTTATGTTGACCGAACGGTAGAATGGAAGCTGTACCACAAACCTGTAGGGTGGAATTATATCTGTTTTCTTTGACCTCCTGATTTAGATGGAGAAATTTTGGTCTGTGGAAAACAGTTTCACATAATCAGATCAGTGTTGGTGAGCGAGTTACCTGAAGAGAAACAACATCAACTACGGAGTGATATTGTCATGTTGTCGAGTGGATGATGAAACACTTCGAGTGGTTAAATTACTCTATTCGAACGAAATACGATTTTATGTCTAACGGAGTGGTGATATTCTGATCAAGTGGACTAGTAACAAGGTCGAAGTGATGAAGTTTACTCTAGAGTAGGATAGTGAGGAAAGAAATATTAACACAAATGTATCCATGGGGATGAACAAAAGAAATAAGGAAAGCGTGAAACACCCGAGATGAATAGGTCTACTTAGAAGTGCGTGAGTGTAACACTAACTTGTTTAGAAAGAACTTCCTTGTCATGAACCGCATCTGTCTTTGATGTTGACAAGCTTGTAGCTTCAATTATTCTGTCAGTTGAATTAGTTTTGTATTATAGTGTTCGAAAGTAACTGAAATGTGACTTGGATATTTAGAAAGACACAAGTGTTAGTGTTGATGTAAATGCGCTTTAACTATCTACGAAATGATATGTGTCTCTTGCCACAGTTGTGACAATGACTGATAGTGTATATTCATTGTTTTACTATGTAATCAAAGCTTTCCCATGGTGTCGCGGCAGATGCATGTTCATAGAGGGATGCTCTACACACCATTCACTGTTTATTTCTACTTGTTCAATTCAGGATTATTCCTATGAAACCTCCTACCTTACATAGGATAAAGTTAATACATTTGTATTGTGTGCCAACATCGAGTATCATGCAAAACAACAGTTCAATATTCCCATCCCATTCGTCAGTTAATTGTGCTCTACCATGTGAGAAAATCTGCTAAATTAGTTAAGGAGTTTTCATGCAACAGACTGGCAAATAGTCGTCAACTATCTACACACGAACAACAACACTGGTACATGAAGGCAATCCCATCTACTGTCCTTCTAACCATACTACTTGGTAAACATTTTGTTATCAGCCTGATTGTAATGCATTTGTTACTGTGTTCCTGTATAATGTATGCACGAATGAAGTTCAACCGTGCCTAATCTGTTATATTTTACCGATGAAAGACATACACTGAATCAATATTTTCTACAAAACACTTAGTCCTTTTAATCAAATGTTTACTATGAACATGTTCAGGAACACGTAATTCTAGTGTTTGTCAACTACACTCAATGGGACCTGGTTACTTTAAATAATCGATAAATGAAATTGGTGTTGTCTTATTGAAAGTTCAATGAAATACTTGATGTAATTCATTCTTTTCGAAGTTACGGGTTTGTTTATGAACAGTAACTTTGACTTTATGAGTCTTCTAGAGTCGGATAAGTTACATTTGTTGGGTTAAAATGTTATGTATTTCCTTAGATTTGTTCTTCTTACATATTGAACGATGAACTGATGGGACTGTTGACAGCAACTACTGATGGAATACCTGTGAAGACAAAATTACTGAGACTGTGAGTGATGATGATGTTTGAGTATTTGGGATAGAGAGTGAGAGAGAACCATTTTCTCGTATAACACATATATGAATCATTACTGATTGTCAATGTATATGAAAACTGGGTCAAGTAATATCACCTGATCTTTGACTTCAGTTATTCATAGTGATGTCAAGTTATTCAGCTCAACAGTTAGAATACACGTTTAGTAGTTCGAAATCGATCATCACTAAACAATTGGCAGAATAATATCAATCCTTATTAACTCATTGATAGTCAATTTTTCTAAACACATGAATTATGTTGTCATATATGTTATCATGAGAGTGAAGTTAAGCCACTGACGTATAATGTCACAAAGGAAACAATGAATAACGTATATCTGGAGGTCTCTAGTACGTTCTTCCTGACGATCGTAGATGTTTCCTGCATTTGTAAATGTCACAGTTACCAAGTACATATGACTAACAAAGATGATTCATATATCAATCATAACTTTCCTGTTCTCTTGTAAAAGAAAGGATTATATCTCGTGAATGTGTCACCAAGATTCACCAGTCGTAGTGGTAGTCAAATGTTGAACTGAATGGTTTCCATACACAGATAGAAGTTCGTTTATGGAAAAAAGTAACATACGTTTGTAATAACAAAATATGGAACCCCCCACTGTTATTCAATTAACAACAATCAACACATGCCCAGTAATAATATTTCCAGACAAAGAACCATATCGACCAAATATTTTTGTTATGATCACTTGTCGTTTACCCTGATAAATCCAAATCAATTCATGATTGGGCTGGATTATGAAAAGGTATCGGTCATATACCAAAAGAATTCGTCATTATTGTAACACTTAATGAATGAACATTAAAAGGTATCTATGATTATCAGAATGAAGATTTGTGGAGATTTCAACAATTGAATTCATAAGTCGATTTGACTGGACCGACTGACCACCGTAATTTTATCTCTATATAAGGCTATGATGATAGTTCGATGCAATTTATGAAGAGTGAAAATGTCAAGAACATATTAGTCAGTCAGTCAGCTACAACGTAGGACCAGGCACATATATGCATCGGTCCAAGTTACCATACCTTACTCATTAGCAGAAGATGAACACCAAATTCATAGAAGTAGTTACTTCTATGGTGGTAATATATATAGAAGGAAGATTGTATATAAGGATATAGTACAGAAAGAAAGACAGATATGAACCAGCCATTTTAATCTCAAGGTTTAAGGGAAGATAAAGAGTGTATTCACCTAAACCATTGTGATCGATTCTATGATATGTCACATACAGTCTCCAACCACTGATTACAATAGTCGAGCGGATCCCAATCAAGGAGTCTGCATCTACCAACAAGACTCAGACTGAAAGTTAGTGACTTCAAGCATTAATGCCATGTTTTGGTTTGGAATCCTTTAACCCTTATCCAACTATCGCCAATACTAATCAGCATTGAGCGTCGTGGTAATCGGTGTTCAGGCATACGTAACATGTGCCCCAACCATCTCAGTGGATGAAGATTCATGACCTCATCAATTGATTTACCATCATTCCCTAATACCCTGCATCTCACCTTACTATTACTTACCCGGTGATCCATATTCCCCTATACATACATCCGATATTCTCATCTTTCTAATCAATAATAATTTTGTATTCACCATGTTTGTAGTACATTTTTGGTAACCAATTCATCATCACCATCATTTCATTACAGTTAACAATGTTATAAAGATAATGGGAAGCTCATAATTTAATTAGCATTAACTGTTTCAAAGCATAGTTGGGACGAGGGGCAAGGGTTTCAATGATTCATTATGAATATTCCAACTCCATTAAGTGATTATTTCCGAATGATCATTAGCTACCCATACACATTTGTGTTTTATGGCATTTCCTTGAATCAAATATATATATGAATATACCTTGAAAATCCCTTCCAACAATTCAATCCAATCCAACATCTACCCTCATCTTTTACTTACCATCTAATTATAATTTAGTACTTTTGTTTCTACCACTCATAGAACCATGATTTAGTAATTCAACACCATACTATTGTTCAGTTCATATGAAGCCATATAACAAATAAAATAGTTAAGATTTCCGTTAGTAAAGAAACCTTATCATAAACACTCCTTACAACTGATTGATTACGGGATGGTGATCAATGTCATGCGTGTCAGGTCGTTCTAACACAATACTTAGAATAACACAATGGTTAGGCAATTTGGGAAACTTGATACTAAAACAGTAATAAACATTCTTGAGAGAGGAAAACTCCCCCCCATTATGATGAAATGTTACTATGACAGTATAGTTGGATCAACTTGATTTACTAAATAAGATGATTTGGGTACCCTTATATTGATTAGCAAAGTATAATTGTTTCATCAATTTTGTATGGTCATATTGATAATCAACTTGATAAGGTGTGTATAAACAATATAATTTTTGATAATTATCTTATAATCTCAGATAAAACTTTGTTGTTATATAAGCAAAGATGGATAGTGGTTAGCAGTGGAATCCAATTGGACGCGCGTTTCGTCCTATTTTGGACTCGTCGGATGGATGTATCTGCATCTGAGAGTTGATGTTCACTCTGGGACTCGAACCCAGTACCGTTCACTCCAAACGCCATCGTGTTATTCACTTAGATACTAAGTCCTGATAGCCACTTGCTTGTGAAGTGGGGTGAAGTTATATTCACTTGGTGTTGTACACTTGTATCTTCCCATTGTTATTTACGACTGCAATTGATCAGCCTATCAGGATTCAGTAGCTAAAAGGATAACGTGATGACGTTTGGAGTGAACGGTACTGGGTTCGAGTCCCAGAGTAAACATCAACTCTGGGTTGTAGATACATCCATCTGAGGAGTTTCAAATAGGATGAAACGGGCGTCATGGATTCCACTATCCATCTTTGCTTAGAATGCTTGTGGCTTCAGACAATATCGAGGCAGTCCGCACAGGATGCACATATGCCAACAAGGGACTGATCAATTACAGTCCTAAATAATAATGGGACGATACAAGTATTTTTGACAATCAGTTAAAGAATAATCAAAACCTAATCAACTGAATGAAGCTGATATTCATCTGTTGACAAATAGAATCAAAGTACAAACGATGTAAATGAATATGTTACAATAGTGAAGTAATTTAAACGAGTGTATGCATCAAACCCAAATGTAGCAGCAGCCTCTGCATCAATATTCCTCAACATATACAAAGATTGATGGCGAAACTCTGGAAGATGTGGAAACATTAACATACCTGTGAAGCATCATTGATGAACAAGGAGGATCTGATGCAGATATAAAGGTGAGGATTGGTAAAGCAAGGACAGCATTTCTACAATTGAAGAACATACGCAACTCAAAACAACTCTCAACTAATTTCAAAGTCACCATCTTCAATACGAATGTCAAGATAGTCCTATTGTACGGAGCTGAAACATGGAGAACTGCTACATCCATCGTCAAGAAGGTACAAGTATTTATAAATAGTTGTTTACGTAAAATACTCAACATTCACTGGCCGGATATTATCAGCAACAACGTTTTATGGGAGAGGATAAAGCAGCTTGCAGCTGGAGAGGAAATGAGGAAAAGACGTTGGGAGTGGATATGACATACATTGAGGAAATCACCAAACTGCATCACGAGGCCAGCCGTAACTTGGAATGATGAAGGGAAGTGGAAAAGAGGAAGGTCAAAGAACACATTATGTCGGGAAATAGAAGCAGATATGAAAAGGATGAATGTTAATTGGAAATAACTGTAAGGGATTACTTGGGACAGTGTTGGATAGAGAATGCTGTTGTGCGGCCTATGCTCCTCGACGAGGGGTAACAGGCATAAGTAAGCAAGTAAGTAATACATCAAACCATCTTTTACAGAATATTCAACTGAATTCAAAATATCTTAGTATAACTTAACCAATATCAACTATCACATTTGTAGTATATGTGTATACAATCCGAAGATGATTCAAAAGTTAAGTATTCGTCATTCACAATAAACTTTCATTTTATGTATTCAGACGTGTTAGTGGGTAGTATCGGTTACTATGTTAAGCCCATATAACTTATCCCAACTTCTGGACAGGCCAATTTATCCATCCTGCTTGAGTCACGTTTTGACCTTGTTAATTATTCACTTATTAACCCTGACTATTTTTTTATATGAGCGTATGTGTGTATGTACATCTTATCCTTACTCATCATATGTCTGTAGCTTATTTTTGTGTGACTATAAATATTGATTAACACTCGGTTAAATCGATGTTGTCTCACTCGTCATTTCCACCGCACGTCGTTTCGCTTCTCTCTCTTCTCTTCCTTCGGTTCGTTCTTCTAATTGTCTGTTCAGATCAATGATTGTACAAAATATACGTATTCGAAATCCATTTTCGTATTTGACTTATTTTAATTCTATATAGTTGAAATCATGAGTCAATCGATGCTAGACCACCATGAAAAACCTGCAAGCACTGGACGGCCATTTTGTCCTATCGTGGGACTCTTCAGCAGTGCGCGCCCACGATCCCGCCTCACGAGATTCGAACCCAGAACCTATCAGTCTCGTGCACGAACACTTAACCTCTAGACCAATGAAAAGACTAGCATCCAACGGTGTTAATGTCTAACTTCAACCAATCCACGAAATTGAGCAAACATTCACTAATGTCTTCAATGAGTTGATATCTTACAGCAGACCTGGTTGAACTCCACTGGTTAAGGATTCTCACTGATAGGTCCTGGGTTCGAATCTCGTGTGGCGGGATCATGGATGCTCACTGCTGAGAAGTCCCACAATAGAACGAAACGGCTGTCCAGTGCTTCTAGGTTTTCCATGGTGGTCTAACTTCAATTGACTCATGATTTCAACTATATAAAATTAGTAAAATCTCCACAAAACCCCCTTCTGATTATTTTAATTCTTTTATACAATAATGCGATTTAAGTCGATAATTATAATACAAGGATAAACGATATGTATATTTCAATGACAATCAGTCATACAATCCAATGGAAATCAGATATAGGGCCATTAAAAGTGAATTGAATGAAAGGAAAATAACTCCATGTCATTCATATCCTCGGTAATCCCATGCGCAACCCTCCTTCTTTATCCGGGCTTGGAACCGGCGATAACCCAGCCGGAGGGGCTACAGGCGGAGTTAAATCCAGTCTATGCTACCTTATTTTTTTTATGAATCACTTAGTCAAACAGGATTTATAGCATAGATGATAACTACAAAGTGAAGTTCAAGATTAATGCGAATGAAACTATGAAATAAATATTTCGAATAATAAATTTTATTATTAGAAGGGGTTTTGTGGATATTATAGTAATTTTAACAGTTAAGATCATGAGTCAATTGAAGCTAGACCACTATGAAAAACCTGGGAGCACTGAACAGCCATTTCGTCTTATTGTGAGATTCCTCAGCGGTGCACATCCACGATCCCGCCACACGAGACTCGAGCCTAGTGCTTCCAGGTTTTCCATAGTGGTTTAGCTTCAATTGACTAATGATTTCAACTATGACCAGTGGAGTTCAACCACGACTGTTATGAGATAACAACTCACTGAAGACAATGGGTGAACGGTTGCTCAAACTTCGTGGATTGGTTGAGGTTAGACATTAACACCGTTGGATACCGCCGGCTCAGTGATCTAGAGGTTAAGTGCTCTGGCGCGAGACTGGTAGATCCTGGGTTCGGATTTCGCGAGGCGAGGTCGTGGATGCTCATTGCCGAAGAGTCTCGCAATAGGACGAAACGGCTGTCCAGTGCTTCTAGGTTTTCAATGGTAGTCTAACATCAGTCGATTCATGATCTCATGATCTCCAAAATCCCATATTGATAATGAACGTATATTATTTAGAATTCATAATAAGCATGCAATCAAATACAAAGTAATTATCAGTTAGTACTAATACCACACCGGCTTATACGTAATTGTGATAGAGATTCAACCAAATGATCAACATTTCTCATCTCTTGTATGTGAAGAGTCAGTGACTGAAATCAAAACAACTTATGTAATGTATCAAATTGTGAATATGCTTGTTTTATGATGTATATCATTATTACAAATGAAGACACATTCTTCAAATGATTAACAGTTATCAAATATACTAATGACATAACTATCTATGTAACCTTAGACTAGTTAACTCATTAACTTGTATATGATTGTTTGGAACATGGACGAAATGTAAGTAAGTAACACTTTGTTCAATAATCATTCTTTTCTAATGCACATATTCATACATGTATCCACATAGAGGTACATTTATAGTTGCTATGGTAACTAAATTGTCAAGATTTCTGTTTAGTAAGCATAACCTACAATCATCCACTTCATTATATATTATATAACTAACGTTTATCGTCCCATAACGTTTTTTTTTCATTAAAAGAAGTCAATACTATGTTGTGTAATACTCAAGTATGAATCAAAATAACAAACAGTATAAAGAGTAATAAGTAACAATTAAGTTAAGAAATTCAAAGATTAATATAAGAAGGGGTTTTTGTGGATATTATGGTAATTGTAATAGTTGAGATCATTAATCAATTGAAGCTAGACCACCATGGGAAACTTGGAAGCACTGGTCAGTCATTTCGCCATATTGTGGGACTCCTCAGCAGTGCAAATCCACAATCTCGCCTCATGAGATTCGAAAACCAGGACATATCAGTGTCGCGCGCGAGTACTTACCTCTAGACCAGCACCTTGACCCGGCATCCAAACGTGTTGATATCTACCTTCAACCGATCCACGAAATTAAGCGACACATTCACCACTGTCCTCAGTGAGTTACTATCTCACAATAGACCTGGTCGAACTCCACTGGTCACTGCTTCTCACTAGAACTCCATGAGATATCTCTTGAAGCCAGTCACTAGTGAGCATATGACCAGTGGAGTTCAACTAGGTCTGTTGTGAGATATCAACTCACTGAAGACAATGGTGGATATGTCGCTTAATTTCGTGGATCGGTTGAAGTTAGATATCAACACCGTTGAATACTGGTCCAGTGGTTCTAGACGTAAGGCAATATCGAGGTAATACTAACAGGATGCACATATGCCAATAAGAGACTGATTGGTCGAAGTCTTAAACATCAATCGGAAGATTTAAATAAACAATACAAAATGAATTTAAACTTGACCACATTGCACATGCTATTGGCTATGAGGACTCAGTATCCAAGTGGATAACGTGATGGCGTTTGAAGCGAACAATACTGAGTTTGAGTCCTGGAGTAAACATAAACTTTGGGGTGCAGGCTCATCCATCTGAGGAGTTCCAAATAGGACGAAACGTGAGTCATGGATTCCACTGCTAGCTGTCATCCATCATTGCTTATAATGAATGAGATATTCATTTTGGAAGATAGCACACACTTAAATGAATTACAGACCATCATTAACTCGAAATGTCATATATCATCAACTACCGCAATCAATCATATCGAATATCATTTTAGGGATTTCAACATGATTAAAGGGTTTGTTGTAAGGTTGCTTTTCATTATGAATTGAAATCAGTTTGGGAATATCAACCAACTTGAACCCATTAGTTCTAAGATCATTAAATTCGATCGGCAATTCTCCATGATACTAACAAACTACCTCAACACAACGACTAATAAAATATTACGAGAAATTATGTCACTCCAAGATAGGATAAAGATTTTCCGAAGCCCATCTATGCACATATATTATGGTGCAGTCAGTCGACTGAAATAGATAGAATGATTGACTGACTACTAACAATTTCGAATCAAGTGATAACTCCCATGTCATACTGAAGAGACAATTACAACATGAACATTCCGTTTCTAGCAATTAATGGGACTGTGAACTTGTATGACGCAATCCGTCAAATATCAAATACGTACACGAAAATAAACTTGACTTATCATAAACAATGAGTTATACTCACAAATTAAATCTAGGCCAGTAATTGAGGTCATTATAACTTGACTACCATTCTCTGATGATTGATCTGAAATGTTCACATGCTAAGATGAGTTGTCATGCTCCAGATACATAGTATGATAATACATTCAAATGTTTTTAGAGAATGATTCGTGGCCACCACAACCTATTCAGTAGTAGAATGTTTCAACGTTCCAGACAATGTCTTTTTTATGATGTGTGAAACATGGATTCCAAAATAAAACACGATAAATTACAAAGTTTTTGAAGTGGATAATCACTTCTCCTTCCCACATTTCTTTTCTCTTTGTATTGCTATAATGTTGACCATAATTAATATTCCAAAATTGTAATTAACTTACAATTAGGCTTTGTTATAACTTGTGGCCGAGCGGATGCCCTGTTAACGTATGACGCGATATGACCGCCAATTAGAGAGCAACGAATTATCGATTGGAACAGTGACACACGAAAACCGTACGCTCAGTCTAGAGTACGTATCGGTCCTGCTTTCCGCCTAACCAAGCCAAATCAGTTAAGTTCAGAACACTAATCTCAACCTCAGCGGTATGAATCATAATATTGGTTCATAAATGGATCCCAAAGTTACCATTCCCTATAGTTATCGGGACATAACAGGCTTTCAGTTAATACCAACATATCATCATCGCTTACCTTCGGTTGTTTCTGCTATCAGGATTAACTTTTCTTCTCGTCCTCATGTATCTGTTCCCAATGAAACAGACAATTCATTAAAAGAACACATTCAATGTATGGTGCGGTGTCCGACTAAACAAAACAGTAAGAACTTGAAAAATTGGAAACACCCCGTTATCTATTCATTATCTCTTCCTACGCTCCCTATGATTACAGCTCCAATGAAGTTAGAGATGAGTTTTATTTCGGGAAGCTATCCCATAATGTCATTCTGTGATTCTTTCACCTCAATTCATTCGTTTGAAGAAAGTTTGGGTGATATTCAGATTTCAGTTACTTACTTACTTACTTACTTACTTCTGAGTTTGGTGTTGGTTGACAATTGTCTTGAGTTCCATATGTTTTTCAGTTGTAAATATGCTGCTCTTCCTTTGCAGATCCTCACCTTCACATCTGCATCATATCCACCGTGTTCATCAATGATGCTGCCCAAATATGTAAAGGTTTCCACATCATCCAAAGCTTCTCCGTCAAGTGTAATTTGATTGGTGCATATTGTATTGTATCGGAGAGTCTTGCTTTTCCCTTTGTTTATATTGAGACCTACTGATGCTGAGGCTGCTGATTGAAGAACATACAAATATCAAAAATGGGCTTAAGGCCAAAATAAGGCTTTATTAATACCTTCCTATTCCCGAACTGTATTTTATACTTCACCATTCGTTTCTTCATTGCTCAAACTCATTTTGCATATTATCTATACTACTTACTATTATTCAGTAACATGTTTTATTCTAAATCGTTTTCTAAACATAGGGATCCTTTATTTCTGAATAATTACCTTGTATTTTTTTAAGATTAAACCCAATTCCTTTGGTTGTGGGTTAACAATCCTTCCAATTTTTCTTACGAAGTTCTTTTTCTTTT
>NC_031496.1:4073334-4231055 GCF_000237925.1 Schistosoma mansoni
TATTTTATACTTCACCATTCGTTTCTTCATTGCTCGGTCTCATTTTGCATATTGTTTTATACTACTTATTATTGTTCAGTAGTGTATTTCATTCTAAATCGTTTCTGAACACAGGATCCTTATGTCTCAGTACTTACATGTATTTTTTACGTTTAACCGATTCTATTGTTGTGGTTACCAATCCTCTAACTTTCTTAGTAGTTCATTTACATTTAATATTTTCATTAAACAATTTTATATTCGTAATCACTTCCATATATACGGTGTTACGTAACTCGTTTGAATTTGTTGCTTACCACAATTGAACTTGACACACTTATACACGTTATCAATGTTATTGTTTTGTTTTTTTTTTTGTAAATAATTTCTCTTTGACCCTTATTCGTAACGTTTCACCACCCTAGCAACTTCATGAAGAGTGGCTTAGAAACTATCTTATTTATATTATTGAATTCTATGATTGTGAAACATTTCTGACTGATAGTTCCTTGGTTCAAATCTCGAGAGGCGGGATCGTGGATGCGCACTGCTGAAGAGTTCCACAATAGGACGAAAACAGCCGTCCAGTGCTTTCAGGTTTTCCATAATAGTCTAACTTCAATTGACTCATGATTTCAACCATATAAAAACTGAAATACATTCAAACAGGTATTTGTGAATAAAAAAATAGCAATAAAATTATTACATCCAAGTATCAACATAATATTATATAACCTATAAGTTATGAACACAAATAAAAGTTAAGGGACGTTACTTAAATCAGCCGACTGTTGTATGTTTTGTTGAGTTTGGTACTAGAATCCAAAATTATAGATGATTAATAATCCCAGTGAGGTTGATATTGGCTATGTTAAGTTTGTCATACATTGTTCCTACTCACTCTCCTTCCACTTCTTTGTTTATTGTTTTATACTACTTATTTATATTCAGTAAGCAGTTGTATCCTTAACAATTTTCGCATTTACATTGTAACGCAAGTTGTACTGTAACATTCGTTAACGTTCACATATATTTATGTTTATTGTACTTATCATTGTATTAGTCATTATAATAACTGTACTTTAATTACTGTAACGGTTATCTACAGTTGCGGATTTGTTTAAACACAACAGTTTCCATATCGTTTGCTCTTGATTCGAGTTTCGATTGCTCATAAACTGTCGTCCAATTTCGACACAGCCACAACTGTCTTTGTACTATCGAAGCCTTTACTATTTTCATTCTTGAACGACGCGTTTAAACGCCTAGACACCTCACAAGTTGAGTTTTGTAATTAAATTTTGTGTTTTATATAATAATAGAACCGCTTTTGTAGACAAATCGTTGTTTTGGAACTTCGATTTTGCGTGTATCTCAATCAGGTCACTTGGACGTTTCTATAGACTTAACAGGCTCCAATAAAATAGCCAAACGTAGAATACAATCAGAATGTTACAATAATCTATAAATATAGATGATAGTTAATTAATAGTTCGGTTATCATATCGACAATTATTGTAAAACGAGAGGCGTGTGTATAACAGTGTATTTATTTATGAGCGGTTAACAGTGTCATACTATGAGGGATTCAAATACGGAAGGAAGGATGGAAGAAATCATGGTTATACACTTAAACAACACGTACAGTCGTTCAGTGACAAATGTACAAATTGTGAAAATTGACAAAATAAATTCAAAAGATATCAAAAATTATTTACAAAATAGGTTTATTATAAGTAATCCTGACTGGGATTATACGAATAGAGATTATAACATTTTTTAACTGAAATCTGTGGATGTGATGCAGATGTGTAGGTGCATATTGGCAAAGTAAGAGCAGCATATCGACATTTGAAGAACATCTGGATCTCAAAACAATTGTCTGTCAACCAACACCAAGATCAGAATTTTAAATACAAATGTCAAGGCAGTTCTACTGTATGGGAAGGAAACCTGGAGAACTATGAAAACCATCATACAGAAGATACAGGTGTTTATTAACAGTTTTCTACGCAAATACTTCTGATCCGTTAGCCAGACACTATCAGCAACAACCTACTGTGGGAGACAACAAACCAAATTCCAGTGAAGGAAGAAAAGCTAGAAGTGGATAGGACACACACTGAAGAAATCACCCAATTGCGTCACAAGACAAGCCCTCACATGGAGATCTGAAGGTCATAGGAGGAGAGGAAGACCAAAGAACACATTACGTCGATAAATGGAGAGACATGAGAAGAATGAACAACAATTGGATAGAGCTAGAAAGGAAGGCCCAGGACAGAGTGGGTTGGAGAATGCTGGTTGGCGGTCTATGCTCCATAGTGGGTAACAGGTGTAAGTAAGTAAGTAAGTAATGTTCTTCAATCGATAAGAATAGTAACGGGAATAATCAATCTAGGTGACATTCAGTATTAATAGTGTTCAAATGTGTTTGACGCACGTAAGCCTGTACATTATTTAATTCTTAAAAACCATACTTATCTACTTTGTGTTATTGATTTCTGTTACGTCTGTAAGTTGTAGTTTTTCCCCGTCGCCACTGTTACGTCTGGCCGGTTGTGAACGCTATATTTGCTTCCCTAAGCTAGTTCTGTATCCCCGAGCTAGAACTATATACTGACTTGAAGACCAGAGAAAAGGCCCGAGTATCAGAGAAACACTTTACTACAGGGTTCATTTATGTACAGAAAATACAGGGGTTTTATAGTAATTAAGGAACCTTGAGTTTCCATAGTAGCAGTGTGTTAAACAGCCAATCAGGATCTCGTTATTTTAGTAGCATAGCTTCTAATTAATCGCTGATTGGCTGGGGCTTTTTATGAGCCTCTGATAGAGTTTACTGTAAGCCGACTTAACAATTTCATTTCACATTTCCGATAAATTATCAATCAGTTGATATTTCGAAGCATTACTTAGATGGTTTGAATAATTTTTTCTGGTTAGCGTTTGTTTTAGCGAGTTGGTTTTCTATGGGATGGGGTCGCTAACCCCATGCCCAACCCTCCTTCTTTACCCGGGATTGCGACCGAAATTAGCCGCCGGCGTAGCTACAGGAGGAGTTATTTCGAAGCATATCTAACGAGTAATCAATAGAAAGCACGAAATTAAGGTTACGGTATCCTAGATATTATGTCTGTACGTCTAAAATTGAACAAGTTATGGGTTAATGTCACTGGAAGTCACACCATACATATGTTCATTTTTTGAACCACGCTTGTGTTTTAAGAATGAAATTGATACTAAATTCATTTTTATTTTTAGGAGGTTCTAAATTTTTGTAAATATTTATAGGTACTTCTATTGTACTCAATTAAAACTTAGACTGTAACCCACGGGAAAATTTTTGGGTGAATGATATAACCTTACGTAACGGTATCTTCCCTACAGTGTGGCACACTTGTAGGGGATGGTACTATGTTAAGCCCACATAGGTTACTCTAGCTCCTGGATAGATCAATCTATTCACTCTTCTTGAATCATATTTTGACCCTTTTTAACTATTCGCTTATCAACTTTGACTGTTTTTATGTAAGCGTATGTATGTGCGTTGGTTATCTTACTCATCATATGCCTGTAACTTAATTTTGTCTGGCTATAAATATCGATTCACACTTGGATAAAGTGATTTGGCTCATTCGCTTTCTCCATCGTGCGTCGTTTTGTTTTGCTTCACTTTTCGATCAATGATTGTATGAAATATACGTATTCGAAATTCATTCTCATATTTGACTTATTTAATTCCGTTATTCACTAACGTCAGTGAAGTCGATAATTATATACGAGGACTGACGAAAGGTATATTTCAATAACATGCAGCAAACGATCTACCTAGAGTCAGATCTTCTGGTCACTGAACACTTATACCAGCTGTAAGTACTTCGAAGTTCAGGCTTTAACTCATTCATTCGCTAATGATTAGCAACGAATGAAGGTACCTTGCTGAAGTATTGTAGTATAGTCTTATTTCGGTGTTTTCCCCCCTGTTGTGTTTCCAGTCAGTCAGTCATCTACAATGTAGGACCAGGCACATATACGCATCGGTCAGAGTTGTCATGCCTCATTAACACAACAGGATGAACATCAAATTCGTAGAAATAGTTACTTCAATCTCATGGTTTGAGGGAATACAAAGAGTGAATACACCTACTCTATTGTGACCGATTCTCAACAATTTCACCCAGAGTCTCCGACCACCGGTTACAATAGTCGCGCGGACCACAACCAAGTAGTCTGCATCTAACAACATGGCTCAGACTGGAAGTCAGTAACTTTATGGATTGATGCTATGTTTTGGTATGGCCACCCTTTTTTTTCCATCCGTCTCCAATACTAGTCAGTATAGCGCGTCGTGGTAATCGGTGTTCAGGCATACGTAGTACGTGGCCTAACCATCTCAGTCGATGAAGATTCATGATCTCATCAACTGATTTACCATCATTCCCTAATAACCTGCATCTAACCTCACATAGTCGATGATCCCAGCAGATGCGAGCAATATTTCTAAGACATCTGTAATGGAATACTAGTAACTTACGAGTATCTTCTACTCTTAATGACCACATTTGGCAGCCCTAAAGTAAAAAACGAACTGCTACACATTTGGTAGATAGATATCTCGCCCTCGCCATAGGTGAGTGAGTTTGCAAAAGCCAAACGAGATTTTGGAATCCGTGCAGATATTTTGTCAGACACCAACCCATTAGGACTGACCAGACTTTCAAGATAAGTGAAGTTGTCGACACGTCCGACTACTTCACTCCCTATCCTTAGTTCAGGTGTTGATGCAAGCCAATCGTCACCAAATAAAGAGGTTATCCTTATCTCAAGTTATTCGTTTGAAAACTGTAGCTAATCTGTAGGCTAACATCTTAGGCCATTGAAGGAGGAAATTTTCCATTTTGATATGTGGTCAGAGTGGTCTTATCAGGTAGTTTATTCTGGCATCGAATCAGTTAGGTTTAGTCATTTTCTGATGTAAGTACGTCGAAAATGTATGTAAAGAATTGTATTCTATACTGAATAATAATTTCCCATAGATATTGTCTTCTGATATTCCTCAACCTATTGAGACACAATTTAATGAAAAGAAGCAATTTTATTTGCAGTTGACTACTGATGTTATTAGGATGAATCCATTCATATCGTTGTGTTAAACGAATTATTAGGCGAGACTAAAGTTTATGGACGACCTTTGAACGAATCTTAAATGACCTTGAGAAATATTAGCCAATCAGAAGACAGCTAGTATGCAGTAAAAATATATTATACAAAACTAAAAAATTATAGCCGATACTGTTCTTTCACATAGCTCAAAAACTTCTCAAGCTCAGATATAGGTTCAGTAGTTTTAAAATCATAGTGCATACGGTACAGGGACTTATCCATATGGCTCCATAGTATTCGACCTCTGGAGCCATGATAAGGTCTCAAAAATTCTTTTAGCCTCGACCACATATCTTCAATGTTGTTGGTATGGTTTAGGGTCCTAACCTTGATCGTGATCGAGCGAAAAAAGTCATTTGAGTACCACAGTCACAAGTATAAGAACTTCTTAATAATCCCTTCTCTTGTAGACGCTGAATTATCACGTCTTCTCTAAAATCCTCTGTAAACCGATCGTACGTAAGCATCAGGCACCGAACTTAGCACCGTGACCTTGAAAACCCGCGAAAGCTTCTGATTGGCTTGTTCATAAAGTTTAGTCCCGCCCATTTCCAGTCCAATTGATTAAAAGCTGTATACCTTGGAGCAATCTAACTTCAATCATTCACAAATGTAGATGTTACATATATAAATAAGAGTATTGAAACTGTTCCTGAGATTTATGATCGCCGATCATGAAGCCTCATATGTTAAATTTAAAACTCTTATGCCGTCATATTATCATTAGGACCTGGTAGAAAGGAAAATTTTCATTACCAAATTCTACATAAATCTTAGGAAATTGTTGGGGTGATCCAGAAAACTTTCAAAAGACAAGAAAGATTCAGGAAACTCTAAGAAGCATTTTACCCAATCAGCATTCACTAGAAGTTTTGTGTTATAACTGTGATAATTTCTCCTTATTACGACCCAGGTATTCCTATTGCTTAATATTCTTGGACACTAATATACTCGACAAGTCCCCAAATCAGAACACGGTTGAACAAGGGAAGAATTCATATTTCGAATAACAAGGATAGGTGGAAGGAAGAAGCGAAATAAGAAATACGTTAGCATATTTATAGTTTTTACATGAGAAGGTTCTGGAGTCTTCTCCAAGCGTCAACTAGCGCTGATTGGATAATAGTGCAATAGTGCATGAAACATGCTTTAACCCAACCTATGTGCCACTAACATTTTGTCAGAAACATCACGAAAGTGAAAATTCACATGTACAGTTTCTGACTGGCTAATTACTATACTGCTACTATGTTTAGTAGCATTCCAGAATTTCCAGGAAAACACTATAAAAACTATATTTTCTGTGCATGAATGAACCTTTGGAGTAAAAGTGCTTCTCGCATGTTTTGTGCTTTTTCTCTCGTGTTCAAGTCACTATGTAGTTTTAGCTTGGGGGTTACGAGAATAGATTAGGAACCGAGTATAACGTTTATTTAGAAAGACTTATCAAAAATGTTGTATGGAATTTGAATAAAAACTTTTGATTAGTTCATTATACCTTGTATTCGTGGAGGAAAGTAGTTATGTGATTTATAAGTTTAGCAAATTTTTATCGAATCGTACATCGTATAACAAGGTTAAGCGCTCACGCGCGAGACTGATAGGTCCTGGGTTTGAATCTCGTGAGGCTGGATTGTAGATGCGCACTGCTGAGGAGTCCTACAATAGGACGGAATGGCCGTCCAATGATTTCAGGTTTACTGTATGAATTCACTTAGTATTGTTTGTTTGAATCTTCCCATTGATGTTTAGGACTGCAACTGGTCAGTCTCTTATAAGCAAAGATGGATAGTGGCTAGCCGTGGAATCCAGGACGCGCGTCTCGTACTATTTGGGACTCGTCAGATGGATGTACTTGCATCTCAGAGTTGATGTTCACTCTGGGACTCGAACCCAGTACCGTTCACTTCAAACGCTATCTCGCTATGCACTTACCTACTGTATGGTTATCAAATTTTAGTGAGATACTCTGTAATTTGTGCTTAAATACTAACCATTGTACTCACCCATGTTCACATTCACGAAAATATGAGTAGTGAACAAATAGAAGATTCTCGAATACATTAAGATGTATTGTTAATTTCCTCAGTCTCTGTAGTGATAATGAGATGTGTAAACTTGAACTACTACATATTTATGCTAGGCCTTGTGATGATGTTTTTTATTTTATTTAAACATATAAATATTGGTACAAAGGGGAACCAGATATATATGCGCCACACAAATCTCATTTGATTTGTGTGAGAGCTGTGATACTGCCCGGGTGCCCAAACCGAAGCAGCTGGTTTTCTCAGGGGACCACAACCGAAGCCTTTGATCTGAAGATCTGATCCACAATGCAGTGGAGCATCGTGAGGAGATGGTCACATGGTAGCCGGTGACCAACGATTGGTTCATACGCCATTTGTTCCTTCAGGATACTGGAGCCCATGTACACAATTGGTTTGGAATCAAGGTTTTCCAACTACCCTAGGTGGACACTCCACATCCACCAACCCGGTTAAAGCGCCGGACATTCGCTTTTCGTCCTCTCAATTTCGTAAACAACAGTAATGCCACGAGAAGGCAGTGAGTAGGACTTCCTTGGCAAAGGCTATATACGCGTAGCCATATGAGAGAATTTCGAAAGGGAGAACGGACTCTCCCCCACTCTCGGCCCTACCAGAGCACTTATTTAGCAAAGATAAATGTTCGGATAATGAGAAAAAGCAAGAGACATTCAAAAGAGGGGGGTAGAGATTTTATAAGAACTCTGTTACATATAAATAATGAACACAAATAGAAGATTCTCAAATAAATTAAGAGATGTTAAAAAAAATTATTCATGTATACAGGCTATTTACACATATATATTACAAAACAAAGGTGATATGAAATGAAACAAAAATGTACAATCATGAACCACCACTACTACCGCCACCGCCGCCACCACCACCAACAACAACAAAAAACAGATCAGATTTTCTTGAATCAAATACTTGTGTTCAGCTTATATTTTTTGGTTTCTTTTATAGTATCATTCATAGAATTTTCAATTTTACTAATTTTGGAAGATAATTCATTCAATTTCGCTGATAATGATTCTTTATGTTCAATAGATGTAGATGATTTACGTCTACGTATAGATTGGAGACAAGTTTCTATATTATTTCTGTGTACATTATGAAGTGATAAATGAATTGCATTTGAACGTGTCATACATGGTTCATCTAGAAATAAACAAACGAGAAAAATCATCATCATCATCATACGGAAGAGTGAAAGAAGTTAGTTAGTTGTTATAATTCTTTTGTTATTACTTGACCCAACTACTTCTATTGATTAGTATTCTTATAGAATGACACTCTATTTGGTGAAGACTTTGACAAAATGCAGTCTTCTGACCACTATAAGCAACTATGCAGGCATGTTCGGGATGCGATTCTCTCCCTCGAAGTGCAAAATGTTACTTCAGGATTGGGTTGCATCCGCACCTGAACTAATGATAGGGAGTGAAGTAGTTGAGCGTGTCGACCGCTTCACTTATCTTGGGAGTCTCATCAGCCCTTGTGGTCTGGTGTGTGACGAAATCTCAGCACGGATACAGAAGGCTTGTCTAGCTTTCGCCAACTTGCGTCATTTATGGAGTAGCGAGATATTCGTCTACCAAACAAAGGACGGGTTTACTGTACAGCAGTTCGGTCCGTCCTACTTTATGGCAGTGAAACATGGCCGATAAGAGTAGAGGATATTCGTAAGCTACTAGTATTCGATCATAGGTGTCTTCGACGCATTGCTCGTATATCCTGGGATTACCCAGTAAGTAATTCAGTAGTTAGGAAACAGCTACTAGGTAAGGATAGCAAATCGATTAATGAAGTAGTGAAACTTAATCAGTTGAGATGGCTGGGACACGTATTACGTATACCCAACCACCGACTACCCCGACGTGCAATGTTTTATGGTGTAGAAGTAAGTTGGAAGAAAGCTAGGGGCGGTCAGACCAAAACGTGGCACAAATCCATGAAGTCACTAACAATTGGACTGAGCCATGTTGGTAGGTGTAGACTACCTGGTTGGGATCCGCGAGATGATAACAATCGATGGTTAGAGACCTTGAATGATATGGCTCCAAATCGTTTGCAATGGAGAAGATGCATCCACTCTTTGTGTTCTTTCAAATTCTAATCTTCTAAATTCTTCATGTCTCTTTCTTTTTTCTCTTTCCAAATTTATTTCATTGGATTATACTCCTTAAATAACATCAAACCTTGATCTTTCCCATTACTGTTTATACTCTTAATACTTCTACCACTATGGGATTTGAATCGACAACTGCATCTCTGTGTTATTGTAATATGGCAACTCGAACTGATGTATGTATGTACGAAGTTTTACGTTCTGACTGACTGACTGATTGAACTATGAACCCGTTCTATATTACTATTATTATAAACAATATATATATAATAATAATAATATTGAACTTACTTAAGTCTTTAAAATATTCCATTAATTCATTTATAATAATATTATTATTGTTTGATATAAGTAACCCACACCAGACTATCAACCCGGTTTAAAGTATCGAAATATTCACTCTCCGTCCTCTCACTATCTTAAACAGCAGTAATCCCACCAGAAGGCAATGAGTAGGATTTCCCTTTTAGTGGCTATATACACATGGCTATTTCAGAACCTTTCAAGAGAGAGCAAGAGAGCTAACTCTCCCTAAACCTCGACTGCCCTAAGACATTCGTAGTCTGGGAGACTGCCGTAAACCATCTAACTATGAACCTGTTCTATATTATTATCATCATAATAAAACTATATAATAATAATAATAATATTGAACTTACTTAATTCATTAAAATATTTCATTAATTCATTTATTATATTATTACTATTTGATTTCATTTGATTAATTAATTTGTTTATCATTGATGATAATTTAATTAATTCATTATAATTATGATTACGTAATTGTTTATTCTTATTATTCATTAATAATAATAATAATAATAATTGATTTAAACAATTTTTAATTAACCCATAAAATAAATTTAAATTAGGCGCTAAATTAATTGAAGGTAATGCATTATAGAACTGATCATTTGTCAATGTTTTTATTTTATTCAATGAATCAATAAAATCTTTTTCAATTTTATAAAATGATATCATTATCCAATTATGAATAGATGAATTGAATTTTAATTGTTTAGATAGAATTAACCAATGATTAATGTAAGTATTCCATGATATAGATAAAGTATTGGGATTCTTTTCATTATTATTACCATTACTATTGTCATTATTACTGTTATTATTATTATTATTATTAGCCTTTATTTGGGCTTGGAACCGGCAGTAGTCCCCGGAGGAGCTACAGGCGGAGTTACTATTATTATTATTATTATTACTATTGTTGTAATCAATTAATATTAAATTGAGTATATTTTCTGATAGAATAAGACTATTATGTAATAGATTAGTAAAGAATTTATCCATAGGAATTAATTGATCAATTAGATTTAATATAATTGAATGATATTTGTCAATTAAAGATTTTAAAGACTGAAAAAGAAAGAAAAAAAACAGTAAAGTTATTATGTCCCAATAACAATAGTGAATGGTAACTTTGGAATCTATTTATGGACCAATATTATGCACATAATTGTTACTGTACATTTGCTAAATAATTAAATTAGTCATATTTATGTTCCTTTCATTGTGAGCTTTATTTTGACCCTTGAACTATTATTGTACGATTTACCATTCCTGAGTTATAACCAGTCTATGAATTACTACTCCCCCTATTCACAGTCATATTTGGCTAACCCTTGTACAAATGCTTACAAAACTACGAGTCATCATCCAGAAAATACAAGTATTTATCAACAGTTGTCTACGCAAATACTTCTGATTCGTTAGCCGGACACTATCAGCAACAACCCACAGTGGGATAGAATTAACCAAATTCCAGTGAAGGAAGAAATCAGGAAAAAGCGCTAGAAGTGGATAGGACACACATTGTGGAAATCACCCAACTGCATCACAAGGCAAGCCCTTACATGGAATCCTGAAGGTCAAATGAGGAGAGGAAAACCAAAGAACACATTAAGCTGAAAAATGGAGACAGACATGAGAAGAATGAACAACAATTGGGTAGAGCTAGAAAGGAAGGCCCAGGACAGAGTGGGTTGGAGAATGTTGGTTGGCGGCCTATGCTCCATAGTGGGTAACAGGCGTAAGTAAGTAGGTAAGTAACTGAAATCTGAATATCATCTAAACCTTCTTCAAAAGAATGAATTGAGGTGACAGAATCACAGAATGACATTATTGGATAGTTTCCCATAAAACTCATCTCTAACTTATACGATTTACCATTCTTGAGTTATTCTCATTCCATCAATTACTACCTCTCACATTCACAGACACATTTGGCTAAATTATGTACATATGTTGTTTTCTATTTTATGGTACAATGTGGTCAGTTTGATTGGTATATAAACTCAGTATGTTTCAAATATGATGAGTCATACTGCAGAGACTGAGATCGGTATTCTGGACTTAACTGGCTGGGCTAGGCAGAAGCAGGACCGACAAATACTCTAGACTGTTCGTACGGTTTTCGTGTGTTACTGTTCCAATCGATAATTCGCTGCTCCCTGATTGGCAGTCTTATCACGTCATACATAAACTGGACATCCACTTGGCCACAAGATATAATAAAAAATAATGATTAAGATTTATAAAAGAAATTATACATATAACTCTTTAAGACGATTTTCAATAGATGAATTGTCGTTATGAAGTTGTGGAGTTCATGAATCGAACACTGTTTAATAATCTGATTAAAGATTATGTTCAAGGATTCTACTCCATCACTTAAATCAGTAGATAAAATTCGCTATACACATTTAATAATGTTATATCCTAGTGAAGACATAAGTACGGGGTAACTTCCAGGATCTATTAATGGACTATCATTCTATATATGTACATCTTAGTATAAGCTTCATTCTGATCTATGAATTATTATTATACGAATTACTGTTCCTAAATTACATTCAGTTTATTGATTATTGTCTCCCATGTTCATAGCCACATTTGGCTTGATCTTGTACAAATATTATTTTCTATTCTATGAGGTAGTGAGGTCTGTCTGGTATATTAACCGAGTATGATTGAAATAAATGATTCGCATAGCAGAAGCTGTAGTTGGTGTTCTGGACTCAATTGGAAGGGCTAGGCGGACAAGGGACTAATAAGGGCGCTAGACTGTTCATACAGGTCGAACGTTATTGTTTTGGCACAGTGTTAAGATTAGAAAAATCGTATTTCGATTGGTGGATAATTCACGTGATTAAAATCCGGACATAAAATCAATGACGAATTAGCATACGTTCTATTTTTTATAAAGCCATAACAAGTATATAATTCAATAGATCAATTGTCGCTATGAAGTTGTGGAGATTGGTAATTATTGATTGAGATCATGAATCGATTGATGTTAGAGTACCCATATGCGGATGCTGGCTTAGTGGTTTAAAGGTTAAGTGTTTGAGAGAGAAACCGAGAGTCCTGGGTTTGAGTCCCGCGTGTGGGATTATGGATGTGAGCTGCTGAGAAGTTTCATATTAGGAAGAAAAAAACGACTGTTTGGTAATTCCAGGTTTTAAATGATGGTCTAATATCGATTAATTCATAATCTAAATCAATTATATTTTAATAGTTGAGATCATGAATTAATTGAAGCTAAATGGATTATATAGATACTGTTTAAGATCGAGTCGTTTGCATCTGAGCATTCTACGCTTGTTAACAATGGAATGGAACTGTTTCCATTCATACATATAAGTTGGGTTCCTAGTGTGGATGATGGGAAGTACTCTTATTGAAATAATAGATATAACAAGTTTAAACAAACTGACGGGTGATGTACAAAAAAACTTCAACGAAGGCAATTACACCTGAGGAGTTTTGAAGACGGGACTTTGTAAGATAGCGTTTATATGACAGGAAAAAATAGTGAAATTCGTAAACAACAACCTATATGTAGTTAGTTATTTAATTATTTAAACACATAAATATTGGTACAACGGGGTACCAGATATATATGCGCCACACAAATCTCATTTGATTTGTGTGAGGTCTCTGATAATGCTCAGGTGCCCAAACGGAACCAGGTGGTTTTCTTAGCAAACCACACCCGGAGCCTTTGGCCTAAAGATCTGATCCACAAGGCAGTGGAGCATCGTGAGAAGATGCAGTCCCATAGTAGCCGGTGATCACTGATTGGTTCATACGCCATTTGTTCCCTCAGGATACTGGAGCCCATGTGCACCATTGGTTTGGAACCAGGGTTTTCCAACTTCCCTAAGTGAACTCTCCGTGTCCACCACCCCGGTTAAAGCGCCAGACATTCGCTTTTCGTCCTCTCAATTTTGTAAACAAGAGTAATGCCACGATAAGGCAGTGAGTAGGGCTTCCCTGACAGAGGCTATATCTGCGTGGCCATATGAGAGCATTTGGAGAGGGAGAGCGGACTGTCCCCACTCTCGGCCGTACCAGGGCATTTGGGGGCAATATGTAGTATTTTACAAAAAAATGAGTAATCGATAGTAATAAATGACATTTACTTGAGATTGTCACTTCACAATGTCAATAAACACAAAGTCATAATGACAATTGATTCTGTAGTAACACCAACAGATCTCAATCAAAAGGTAGGTTGTTATATACAACAATGAAATTGATAATTAAGATGAAGATGATATTTGATGCTAAAACCCTTTTGTCCTTTACTTATTCGTCAATAATTGCTAAGATGTAGTTAATCGTATTCTTTTTTTATCAGAAGGGGTTTTTTGTGGAGATTTTAGCAATTTTTTATGGTTGAAATCATGAATCAATTGAAGCTAGACCACCATGGAAAACCTGGAAGCACTGGATGGCCGTTTCATCCTTCTGTGGGATTCCTCAGTAGTGCGTATCCACGAACCCGCCTCGCGAGATTCGAACATCAGTTATATTTGTTGATTGTAGCATTTTTATTTAAAAAAACATTAAGAGAATGGTGTTTTACAATAAGTTGTTGATTAATCAGTTAGTTTATTTAAATAAGAGTGATTAGTCATTGTATACTAAGTAGAGTAAGATAATCTGTTAATCTACTCTTTGTGGTAAATGAATCTTCATATTTTATATCTCAGTGAGTATATTCTGTTTGAATAAACTTTTATCACTACATAAGTGTACATTCTCCTCATCCGCGTCCATATCAGCAACCTAACTAGAGATGGGATGACGGAAGGCCTAACAAGTTTAGTATTGATTTTTCAAAGGGATGCTTCAAACTGGCTGAAAAATAAGCTATTTCATTGAAGTATGTGGTAGCCCAAGAAAATTGATCATGATTTAGACGAATATTTGTCAATGAATAGTTTGACAAAAATTGGGCGCCGAGTATACAGAAGTCATTATATGTGAAATAATCTCAGAGCTTAAAATTTAAGTAATTCCAACGTTTTGTCCAGCAAACTTGTCTCGACTTTTTCACGGTAATAATCGATTATGATTTTAAGTCTTTGCACCGTAGTGTACGTGAAATTCGTGTCCATTAAAAAAAAAGCAACTTTAGAGTAATTCGAAAATGAATCACGAACAATATGAAACTTATTTCCTTAAAGTAATTCAGGGAAATATACATGAAGGTGAATCGAAAGTTCTAATATTGCCGTGGGCGGTTTTGATTCCGTTTTGACGAGTAATTTTGATAACTGTGCACACTTTTAGCATTTCCTTCAATATCTTTGTTAATATTTAGACAGTATATATTAACATGAGCTCAATACCACGTTGAGAGTGTATAAAATTTACCAGGATATACAACCTGATAAAACAAAACGCAGTTGTTAATGGTCTACAATGAATCATTCCTTTAGTGGGGATAATTCCAAGCTTTTTAACATGAGATACAGAAGCCAACCATAACTAAGAGTTATAGACATATTCACAAATTATTGAATAATTTTACTGTTGTATTATTTAGATAGTTGATTGATTTAATTTTGATTGTAGTATCTAAGGTCTATTTCAATTGAATATGGACATAATAGTCAATTAGAAATAGCCCATTTTTGATACTAGATCCTACTTTTCCGTGATGTTCAAATGGATGACTATCAGAAAGAACACACTCTACAAAGAACACATAAACTAACCTATTTTAAAAGGCTATTTTATCACAATTTGACCACAAGTTTTTACATCTTGCATGTGACATTCTTTATAGTGATATTTCGAGGATATCATTTCCTTTTTTAACATTGTAATGTATCTACAACTCGGGTCAAAATCCTTTGCCTTCATCCTTTGAGGTTATTACCTGCTTGGACATTACTATTTTATAGTTGAAATCATGACTCAATGGAAGCTAGATCACCATGGAAAACCTGGAAGCACTGGACGGCTGTTTCGTTTTATAGTGGGACTCCTCAGCGGTGCGCATCCACGATCCCGCACTCGCGAGATTCGAACCCAGGACCTACCAGGACCAGGAGTCCTATAATAAGACGAAACGGCCGTCTAGTGCTTCCAAGTTTTCCATGGTGATCTAACTTCAATTGATTCATGATTTCAACTATGAAAATACTGAAATCTCCACAAAACCCCTTCTGATTACTATTTTAAACAAATATGTTTATCGGGACAGTACAAGAGTCATAATAACTATGTGTGACTGATTCAGTTAAATATATTCAGCTAATTCGAAACATTTTTTAGTTTGTTTAGTTAAATGCATCGTGTATATAATATTTACATCATATGTAACCACTTACTGGATTAACAAGCCCATGTAACTTGGAAATTGCCTTAATTCACAAGCATTATAAGCAAAGATAGATAGTGGCTAGCAGTGGAATCCAGGACGCGCGTTCGAATCCCAGAATGAACATCAACTCTGAGATGCAGGTACATCCAGCTGACGAGTCCCAAATAGGACGAAACGCGCGTCACTACTAGCCACTATCCATCTTTGCTTACCATTTTTTCTAGTTTGTTTAGTTAAATGCATGGTGTAGATAATATTTACATCACATATAATCACTTACTGGATCAACAAGCCCATGTAACTTCCAAATTTCAGATAAATTAGCCAATGGACGTAATAATGTTATATCAATGTATTCATCTATTAAACTATGCAGCTTTCTATACAACGTAGTCATTTCAGTATTCGATGGAGATGATGATGAGGTTGTTGATGACAAGGCATATTTTGGATTAGCATTGGACCCATTTTGAAATGTATGATGGTTTAAACGGTTCATTTTTTTCATAAAACAATCTTCTATCCAACTAAGACCATATTGTAAATTCATTGACCAAAATGGATTAGGTTGAAATTTTTGTTCAAATGAAATAGAATTAGATAAATGTACCAAATAGATATCATCATCATTATTATTATGATGAATATCTTCAAGGGATGAACAAGGAATTTCTTGTAATGAGCAAGTTACAGCTAAAATCAATAAATCCTTGATGAAATCTTGATCATAACTTTGAACTAGATTCGTTGAATGCATCGACATTAGTTGTTCTTTAGTTATTGAATGATCAAAGTAACCAATAACAATAATACCTGATAATTGATTGGATATTACTGATGTAGTTGGCCATTCATTTAATAAAACAATAGGTAAATGTTTTAATTTATTATAAATCCAATGGAATATATTTGTAAACTGTTGTTGTATAGTTTTTGAATAAGTATGAGTAGGCATCAGAATAGATTTATATAATCCTAATGGATACTTATAGAATATTGAAGATGGTTTCATAGGAGACCAAGTAAGTTGATCATCTAACTAGAAACACAAACAAACAAACAAGCGTAAACAGTAAGAATATGAAATGAATAAGGGTAAACTTACAACATTTCATGATTCGTTCTAAGAAATATCATTAAAGAAGTATGATCTCTATTGCCCCCAAATGCCCTGGTACGGTCGAGAGTGGGGACAGTCCGCTCTCCCTCTCCAAATGCTCTCACATTGCCACGCGTATATAGCCTCTGACAAGGAAGTCCTACTCACTGCCTTCTCATGGCATTACTGTTGTTTACGAAATTGAGAGGACGAAAAGCGAATGTCCGGTGCTTTAACCGGCTCGGTGGACACGGAAAACCCACCTAGGGGAGTTGGAATACCCTGATTCCAAACCAATGGTGCACATGGGCTCCAGTATCCTGAGGGAACAAATGGCGTATGAACCAATCAGTGATCACCGGCTACTATGGGACTGCATCTTCTCACGATGCTCCACTGCCTTGTGGATCAGATCTTTAGGCCAAAGGCTTCGGGTGTGGTTTGCTAAGAAAACCACCTGGTTCCGTTTGGGCACCTGAGCAGTATCAGAGACCTCACACAAATCAAATGAGATTTGTGTGGCGCATATATATCTGGTACCCCGTTGTACCAATATTTATGTGTTCAAATAAATAAAATGATCTCTATTTGAAAATAGTGAACAGAGGAAGAATACAAATCTTACATACTTCACTATTCCTCTTATTCTGTTGTTATTTTGATTGCTTTCCGATTTCTTTCCTTTTCACTTCATCATTTCAATATCTTTCTGCTTCTAAGGCATTCCCACTTCCGAAGGGTGCTGCAAACTACTTAAAAGTATTATACACCACAATACTCCTTAGTGATAGTTACCAAATATTATATGGAGTATAAAAACATAAGATAGGAAAAGAACTTTCAAGGTGACATAAGATATGTGAATAATATTGTATTCTTGTTCGATTATATGATGTAAAATGATGATACAATAACCAAGTAAAACAACCTAATGGGTTACACTCAACACATTATGTGAATCGTTTATAGTAGATGTCATAGTTTGGAGATCGAACGACGACTTAAGGACGGGTGAAATCCAAGTGGTAATATTGTTTTTTTTTACATCAAACAACAAAATTCATGGTAGACCACATATCGTAGATCAAATCAGAAACTAAGAATAAGAAGAATAGTGTCAATTAATGTTTACGTACAAATTCATAGCACGTTACAGAGATTGCTTTTAAGGTCATTCTGATCTTGGTGTAGATGATATCATACGAAAAATGTATACAGCTTTAGTAAAGTATACATTCTTGTAAACATATATTTTATACAAAGTACGATCTTGGAGCACATAATGCTTATACTCTTACTACTTCTACCACTATGGGATTTGAATCGACAACTTCATCTCTGTGCTAATGTGGTATGGCAACTCGAACTGATGTATGTATGTACGAAGTTCTACGTTGTGGCTGATTGAATGACTGACTGGCGCTACATACATTGAATCATAGAAGGTTATAGAATAAGTGATATGATAATTTCTTTTGAACAACCATGAAAAGGTTCATATACTAGGGAATTAAAACATTCACTATGTGAAGACCAAATATACTACTGTAGTGAACAAAACACTAGTTGGGGACAATCGAATGCATTTAAGCAAAAATTACAGACTATCTCACTAAATTCTGATAACCATACAATGGACAGTTAATTTGCATATTAACAACCAATTGTCTCAATCTTCACTGGTCCTTCTGCAACTATCAGTTCATCTTCCCTAATTCTATTGTTTATGCATTTTCCTATCAATTTCGCGTCATTTCAGTTCTTTCCTTATCGGTCTTCTGCCAAAATACATTCTATATCTGACCAACACCATATACTACTTATATGGATATAAGTAGACCAGACTACACTATTACTACTACTACTACTGCGTTGTCCAGTAAATTTTCCATCATGATATATAGTTTGATACACATTAGATTGCTATAATTTCAAATCAATTTTATATACTTTATGTACATTTCCAGTATAATTCAAGTTATAAATCAAATAGACACTAAGTGTAACTTTCGGTCTAGAACTTAAAACAGTATGGAAATGGATTAATTTAGTATTTATATACAGGTAAAAATAAATAGTTGAAATCATGTGTCAATTGAAGCTACACCATCATGGAAAACCTGGAAGCACTTGACGGTCGTTTCGTCCTATTGTGAGACTCCTCAGCAGTGCGTATCCACGATTTCGCCTCGCGAGCGCTAAACCTTTAGATCACTGAGCCGGCATCTAACGGTGTTAATGTCTAACTACAACCAATCAACTATAAAATTACTAAAATCTCCACAAAACCCCCTTCTGATAACAATCATATACTCACTAGTGACTGACTTCAAGAGGTATTTCATAGAGTTCTAGTGAGAAGCAGTGACCAATGGGGTTCAACCAGGTTTGTTGGGAGATATCAATTCACTGAAGACAATGGTCGACGGTTGCTTAATTTCGTGGATCGTTTGAAGTTAGACATTAACACCACTGGATGCTGACCATCTCAGTGGTCCAGAAGTTAAGCGTTCACACGCGACCGATAGATCCTGAGTTCGAATCTCGCGATGTGGGATCGTGAATGAGCATTGCTGAAAAGTCCCGCAATAGGACGAAACGACCGTCCAGTTCTTCAACGTTTTCCATGATGGTCTAGTATCAATGGACTCATGAATTCAACTATTAATATAAACTTACTTTTAACATTTCTAATGAAATTCTTGTATAACTTGAATGTTTTAATACATTTATAGTAGATATATCTTCATTTGTATTCCATTCATTATTATTCATCATTAAACATAATGGTAAACAATCACTACTAATTGATGTTGGCATTGTATTTAATAAATTTTCTTTTTGTATTAATTTATTATGTTTCCATATTAAATAATGAAAATGATTAAAACAACATTTTAATAATGAATAATTATAAAGTGAATTAGCAATGGATATAGTTAAAGATGATGTTGCCAATTTATGTAATTGTTCATTGATTAGCTGGTCAACATATTCATTCTGTTAAATAATAATAATTAAAAAAGTAGGAATAATTTGAGTATATTAAAGGAGATAAAAATCATTGATGAAACTATCATTTGTAGGGCCCCCCAAATGTCCTCACACGACCACACGTATACAGCCTCTGATAGGGAAGTCCTACTCAGTGCCTTCTCGTGGCATTACTGTTGTTTACGAAGTTGAGAGGATAAAATGCGAATGCCCGGTGCTTTAATAGGCTTGGTGGACACAGCGAGTGCACCTAGGGGAGTTGGAAAACTCTGATTCCGAACAAATGGTGTACATGGACTCCAGTATCCTGAAGGAACAAATGGAGTATAGACCAGTCGTTGGTCACCAGCTACTATTGGACTGCATTTCCTCACGATGCTCCACTGCCTTGTGGATCAGACCTCCTTGAATAACGTCTTCAAACCCTGATCTTTCCGATTACTGCTTATACTCTTATTACTTCTACCACTATGGGGTTGGAATCGACAACTGCATCTCTATGCTAATGTGGTATGGCAACTCGAACTGATGTACGTACGTACGAAGTTCTACGTTGTGACTGATTGTGTGGCCCCCTAATAAAACAACCTGCTTCGGTCCGGGCACCCGGGCAGTATTATAGCCCTCACACAATTAAATGAAATGACAATCTTTTGTGTGGCGCATATGTATCTGATGCCCCCTTGTACCAATATTTATGTGTTCAAATAAATAATTTATGGATGACTTTTGAGTGGCGCTAAACGGATCTTGAGATTAGTCACATAATAACCAGGATCAAATGAGGATTATAAAGTAGTATGAAGCATTGGAATTATGATTTATAGTTGATGATTAAGGTTAGAAATTAAATTTACGGTTTCCATCATGAAATGACATCAACTATACTGCCAAAACTCTATTTGTCCAAATGGATGAGTGAATTTCGTGCCAAAATCCGAGACCTGCTATTTTATACCTGATTGGTTCGTTTATAAATTATAGCCTCGCCAAATGATTTCTTTCATAAGTCAGTCACAACGTAGAACTTCGTACGTACATCAGTTCGAGTTGCCATACCAATCACAATTCTTATCACATTCGTATATAGTCTATTTTTACTTGGTTATTGAATGTTTCCGTTTAATCTTGTCTGGTATATTATACCCTTTCTATGTACCTTTGTTGTATGACTTTGTTAATTATATTCATATGTCTGTCATTTATACTTTTATCGACTACTTATAATCTAAGCATTGTTTATCTGAATTATCCATAACTCACTGAACTGTTTATTACCGCCAATCTAATTCGAACTTCTCTTTTTTGTCCTTCTGAAAAAATGAGTGTATGATATAAACACACTCGAAAAACCTTTGTATTTGATTCTTATTGTCTACATTGTAATAATGTGGTCAGTCAACGGAATACATGCAAGCAATATATATATATATATATATCGTTAGTATCATTCATTCATCATCGACGTTTGATGGAGACAACGGGTAAAACTTCTGATGTTGCAAGGACATACTTAGAAATTAATAAATTAATAAGTATAAAATGGTGAATAATGAAGAAGTGTACTGCTATTATGAATGGTTATTGTTGTGTCCCGTGGAGAATTATGAATGGTAACTTCAGAGGACTGTTTATGGACCAATATGATATATATTTCCTATTGTATAATTGCTAAGTAACTAAACTATTCATATTCGTGTCCCTCTTATCATAAGCTTTATTTTGACCCATAAACTACTACTGTACGATTTACCATTCTTGAGTTATCCCTAGTCCATTAATTACTGTTCCCCCTATTCACAGCCACATTTGGCCAAATCTTGTGCAAATGTTATTTTCTATTTTATGGTACGATGTGGTCAGTCTGTTTGGTATATAAACCCAATATGTTTGAGAATCATGATTCATATTGCAGAGGCTGTTATTAGTGTTCTGGACTTAACTGACTGAGATAGGCAGATAACAAGCCTGATGAGTACTCAAGACTGCTAATACGATTTTGTGTATCACTGCTCCGATCGATAATTCGCTCCTCTCCCATTGGGCGATCAATAAATTAATTGCTCTCTAATTGGGCAGTCTTATCACTCACATATATCAACTGGGCAAGAACGCACGCAATCGATATAACAGTTATGATTTACAAAAAAAGACAATTTACAAAGGAAAACTAATCGCAAAATATACGAACCCCAAGAATTCGATTAACACAAAATGATATAAATTTATCTCAATAATAAGAATAAAAAGTCCACCTGTAGTCCTAAGTTCGGATAATTGAGGAAGATTGGGTATGGGGTTAGCAACCCTTTCCGTAGAAAACAACCTTAATACCAGAATAAACAAATTTAACCATTCAAACTCTATCCTGGAAGTTGAAGGAACTTCATTCAGAAGCATTATGATAGCTCATGATGAAAACCGAGATTCTTCAGAAATCACGAAACCGATTCCCTTTGTGACAACCAGAAAAACAATTAACATTAGCATATGGAATGTAAGGACAATGTGGAAGACTGAGACGACCAGTCAAATAGCTACGAGAATGAGGTGGTACAACTTGACAATACTCGGAATCAGCGAAACCCATTGGCCCCAAGCTAGACAGGAAAGGTTATATCCAGGAGAGATGCTGTTGTACTCGGGCCGCGAAGAAAAAAGTACTCCTCACGCATAGGGAGTCGCTCCGATGCTGTCCAAAGAAGCACGAAAAGCACTTATAGGATGGGAATCTCATGGAGCCAGTAACATCGAAACAACCTTTAAAAGAAAGAAGGAGGGAATCACAACGAGTGATATCCAGTGTTATGCACCCACCAATGATAACAATGAAGACGATAAAGACCAGTTTTATGAGATGCTGAAGTTGATCGTAGAGAAGTGCCCATAAAAGGATTTGACCATGCTGATGGGAGACCTGAACTCCAGAGTCGGAATGGACAGCACCGGGTATGAATGTATCATGGGACGACAGGAACCGGGAGAAAGGAACGAGAATGGCGACAGATTAGCAAATTCATGTACATTCAACAAAACGGTTATAGGTGGTATTATATTTCTCCACAAACACATACACAAAGCTACATGGGTCTCATCGGATCACACAACAGAGAACCAAATCGATGATACTTGTATCGCTGAAAGTTTCAAAAGGTCAATGAAAGACTCGAGAACGAAGATAGGAGCTGACAGTTGTGAAGATGAAACAGAAGCTAAAGAAGTAATAGAGAACTGGAGAAACAGCAATACAAAAGTTTAGTAAAGCCTTCCCTTGTGATACTAACAAACTCAACGAATTCAATATAGATCTTAGCAACAGGTTCCAAGCCTTACAGGATCTATTTAGAGAAGACGAAACTACTATGGAAAACAACTGAGAATGGATCATAGAAACAATAACTTCAACGTGTCAGGAGGTTTTAAGACTCAAGAAGCATCATCATAAGGAATGGATCTCTATCGAAACTCAACGCAGGAAGAACAAGAAGGCAGCAATTGACAATAGTCGAACAAGAACAGAGAAAGTCAAGGCACAAACTGAATACACAGACGAAAACAAGCAAGCGAAGAAGGGCATTAGATCAGAAATATGTGAAAGAACTAGCAACGACAGCGGAAAAAGCTGTAGGAGAAGGAAATATAGAACAACCAGATGACACGATGAAGAAACTAGTAGGGAAATATAGTAAACCAGAGTGACCAATCAAAGACACAGAAAGGAAGCCAATCACTCAGGTTTACAAACAGAGGAACAGATGGGTGGAACACTTAGAAGAACTCTTGAATAGTCCAGCCCCATTGAATCCACAGGATATCGAAGCAGAACACACATACCTCCTTATGGCTGTTACCCTATCAATGATATAAGAAATAAGCATGGCCATCAGACAAATCAAGAGTGAGAAAGCAGTACGACCAGACAACATATCAGTCGTAACACTCAAGTCAAACATAGAAGTAACTGCGAACTTGCTCCACATTCTATTCAAGAAGATTTAGCAGGAAGAACAAGTTGAACCAACAGACTGGAAAGAATGGTACCTCATCAAGATACCAAAAAAAGGAGATCTGAGAAAATGTGAGGACTACAGAGGCATCACACTACTATCGATACTAGGGAACGTTTTCAACAGAGTGTTGCCGAACCGGATGAGAGATTCATTAGACGCCCAACTATGACAACAACAAACCGGATTCCGTAAAGATCAGTCGTGCACACACCAGATCGCGACACTACGTATCATCGTTAAACAATCAACTGAATAGAACTCGTCACTATACATCAACTTCCTTGACTATGAGGTGTTTGACAGTGTGGGTAGGAGAACCTTGTTGAACATTCCTCGACACTATGGTGTACCTAAGAAAATTTTCAACACCATGCAGAGTTCTGATGACGGACTACACTAGAAAGTCGTGCATGGACGACAGCTGACAGACACATTCTGGTGATTGGCTGGATTATGAAGACCTCCATATCTGAGGGGAAGCACGGAATACAATGGACAGCTCAGAATCAATGAGACGATTTGGACTTCACAGATGACCTAGCCTTTCTATCCCATACACATTAACAAATGAGGATGAAGACAACTAGTGTAGCAGCAGCCTTTGCATCAATAGGCCTCAACATACACAAGGAAAAAACCAAGATCCTCAAACACAAAACAGTGAAAAACAACGTAATCACATTTTATGGAAGATGTAGAAACATTCATGTATCTGGGAAGCATCATTGATGAACAAGGAAGATCTGAAGTATATTCTCCGCTTTGTTTACTTCATTTCGTTTCTCTGATTACCTGTCAGAATCAACAAGTGTACAGAATATAAGTATTCAAAATTCATTCTCGTATTTAATTTATTTTATTCTGTCATTCTTTACCACGAATTAATTCGATAAAAATATACGAGGGTTGGCGGCATATATATTTCAATAACAATCATCATTCGTACGATCTAACGAGAGCCAGATACTACTATGTTTGAAGAGATTACGAGTTCATCTAATGTGCGAACGGAACGAAGACTCAGTGTGACACAATGATCAATCAGCTAACCATTCCGATGAGTCCTAGCCCCGCTAACTAGATAGAGAAGTTCAAGTTCAGAAGAGGGAAATATATTCCACAAGCAGCCAGAAGCATGAACAACAACAGCAACAATAAGCAAAACTCAAACGTATATATATATATATATATATATACAACATAAAAATATCCTTAAGAAACATTACAAACTAGCATACTAAAAGTAACAACGAACCAATAGCATTTAAAGTCCTCCCAAGTAAGAAATACAACATGAAGGTGAAAATGGGTACTTTTGGCGCGAAAACAAGAAATTCAAATTTTCAAAATGGAAAGCATTTACCAAGTAAGTTCTATGGATCTAACAGCTCCAACAGATACTCAACCATTAAAGTATCATACAATTTCTATGTTTTAAAGGTTAATCAAAGATCCCCCCCCAAAGAAATAAATAAACTTACATAAAGTAATTCTAAAGTCCATTCACGGTGTACTAAACTATATAAATATAAGTTTAATGTTTCATTTGTTATATTTTCCATGATTTCTTTATCTATTTGACGTATAGGATCTAGCCTATTATTAAAAAGCTAATAAACAAAAAACAACAACAAAAAATCAATATGAGAAGGGGGGTTTTGTGGAGATATTAGTAAATTTATATAGTTAAGATCATGAGTCAATTGTAGCTAGACCACCATGGAAACACCTGGGAGCACGGCTTGACGACCGTTTCGTCCTATTGTAGGAGGAGTCCCATAATGATCATACTACTGAAATGAATTAATCTTTATAAAACATTGGATTATATTAAGATAAAACCAGATATCCAATGGTTACATATACAATAATCTATAAACTTTCTTCAGATAATATATTGTAGTGTAAAGCTTTGCTAATCTATCACCTCGATAACCGTTATAATACAAATATCTTAAGAGTGCATGAAATCAGAAGGTAAAGAGAAGCTGCAACTCAGGACACAAAGTTACAAGCACATCGAGAGAAGTATGAGTAAGTATCAGCGAGCAAGAGCAAGCAATTTCATAGGTAAATTTATAGTAAAATTGTATAAGGGCTCAGCAATACAAAGCAAAAGTTAATAATAGGATTTGTGTGCATACGTATATGGAGAGGAGGATGAATCATTGAATAGTATTTGGGTATTCAACGTTTTGGCTAGTCTGTCATGTGCTCTAGTGATCATAACAGTACAAAGATATATGAGAATTGTTACTATCCAAATGACGATGTCTGTTAAGTAAATTAATAAAAAGGGCTTAACCAAAATTAACCATAATCGAAATTGGGTATAGGATAGTTGCTATAACACATACATTCAGATATAACTTAAAATAAATCAGTAATAGTTATCTGAAAATACTTCAATCAATCGGTTAAAAAGTGACTATGATTTATTTTACCAACACAATTGATTTTTATATGATATTCGCCCCCCAAATGCCCTCGTACGGCCGAGAGTGTGGAGGGGTCACCCTCCCTCTCGAAATGCTCTCACACGGCCACGAGTATACGGCCTCTGCTACAGAAATCCTACTCACTGTCTTCTCGTGGCATTACTGTTCTTCACGAAATTGAGAGGACGAAAAGTGAATGTCTGGTGCTTTAACCAGCTCGGTGGACACGGAAAGTTCACCTAGGGTAGTTGGAAAACTTTGACTCCAAACCAATGGTGCACATGGGATGGCTCCAGTATCCTGAGGGAACAAATGGCATATGAACCAGTTGTTGGTGACCGGCTACCATGGGACTGCATCTCCTTATGATGCTCCACTGCCTTGTGGATCAGACCTTTAGGTCAAAGGCTCCGGGTGTGGCCCCCTAAACAAACCACCTGCTTCGGTCTGGGCACCTGTGCAGTATCACAGCCCTCACACAAATCAAATGAGATTTGTGTGGCGTATACACATCTGGTGCCCCTTTGTACCAATATTTACGTGTTCAAATAAATAAATAAATAAATAAACAAATAAATAAATAAAATGTTCGTATTATGTTCTCTTGTTAGACTGAATACCAGTATAGAAAAAAAGTGTTTCTGATTCGATAGCCTTCTACGTTATCTCATGATTGCTTAACACCAGTCATTGTCGATTGAAGCGTGTAATTGGTCAAAGCTAAGGACTAAACTAAAAAAGCATACTTGGATCAGAGAATTGTGATCTGAATTTTGATTGATGAACCACATTGACTAACACCTTTTGTAGCAGATTGATGGAATAGGATGAGACAGGATTAGATGTAGAAGGATACGTTAGTGAATATATTCTTTAGCAATAAAACATAGGCAGGTTATAAAGATGATTCGTAACAATTTATCGTAGTGCTAAACGCTGATACGAAACGACTATCCATTTAATACTTCACAGTAAATACATTTATCTTATAGTAGGATAGGAAGTTTGCCCAGGACAGAGTTGGATGGAGAATACTGGTAGGTGGCCTATGCTCCTCTCCACGAGGGGTAACAGGCGAAATCGAATTGAATCAAGGATAGGAAGTGAAAAGCCATAAGGTTTTCAGTTCCAATAAAATAACTAATGCCACGTGAATATGTCTTTTGTGAGTATCAAATAACTAAAGTCCACTACTCAGCGATTATAGAAAACAAACAAACAATTGATGATAATCAAAAATGAATGAAAACATCCACTAAACATACATCAATTAGATGATCTTCAATGAAATCTATGATTAACTTCTCAATTAGTTCATTAATTATCATTTCTTCAAGTAGAACCGTTTGAGAAAATGTTGAATAAGATAGAACTTCATCAACACATTCATTATATACAATTTCCAACAATTCATTAGATATTTGTTTCTTGTTATATATATTCCTTTCAGTTAACCATGAATTAGTTGTTGCCAAGGTAGAATTTGTTGTCGGTTGTTGATACATGAATGGGGTATTCCAATTATTATTACAAATATTACTGTCGGGAATACGATTATTATAATCAAGTGTATCATTATCATTTTGTGTATGTTTCTTTTGTGAACAAATATATTTACCATTTATATCAAATGAAGATTGGACAGGAGATGGTATTGCATCTGAAGGATTAATAGGAGAACCATTGAATAGAACAGATAATGGGATACCAATACGCTTATTCTCAACCAGCTAGAAAAAATTATATTAAATAGGGTAAAAGAATAAATAAATAGGAATCAGTTTATTCATGTATAGTCAATGTATTTTTAGTAAAAAAAATCTAGATGTTACTCTATACATCCATTTTACAAGAGAATAACTTTACATGCAACCATGGTAAGCAAAGATGGATAGTAGCTAGCAGTGGAATCCAATTGGACGCGCGTTTCGTCCTATTTGGGACTCGTCAGCTGGATGTACCTGCATCTCAGATTTGATGTTCATTCTGGGACTCGAACCCAGTACCTTTCGCTTCAAACGCCATCGCGTTATCTGCTCGGCCACTGAGTCCTGATAGCCACTTGCTTGTGCTTACCATGCTTGTGAATTAAGGCTATATCGAGGCAATAAGCACAGTATGCACATATGCCAATTAGAGAGTGACCAGTTGCAGTCCTCACACATCGATGGGAAGATACAAACAAACAATATTAAATGAATTTGTATACAACGTTTGTGCATCAAATATAAGTCGTTTTTAAAGTTTAGAGATTTATGACAATTATCTGAATGGTTTATAACACGATAAAGTCAGTCAGTCAGTCACAACGTAGAACTTCGTACGTACGTATGTAGATCAGTTCGAGCTGCCATACCATATTAGCACAGAGATGCAGTTGTCGATTCAAATCCCATAGTGGTAGTGTAGTGAACAAAACACCGGTGGGGACAATCGAATGTATTTAAACACAAATTACAGACTATCTCACTAAATTCTGATAACCATACAGTAAATCGTTAATTTGCAAAATAACAATCAATTGTCTTAATCTTAACTGTTCCTTCTGCAAATATCAGCCCGTCTTCTCTGATTTCATTGTTCATGCACTTTCGTACCGATTGAGCTTTATTTCTATTCGTTCCTTATCGATCTTCTCCTAAAATATGTTCTATGCCTGACCATCACCATATACTACTTATGTGGATATAAGTAGGCCACACCACAGTAGAAGTGGTAAGAGTATAAGCAGTAATCGGAAAGATTAGGGATTGAAGATATCATTCAAGGATTATAATCCAGTGAAATAAATTTGGGAAGAGAAAAAATATAGGGAACATGAAGAATTCAGAAGATTAAGATTTGGGAGAACACAAAGAAGGAAGGATGCACCTTCGTCATTGCAAACGATTTTGAACCATATCATTCAAGGTCTTTAATCATCGGTTACTATCATCTCATAACACGATAAAACATCTCAAATAATCAAATCACATAAGTTATCAGGTACCATAGTTACAAGCTCAAATTATTGATGAAAAGAAAAGACTTATAAACTCTATACCCTATATTTGCTTAATCATATTTACTTTATGTTAAACATGTAAACTGAACCATCGTGGTGTATTTATCTGAGTTCACTGAGGACATTCTACCAATGATTAGTCTTTGTGAATAACTTACTCAAGAGGATAAGGGAAGATTTATTAGCTTAGATGGACGATTTTAGTGGAGTTCCGTTGTTTGAGATGAGTGATTTAATCGTCAACCTTTCATAGTCCTTCTGGGCAATATCGACAGTACAAATTTAAAATAGAAGTGAACTATTCGAATTTCTGCATTGCAATTGACAGTCTATTGTGTCAAGCTTGATTAGTTGTTGCTGTTCTTGACCTTTCTATTGTAATTAATTGGTTATTTATTTTGATGATCAACCTCTTTGACCTAATTTTCAACCCTATAAATGATTGGTAAATCGGATTGATTTCGATATGTTTATTGATTACTAATTGGCTTGGGTGATCATTTTAATGTTCTCTTTAAGATTCCAACATTTTTCTAGTCGAACGTTTCTCTTTATTTGACTACGTGCGAAGGCACTTTGTGTGTTGTGGCGTTGAAGTTACCGACTTCGCTGCGCGTTCGTATGTCGGTATCGCAAATATGTTGCGTGTTCACATGTCGAGATTACCAATATTGTTGTGAGTTCGTAAGTTACCAACTTTGCTTCGCGTTCGTAATTCGGGATCGCCAATATGTTGCGTGTTCACATGTACAGATTACCAATTATGTTGTGCCGTAAATCTGATTCCCTGGCCAAACCAATGAGTGTAAAAATTATATGTATTCTAAATCCATTCTCGTATTTGACTTATTTAACTCCGTTATTCACCAACGCGGATAAAGGAATTTATTACATACGAGGATAGACAGTACGTACGATCAAAAAGGAATTAGATTTACGCCACAACATAATCGGTGAGCCCGACGTGATACGAACACGCAGCATAATTGGCAAGCCGTATTTGGAACACGCAACATGTGCTCCTTGAGAGGTAGTTAATATCCATGCATCTGCAGATGAAAATTGTGAATACTTTGTTCAATGCAGTGTTTCTCGTAGACGGAGCAATTTATTTTGTAGATAATCTTTGGACTTACTTTTGTAATTTAATCATTTGGTTTGTATAAGTTTGATTGAAGTGATCATGGTGGTTTGCGAGATAAGGCTATTTCAAACGGTTCCAATAATCTTGTTCCCATTTCTGATCACCTTTATAATATGGTAGGATGATCTGTTTGTTGGTTTCCACATTTGCTTTAGATTCCAACTCCTACCTTAACTACGGTCAAACTAAGGGTTTATCGAGATCAGTTCTGATGTAACGTTTTGTATTCAGAGAAAGAAAAACACATCCCGAACACCAACGGATTACTAATCAAGGAGTTTAGAAGACTACTTTTTTTAAAGTTCTGCACCAAACCTAATTACATAATTTGAGCATAATAATTGAATGAGTGAATGTCCGGGTACGTGACCAGCTACCGTAAGATGATGTCATCCATAATGACACAAAATCAAAACAGGGAGTGTAACTATTGTTAAAAGTAGTGTATTAAAAGCGGAATGAGTTACATTGATGCTTCTGTAGAGGACTGATCATTTTTAACCCTACTTTTCGTTGTGAAAGATCAGTATCACTAAAGACAAGGGCGGTTATCGGTGGGAAAATGCATCCACAAACCAGAACAGTCAACAATACACCTTCATCCTTAGATCTTGCATTCACTGCTCTTTATCTTACCAGCTTTCAAACTAAGCTACCTAAAATGGTTGGACCTCAAAAAGTAAATATTTCAGTCAATATTGCTCAACCCAACAGTCATGATACCTTGGCAACTGCATTAAGGTAAAATCTGTTCCAGAAATAATAAATTAAATCCTAAAACAATTCAAAAATATTATACCGAGGAGTGGAATGTGGTTACATCAACGATTACTTGTATTTATGTTAGTGTTATATCCCCTGGTGAATTATGACTGATAACTTTTGAGGACTGACAAGTAGTCAAGACTGCTCATACGTATTTTATGTATCATTGGGCGATCAATAAATTCACTGTTCTCTAATTGGACGTTCATATATATCAACCAGGGCACGTACGCACCTCACACGTTATAACTGGCGACGGGGTAAAAAAATGGCTCTAACTTCCGATCAATTTCAGTTGCTAATCCAGCGACAAGAGCAGCGTTTTAGAAAGATTCAGTTGGAATTCATTGACAAGTTACATGCAAAGCTGCTAAATTACCCATGCTTTGGGGGTGCAACAGAAGTTGAGGCATTAATTTCTAAATTGAGTAAAGAGCTGGAAATCGATTGCAGAACGAATGAACATGCCGGTGAAAGCCTCAATGAATCCGTGAAAAACAGTAATCTAAGCGCAGCAGTAGCAGTCATACATGATCAGCCCAGTAGTCCAGTACTGTCTGTTTCAAAGACATGTCCTATAAACGGTCCAAGTCCTATTATCCCTGAAAAAATACGTGCAAACAGTGGATTATCTTGTTCACAGAAAGACAATGTCTTGCTAAATGCTCATGAAACTGCTGCAGTACCCGCCCATGAAGAAACGGGAAACAAATCGAGCAGTATTGTTAATACAGTGGCGCCAAATGAAACTAGTCATAATGCGAAAAATGTTTCTAATAAGTCTAATGGTCAAGATTCTCTAATTTTTTTGCCAGATTTCGATTATTTTGATGATTCATATGTTCCTGTTGAAATCTCTTATAAAAATGGGAGAAAAATGTCAGATGCATTAAATGATAATCAAGAATCCAATACGATTTTCATAGATACTGATTATGATTCATTATCTACTAATGAGGTTCCGAATAAATTCAAGGAAACTGTTTCAGAAGAATCAGACGCTGGTGACCTCGAATCAAATGTCGTCGATCCTCATGAACTAGTCATCCCTAATGGATTCTCTGTTAAATGTGACAAACATGTTTTATATAAAATCACATTAACAGTAACTTGGGTATATGAGGATCCAACAGTCTTTCGTGGGGGAGGATAAATTCGAGAAATTTAAAATCCGGATATCAACTCCGGATTTCTCAAAAAGGGGAGGTGTTATATCCCCTGGTGAATTATGACTGATAACTTTTGAGGACTGACAAGTAGTCAAGACTGCTCATACGTATTTTATGTATCATTGGGCGATCAATAAATTCACTGTTCTCTAATTGGACGTTCATATATATCAACCAGGGCACGTACGCACCTCACACGTTATAACAGTTAGCTAAAAATATGACCTAACTGTTAAACACAATACGGAAAACAGAATATCAACAAAAATCGATAATATAGTGTACGTCAAAAAGAAAAAGAGAAATATGCGATCAAATTAAATAGTACGTACATGAAATGATCTCTGTTCTTTCCATGGTAACGTAGGTGGTTGGGGTTGAATTTGTTTTTCAAATATCACATTTGAATCAAACACTGATAAACCCCATGTTTCACAGAAATCTTTAGATTCTGTTTCATTTTCAAAACCAAGTTGTTGTGTTAGAGTAGAAAGAGGATACTGTTTAAAAAATTTAAGATAAACAGTGGGGGAAAAAAGGGTGATTATAGCAACAAAAAAAACTTCTGAACAAGTTAACTCAATGCTAATTATGTGACAACAAATAAGGTTAAATCTAAATAGTCATATGCTCACTAGTGACTGACTCCATAAGGTAATTCCTGGAGTTCTAGTGAGAATTTGTGGCCAGTGGAGCTAATCCGTATCAGGTAGAGACAGGTATCTATCTCAGTACAATAGAAGTTGGTCGCGCAATTTCGTGGATCGGTTGAGGTTAGACATTAACACCGTTGGATGTCGGCTCAGGGGTCTATCGGTTAAGTGCTCTGTCGCGAAACTGGTAGGTCGAATCTCGCGAGGTGGGATCGTGGATGCGCACTGCTGAGGAGTCCCACAACAGGACGAAATGGCCGTCCAGTGCTTCCAGGTTTTCCATGATGGTCTAGCTTCAATTGACTCATGATCTTAACTATATAATCTTTTAAACGTAAGGTCATGAGTTCGAAACCAAATTAACATAGATGTGAGAGAGTGGATATTATCAATAAAATTCTCACAAAAATGTTGTCCATAGACTAGTATGACGAATGTGATTATGTAATACGTTTTGTGCACTGCGTCTTAACTTATTTTAAATAACCGACTATTAACTGAACAAAACAGTTGTCCAAGCCTAAAGACTTAGAAAATAAACAACTACGAACAAGTTTATATTCTCGTCTATAAATCACACTACGTGGAAGCTACTTATACAGTAGGTAAGATTGAACTTCAGAAGGTGGAATAGGGTTAGATACCATAATCTACTAGTTGAAGGTTGAGTCAATAAATGCATAGACCAAAATTCCCTTGTTTTAGACTATATTACATGTATAAGACTGAGCTTTGAAACTGCAACACGGTGACTATGGACTGAATACTTATGTATTTATTTAAACACATAGACATTGGTACAAGGAGGCACCAAATACATATGCGTCACATAAATCATTTGGTTTGTGCGAGGGCTGGGATACCACCCGGGCGCCCAAACCGAAGCAGGGAATATTTATGTGGCTGATTGGAAAACAACTTCATAACTAAGTGGATTAATAGTTTGATCTGATTCCCACAAGTTCATTGTATAGAATCCCGTTAACTGTAACACTTTGAAGAATGATTGTAGTACATGAATAAGAAGACAATCTAATTTAAGACTTTGATTTCAATAAGATTATAAAATCGACAAGGAAACCGAAGAAACGATACTCACATGAACCTCTCGCTTTGGATGTCCAGCAAATGCACAAGATAGTTTCATTAGAGCTTGACTACGTATTTGTACAAAATATCTATGCATAAGACAAGCAACTAAACATGTAGCTTGACGAGCTAAACGAAAAAATCTGATATAATTGTTTGTTATAAGAGCTTCATGTGTAGCAAATGCAAATCGTACAGGTTTAGATTGACGTAATCGTTCAGGTAAACGTTGAGCTTCACTAAAATAAAAAAAACAACATCAAAGGTAAAAATGTGCTCAATAAACCAAAGTCATAAAGGGCAGATTAACTAGGTGAAAGATTTATCATTATTTATTTAAACACATAAATATTGGTACAAGGGGGCACCAGATATATATGCGACACACAAATCTCATTTGATTTGTGTGAGGACTATGATACTTCCCGGATGCCAAGACCGAAGCAGGTGGTTTTCTTAGGGGGCCACACCCAGAGCCTTTGACTTTAAGGTCTGATTCACAAGGCAGTGGAGCATCATAAGGAGATGCAGTCCCGTGGTAGCCGGTCACCAACAACTGGTTCATATGCCATTTGTTTCCTCAGGATACTGGAGCCCATGTTCACCACTGGTTTGGAATCAGGAAACAAGTCACTATCCGGTATTTTTAATGAGCTGATTAAAAAATTCACTGAATCAGGGATGATTGAAACAATTATGAAACAAGGCAACCCTTAACCAAGAATAATTAGCAGCTCGGCAAAGAAAGATGTCCTAAGATGAAGTCATAAATCACACACAATCCTATCTATAAGTATTGCCTGATTTCTACAGACTAATAAAAGGCAGATTGATCAAGTATCATTACAAATGAATTAGAGAATCAAACATATGGTCGCTCCAAGATTATCGACGAAATATTCAGCGATCTAAATGGTTATTATTTTACCAAATTTTCTTGAATGAAAACGTATGGAAATCGTCATTAGGAAGAGTAGGTTTTGTGGGACTGATATATAACCAACTTGCTCCATAGAATCAATTATACTGATAAATAGACACACATAAGGAGGTGTTTCAAAGTAACAAGTTGTCCCGAACACATCCAGGAATTAAATACCAGCGAGATTAAAGAATACACTTTATCAGATTTAATAAGTGATACTGTTGTGAACAGAACACTGGTTGGGGACAATCGAATGTATTTAAGCAAAGATTACAGACTATCTCAATAAATTCTGATTACCAAACAATGAACAGTCAATTTGCAAATTAACAACCAATTGTTTCAATCTTCACTGTTTCTTCTCTTATTCCATTGCTCATGCATTTTCCAGACGTTTGCGTTTCATTTCAGTTCTTTCCTCATCGGTCTTCTGCCAAAATACATTCTATGTCTGACCCACACCATATACTACTTATATGGATATAAGTAGACCACACCACACTCGTCCCCCCTTTAAAGCATTCGTTCATGCGGTGGTTCTGCTCGCCATGCCACTATCTTCTTTCACTGCAGTCTGTGCCAAACTCTCCGTCAGAATGTCGAGTCTGCGTCGCGCTGACCTCCATAGCTCCGTCGACCTGCCGGGGCACCAACATCCGCATCCACCCGGCACCTGGGACGTTCAACACCCGTACTCCACCGGCCTGCTGAGCCATCTACATCCGATGTCCACCCAGCAGCCGCACGTCCCACTGCTCCTCTCCGTCGACAGCACCCGCTACAGCCAACGCCGCCCCGCCAGAACACTCCACTCGACGCCAACTCTCCACACCAGACTGCCCCAACTAGCACCTCAACTCCAGACCCGCAGCGGCGTCCGCAGAACAGCACCCTTCCTCCTCCTGGTTGGCAGCGACACCAAATGTAGTGAACAAAACACTAGTTGGGGACAATCGAATGTATTTAAGCAAAGATTACAGACTATCTCAATAAATTCTGATTACCAAACAATGAACAGTCAATTTGCAAATTAACAACCAATTGTTTCAATCTTCACTGTTTCTTCTCTTATTCCATTGCTCATGCATTTTCCAGACGTTTGCGTTTCATTTCAGTTCTTTCCTCATCGGTCTTCTGCCAAAATACATTCTATGTCTGACCCACACCATATACTACTTATATGGATATAAGTAGACCACACCACAATACTACTGAAAGGAAATTTTTTGCTAAATCTTTGACGATAGATACGGTTGAAATGAAGTGATAAACCGCTGTTGTCGAATGAGATACTAGCGTGGCAATGCTGAAAATGGCTATCAATTTAGTGTGATAGTGATGACTATTAATGGAGTTAACGATTGCAGTTTCGTTATTGTTAGTATTCCCCAGTTAGATACACCAACATTCAAGTGAAGTAGTAAGGAAAAACAAGGGGAGCATAACTCACCGCCAAAACAACATATGTACATTGTAGTATGGACGCATGCTCGTTTGTGTATCACCATTGACTAACAAATTCCCTATTGTTTTCACTACTTTCAAAACCTCTTAAATACAGAAACTATATACTCACTTGATCTCATTTTGATCGTTCAGTTTCATTAAAAGCATATAACCTCGAAATTCTGCTTCATTAGGACATATGTTTTCAGAAGTAATTGATGAATCTAAATCACTGTACATCTCTTTTAATGTTTGCAGACATTGAGTTAAATTTTCTGAATTAATACGAGGATCAAAAGTATCCACTGGTTGATCAACTAATCGTGCAGCACAAAAAATATGAAATCTTGCTATCCGTTCAATAACACCAATAACAATTGGACAACATAAGTTTTGCTGTCGTATATCTTTACGAATAGCACGTGTACGTGTCCACATAAATTCATACCAAGGTTTCCATAAGCTACGACTGGTATCAATTTCTGGGCGATCAGCTATGCTAGCTAATAAATAAGCCATTGTACGTTGCAAAACAGATGTCGGTCGTAGTTCTCGAGGTAGTGGTACAGGTTGATCAGCTGAAGAACGTTGATAATCTTTCACAGCACGAGTATGATCCATCTCCCAAGAAGATGAATTAGCACTCATTGTAGTAGGTAAACACTCAAATATCTTTAAGTAAAGAAATTATGAAAATTTATGAAACACTTAAGAAGTAAAGTGTTAACAGTAGTACAAAAAATGTAATGAGAATTCCATATTGTACTAAATATATCTAATAATATCATTTCGTTTAGATAACATATAAGTAATTTTACTGTATCACCCATTTATTACGCAAAATGTTGCTTGACACTACAGGGTACCGAAAATGCATTATGTAAAGGAAAACTGTTAAAAAGAAACACAACCATTAAAAGATGCAATTGATATAGATTTCATTCATTTTAAAAGCACCCTATACCATTTGTAAGGAATGTAACAAAAGGATCGTCAGTGACTTTTATCTAAGACCATATCTGATAATATCTTAAGCTACTGAATGATACAATCATAAGAATCTCATTCGGAGTAGTGATATGCCAGGAAATACTAACACAAGATATTTGTCTTTCACTTTGTGAGCTCATATCATAAACTGTCGCTTAGTCCTAGTGTCAGGAAAAAGTGCTCAGTTTGAAAGCAGTTGAGGGATCATGAAAAGAATATCCATGGATCATTAAACTCTGGGTTTTAGTGTGGCAACATATGCAAAATTAAACTACTCCTTATGCCCCCCAAGACATTTTCGACGTTAGCATAAGTTATAGTGTTGTCACTATGTACCAAAAGACATTCTGAGAAAGCGATGATCGAACACGGAGTTATCGGACAACATCAAGTCAAAGAAGTTGGGTTCTACATCCATTATTGAGCATAAATGATAGCGAACGTAGGAAGAGACAACCAAGAGGTAACGTTGTATGTCTATTTTATATGTGTTCTTACTTCTCCATGTAACAAAACAGCGCATAAGCGATGGCCTATTGGAATCCAGTCTACGAGAGCTTGAACTTGGACTTAGTGCTACACCTACGCCAAAAAGGCCACGAGAAGATGAGAGTCGTCTCCAGGTACATGAAGAGTAAACCATAATGACCCCTCATATTGGCTAACTGAGGCCCAATAGTGATCACACTTAGATCTTGTATATATGTTTCCGAGACAGCATACATCGATGGCATGTAATTCTAAACTCCTAGTTAAGGAAGTCTGTTGGCCTATTCGAGATAACGTTCGAGCATTGGAAGTCCACAAAATGTAGTTTAGAGTGAGGTTTCAAGAGACTGCGAATAACATTTTGTGGACTCGAACAATTAGCATTAGTGGTACACGGGGATAAAGTCATAGGAGAAGGGTTGATGGTGAAGATGAAAGAAATATCAAGGAGTGATGAAGTGATTTGTTTTTACACAGGAGGATCTCTAGTGCTGCTAGAGGTATAAGGACAGTTATCACTTCCCACCCAGTTGCCCATTATGTGGAAGTATAATCATTCTTGAGGGATCTAAATGAGAAATTGGATTAGTAATGATCTTATGAACCTAAGAAAACAGGTGTTCCAGCCAATATAACTCGTTTGAGCTATCATAATAGGCAGGCTCGATCACCATATCAAGGTAGCAGTTACGATCTGGTCTGAATTAAAAAGAAAGTAAAAGGCACTAATAACCCGATTTCAATGCTGCGGTACAGCGAATTAACTGCATACAATATCATGTGCTACGTTCTGAGCCAGATTTATAGTACAGTGATTATAGAAACTATCTAATTGTACAGATTAAATATGAGGCAAGGTTTCATATGAAACTTGTGCTCAAACTAGTGATAATTACATATTGTATAAAGTTCATACTACGAAAGTATTCAACAACAAAAAACATACAGATACACGTTGATGAGCAGCTCGACAATAACGTTCCAATTCAGGACACATATCTTCACATGTGCCTTTAATAGGTGCATGACGAATTGGTTCATCAGTATTGTTGTTGCATATATCTGAATATTGAATTTTTGGATCAACAGATTCAGATATAGATCTCAGTTCACAATCACGTCTATAATTTTCTTGTAATACAAACAGTCGTTCATCTAGTGTAGTAGCACTTGAAGATTTTTGATTGAATAGACCATTCGTATTATAGGCGGATACATTTGACCGTGTAATAGAGGATGATACTGTTGGTTGTGTATTGTAGCATGGTATCTGGGACGACACAGATGATAATTGATTATCACTTGAAACAGATACGCTAGAAAATTGCTTTTTATTCATGACCTGCTTTATATTCTACGAAAGAGAGAATATTTAAAAAAGAAATCTTAAGTGATTACAGAAAATGTGATGTAGTTAGTAAGATTGAAAAAATGTCAAATGTTACTTATGTTGTTGACCAGCCATGTAAATGCCTTTATGAGATCAGTTCGAAAAAAGAGGATAAATCATCATAAGTTTGATGATTAACTATCTTTTTACGTAAAACATAACCTTAATACGTTATTCCGAATCGACCCTATGAATACTTTATTATTTATTTGAACACAAATATTGGTACAAGGTGGCACCAGATATATATGCGCCACACAAATCTCATTCGATTTGTGCCCAGACTGAAGCAGATGGTGTTCTTAAGGGGCCATACCCCGAGCCTTTGACATAAAGGTCTGATCCACAAGGCAGTGGAGTATCGTGAGGAGATGCAGTTCCATGGTAGCCGGTCACCAACGATTGTATCATACACCATTTGTTCCGTCAGGATACTGGAGCCCATGTGCACCATTGGTTTGGAATGAGGGTTTTCCAACTCCCCTAGGTGAACTTTCCGTGTCCACCAAGCCGGTTAGAGCACCGGACATTCGCTTTTCGTCCGCTCAATTTCGTAAACAACACCTCCGCCACGAGAAGGCAGTGAGTAGGACTTCCCTGTCAGAGGCTATATACACGTGGCCATGTGAGAGCATTTCGAGACGGAAAGCGGACTCTCTTCACTCTCGGCCGTACCAGGGCATTCGGGGGCTACCGTTACCAATATGGATCGTCATTTAATATGAATTAGCTAGCTGTTACATGTTATTTAAAAATAATATCACATAAAATGAAAACAAATACATTTGAAAATAAGCTTACAGACTGTGATGTAATTGTTCTTTTCAGAGATGTACGCGATGGAGACATGGATGATACAATGTTTTTACCCTTGATAGGACCTAATTTAGGTGATATTGGTGTTGATCCAGAATTAGTTTGACGACGACATCGTGCCATTGTAAAAAGGACTGAACTAGGCAAATCGATGTTAGCAGATGCAATACACTCACGTCCTGATCGTTTAGCTCGATTTGCAGAAGACTTAAACATTGAGAATGAATAAAAATTTGGTTTAAAAAATATGTTGACAATGTAGAGGAAAGATAGAAACTAAATAACCAAAACGGAATAACTAACATTTTACTTCCATTTGCCAGTATTACGACGTATTAATGTTTGTTGATTTACTTATCTACAACACACTTTGTTATTGACAGGCAGTAACAAGCCTTTATAAACCACTGAGATACAATTGTGTAGATAATACTATATTTTTGAATCGAAAATGCAACTAGTAGACGGATGACGTATTAACCGCAACCAGAAACAACGAAATATATTCTTCTGAGAGTCGTATGCTGTCAAATTTAATGGACAGATTCACACAACATACAGTCGCAACAACTTGTCGGCCAAACCGGTGGATCGGAGTCTGAACAGCGATTGTATGAATTAGACCCAGATAGACGAGTTTGGTTAATCATATCAATGAGGGTATTCAAGCTGAATTATTTAGAAAGTGTATGTGATATGTTTGCAACTGTAGTTAGGTATTCTCACCATTCAAGCAACCAATAATGTATTCTATTAGACTAGTTAACCATAACTATCCTTTTGTTTTACGTTGATAACTTAGTGTGGGTAACTCAACAAATGAAGCAAACGCGTAGCTGCCAACCAAATGAGTACTAACCAAAGAATTAAAAGCTATATAAGCAGCATCCATAGAAGGTTGACATATAATACGTTCAACAGGACCAAAACTTTGGAAGTGCTTCAGTAGAAAACTTTTTGTGTTGTATTCAATCGGCAAACGGGATAATTTAACTGCAGGCCAATACAAGTTAGCAGCATTCTGGATATTATTTGAATCTAAGCACTCTTTTTCATTGTTCGAAGATACAGGAACATCGAAATCTGACAAATGGAAGGATTGTAATAAAGAGTACACAAACAATAAGAAACTCGATTGCAATAGAAAAAAAAGGTTAACAAACAGTATCGATTAGTCAATGGCATAGTATAGCGAAGGACCTAACATAGTAATATTAAGTGAAGTGTACCATCTAGTCGAATCTAAACCGCAACATAGTGAACAAGAATTGAATTATTTGTACATGAGTAACTCAGAAACTAAATACAGGTTCTTGTCCAAGAATTTGAGGATCACTTTTACAAAAACTGAAGATTATCAACCATCCGCACCGAGCTTTAAAACGTAAGCTGATAGTTCATAGTCAAACAGTTAATGCGATGAAATACGAAGCCGACCGGTGGATGGGGTTGAGCAAGCTCGAGGAACCCGTCCACAGATGAAAAATACGGGTAATTTCATTGATCTCAGTTTAGAGACCAATGAAGAAATTACGATGCAAAGAACAGATACTACGCGTGATCTTAGCTCAGAGACGAAAAGCGATCCGACTCCAATTATCAATTAATGAATATAAAACACGCCAAACCTAACAGATGCAACAGATTTTGCCAAGTTCAGAACCAAACTAAACCTAAAACATAGGAAACTCCTGCTGTACCCACGAAGTTTAATAAGACCATAAACATGGTAGTACTAACATACGAAAGTCCTGATCACAATCAAGGCGAAACGCTTGTCGACTTCAAAAGTACCTTAAATGAGCTAAGATCTATATGACGTTTTGTATGGTTCGTTCTAATAAGAGCGAGAGTAAAAAAGCTCAAATTAATAAGAAAGACCATCAAAAAGGCGCATATTAATAAAAGTGAACATTAAGAGGGGGCCTAACATTTTTACTGATTTGAAATATATTCTACTAACTCTCCTTTGTAGAATTCCTTCCCAAAATGAACAATGTAGTGGAGGAATAGCATAAAGGCTTTAGTCAACTTATTGACGCCACTCATCCAAGTTGTTATAACTTGTGGCCGAGTGGATGCCTTGTTAACGTATAACGGGATAAGACCGCCAATCAGAGAGCAGCGAATTATCGATCGGACCAAATGACACACGGAAACCGTACGAGCAGTCTAGAGTACTTGTCGGTTCTGCTTCTGCCTAGCCGAGCCAGTTAAGTCCAGAACAGCCTCTGCGATATGAATCATTGTATTTCAAACATACTGAGTTTATATACCAAACAGACAGACCACATCGTACCATAAAATAGAAAGTAACATTTGTACAAGATTCAGCCAGATGTGGCTGTGAATAAAGGGAACAGTAGTTAATATACAGGACATAATTCATGAATAGGAAATCGTATAACAGTAGTTGATAAGTCAAAATAAAGCTCATAACAAGGGGAACATGAATATGAATAGTTTAGTTATTTAGCGAATATACGATAAAAACATATGCATAATATTGGTTCATAGAAAGATTCCGAAGTTACCATTCATTACCCATATCGGGGCATAACACAAGTATATAGAAATTTATTGATTTTCTGAGAGAAGAGAAGAGTCTAGATGGAATCAAAATCGGACAGTCTGTTGCAGGAGCTCATCAACAGCACTTGAAAAGAAAGTATAAGGAGGTGGCAGCACGTATCGAACCGATTGTAGATTACAAAAACAGATCGACACTAGACTATCTACGTGGAATAGCATACGACATTTTAGTTTTAAAAGAAAGGTATGTTTTTTAGAATCTAAAACTTGCTCAAAAAGAAATTTACCAAACATTTCTCAAGCGTTTTCGAGGCATCCCTCTAAATAGACTACCCCCTAGCTGTTTGATATAGACCTACGAGTTAACGTGACCAGCGTAATTAGAATGACGATTTGTTGCCAAATCCGAAGAGTTACATAGTTTGTTGAAAGTAGACTCTTTATTATACGTTTAGAAGACCACATTTTTGATTGGTCGTAGGGCTGAGGGACAGAGGGAAAATCAAACAGATTTCACACCATTAAAAATGTTATTCCCCCCTCTTTTCAATGCACACTTTCATCAACATTCGCCCTCTGATGGTTGGCTTTATTAATATGTATCCTTTTCCACTCGCCTTTTTGAATGGACACCATTTTATATTCATGTTGAAATTTTGCGATGAGTAGTTCATCAGAAAGAGCATTCATCGATGTGCTTCAAATAATTTAAACAATCAACTACTTCATTATCAGATTAAATAGTTTAAATAATTTCACACAGACGAATTTACTTTCGAAAGTTAAGTGATATATGGCAAACTGCAATAATGTGCAAGTTGCTGGCATAATTTTTCTAACCTAGGTCATAAGAAAAGGTTGAAAGGTAATCCTTCTCCAGGATCCAATAAATCCTATACATTTCTGTACTGTAATTTATTTGCCAGTCAGTCAAAAGCAACATGGAACCTAAGATACGTACATTGGAATTTTGTGAGGGGTAGTAGTACTAACCGAGCAATTAGATGGAAGTAGGTGAAGCAAGGTTCAAATTTGCAGCCTACTGGCTGACTGCTGAGTATGTTAACCACTAAGTACTTTTAATATCCCTACCTCAACTTTTAGCAGTAATGGATCTTCGAACAGAATGAATATACGTATTGCTCGAAGTTACCACAACGCATTAATACAATTAGATTAAATTATGGAAATGAAGACTAGAGTAGTATCAGTGGCAGTAGTGAATCTTCGGACAGACTGGATATGTATCAACAAACCACTCAATCAAAACTACAAACTAAACAAGAGAAGTGTAGTAGATGACGAAAAACAAAGATAAACTTACAGCTATTGTGCTCATTGCCATTCATATTGGTGTCAATTACACAACGATCATTTCGATCTTTTTCAAAACCATCACCACTTCGAGGAGAATGGAAAACTGTTTTTGAGGCAATACTATTTTTCCCTATTGTATGGGCTGATGAGGAACTAGGCTCTGATTCTTTAATGTTTGTTCTGATTTCCGTGGTTGTTTTTAGGTTGCCAAAAAGTCCTGGGCCTGGAACATTACTATTTGTAGTAAGTGGAACTTGGAACAAGTTTGCACAAGAATCGTTGGATATTCCGGCAAACAAACCAGTGGGTTTGTCGGAACTCGATGAGGAGAACATAGGATTTTATTACGAGCAAGTTAACCGTGGACTGAGAGGCTTTCTGAAACAAAATGAAAAAAATCCCCAGTCTAACAGACATGATACAAAAATATTAATTAATTCCAGTAAAAATAAATCAACAAATAGTGTGCTTATTATCAAAAACGTTCGCTTGAATGCTTGTCCAACTTCATAAAGTGCAACATCAAAGCACTTGTAACAGCAGTGTCGACTAGTCGGGTGCACCATAATATTTTCTTTCATCATTTTGGACCAGAAAATTATTTTTTAAATCTTGGTTTATTAGTATAGTTTTAATCCATCCAATAAAGGATAATGAAGATTTGAGAAGAATAACATGAATTCATCTTATTCAATTTGGCTCTCGTCAGCTGCTTACAACCTATGATATTTAAATCGTAATCACAAAATGGGTTTAAATTACTTACATGAAAGAGTTTAGTTGGAAGTAAAGGGAACCTGAGTTTTTACCAGGGTACTGTTTGGTTGAAAAGTTTGTCATCTGTATTCAATGTAGTCTGTCACAAATCTACGCCGGCTCAAGCTGCCATATCACATTAGCATGACAGGATGAATAGCAATATGGATTGAAATAATGTACTATAAATGACAATCAGAAAGACTAGGTACTGAGAATGGAGTTCGAGAAGACAGAATGAAAGACATTTAGAGAAATGTAAAGCGAATGAATTTGCGTAATTGTGAACGATTATGAGCCATGTTATCTAGTAGCACAGATCTCAACCAGCTAGTCTACATCTACCACCATGGCTCAGACCAACAATCAATGACTTCATGAACTGATACCATGTTTCGGGTTGACCCCCTTGTATTTTTATCATCCTACTACAACACCTAACATTCCCCATCGATGTAGGCGACAGTTAAGTATATGTTATACGTATACCAATCACCTTAGTCGATGAAGCTTCGCAACCTCACCAACCGACTTGTTGCCTTTACCTATTACCCTGTACCTAAACTCAATATTGTCTATATGATCATTTCGCAATACGCAAGCACTGCTTTGAAGACTTCTATGGTCAAAGATCAGCTTACTCGTGTCTTCTACTTTTATAGACCGTAATTTACAGCCATAAAGAAATAAAGAACAGAATATTGAGCCGTGTATTTATACTTTGGTCGAGAATAACACATGTACAGACTAAATATTAAAACTCCCACTACTTCCTGACACCTCTGTAACAGAGTAGTGATTCAAGTAAATACCAGTTGTCTTTTATTGATGAAAATGACCCAAATGTATGAATGCAAAGTAAAATGCTGATAGCCAAGTCGAGTGTCACTCGATAAAAACCGGTGATCTACGACGAATGAGCCACAAACCATCTGTTAGGAGAAGTAAAGCATATGGACACACCAACTAGATTTCGTAGCGAAGTCCATTATTGCATTACAGTTGACGTCATTTCGTGATGGAAACCCTAATAATTTGTGTACATACGTTTGTTATTCATATTAGAACTGTCTATTAATTATAAGTGTATAAATTTTTCATCATAAATCTTTTCATAACTTAAGTGCTAGTAAGTAATATTCAATGTCTTTGTCAGGCGCCTGTATAAACCAGTCGATTTTTTGCACTCACTTCTTGTTATTTCGGTACGGTTCAAGGTGTTTATTTATGTCGAATGGGTGGTAGTTTAGCCAGTCAACCGCACTAATTCTAGTCAGTTTGGTAGTTACTTACGGACTTGTATATTTGGTGATTTAGATGAGTGCGTTTGTCTCAGAGCAGTAGAGTGTCTATGTACCAGCAACTATCACATTAACAGGTAGGAGGTTGGTTAGTTGCAACGTGAAAATATTGAAATGATGATTCGAGTGCCTAAAAAAGATAATTGTTTCAAGAATAAATAATAATTCACTAAATTGATAATTTGTAAGAGCATAGAATCAAAAGTACAAGATGAAGACAAGAAAGATAAGAAGTATTTACTGCTTATGAAGTAGTGATAAAGGCAGTGCGAGGGGGAGATGGTAACCCATGGGTGAATACGTGTTTGTCAAGTATCTTTTGAAATTTATCCACTGACGTGGCTGTGGTCACTAAGGTTGGGGGAGCATTGTAAATGGGGGCAACCCTCGACGAAAAAAGTGGGAGCGTAACTGATGTGCAATTTCCCGAGGGTTGCCTCGAAGAGCGTGATGTTCTGGTAGTATGCTCGGGTTGGGGCGACTTGGCGCATTTAATATATTGTATCTCATTATCAGGTCACCTCTTATTCTCCCATAGCTTGGCGAGAACAATCCCGGGTATTAGGCTTTGTCTTCGTAAGATTCATATCTTAATCCCATCACCCAATTGGTTGGGCGTCTCTGTACTCGGTTCAAGAGATTTATGAAGCACGCTATTTATAAAGGACAGTGGTATTTTTCCTCTGAATATATTTTATAGTATTGATCATTTAATTACGCATCAAGACTACTGTTATTGCATTAATTGAATTTATTTCAGTTAAAGTAATCCCCAAGAGTACCGCTTTTTTTTTCTAGAGAGGTTTTATCATCTGTACTTTTTGAGTACGGATACAAAAGAAAAATCTAAGGGCACTGGTATTTATTTTTCCTCGTTGAGTATATCTTTGAGTACTTTATGTATCCATAGGTGTTAAGGTCTTTTTTGTAGCTAACAAAGTCGGATTTTTTTATCTCTTTATTGTTCGGAACAGTTATATACAAGCCTCTGTTTTTGTTTGTGTGTCTATCACCTATCAAGCTTTAAAAGACACTCTATCTAGAGATCACAAAACAAACTTATGGCGCAAGTAAAACATCGTTGTGGCAGACCTGCATGCCATTTCCCTGTCGATGATGCGATTCAATGTGACAACTGCAACAAGTGGTATCACAATGTGTGCACCGGACTCACACCGGCTGCATATAAAAGGTGCTGCAAGCCATCATCACGCTAGCTTTGCAAAGCATGTTGTTCTAAAAAGTCTCTGCTGGTTCTTGAGACGATTAAGCTGCTGAACTTAACTAGAAAATTGCCCTCAGATAAACAGGAAGCAGTGGATTAGCAGAACTCCACTTTCGAGGAAATAGAGAGCGTTATCATGAACCCAGCTCTGGATTTAAATGAGACCATAAAGGTGGACCCCATCAGGGAAGCAGATAACAAGCATACTGATGTAGGTATGGTCACAAGGAAAAAAAAGCGCGCGGAGAAGAAACTAATTATAGACAGTACTAAGGTATGTGAATCTACGGTTTCAGTTGCGGGTTTACATATCAACACAAGACAAACTTTGGGGGAGCCTAGTCTGAGCGGTGTAGAGCATATGATCAAGAGACAAAATAAGGCAAATGAGTGGCTCATTCACACCCAGGAAAAGAAAGGTAAGGAAGCAGAATACGACCTCTGAGATTGACGCCAAATCGGAAATGGATTGCACGGAAGAGACAATTTCAAGGATTAAAATTCCACAACGTGTTAAGACGGACCTCGCTGATAGGTCAGTCATTTTTCACAAGTTAAGAGAATCTTCCGAAAAGGAACCAAAGGCTAGATTTGAACACGATCTCAGTTACGTGAAGTCCTTAATAAGCAAGCTACTCTCGGAAACAGTTGCAGTAGTTAGCATCTGTAAGCTTTATAGAATAAAACAAAAGGGTGGATTCTGAAAGTAATCAGAAAAGCCACCTCTTGAAGGTTACCTTTGCTACGTTGAGGAAAGAAACCTGATACTGGGAAACTTACGCAAACTGATTGGATCCGGAATATACGTCCGAGAGGATCTCAGCCTGATCAACCGTATTAAGAGACGAGCTGCAGAAGTATAAATAAATAGGCGCCGCCGAAACGGTGAAAGAAACCTCGTCTTTAAGGGTTTTTACATTTTAAAATTTCGGAGCAAAACCACCCCCAAACCACTCTGGGTGGTAAGGGAAAGTTCTCCATAGAATTAAAGGTGTGCTACACAAATGCTCGCAGCCTACTAAATAAAATGACAGAGCTCAAGACAATGGTAGATATAGAAAAACCGGATGTTATTGCTGTTTCAAAAACATGGTTAACGTCAGAAGTGTTTGATAATGAAGTCCAGTTGACTGGTTTTATATCCAGTAACGCTGATAGACCAAACCGTAGGGGAGGCGGGGCTATCCTGTATACGAAAAGTACCCTAACCATACGAGCTGTTGAGACAAAGGCATATGATTCAGGGACATGTGAACTAGTGCGTTGCAGGCTGAAATGTAGACGGCAAGATATTAAATTAGTTGTAGTATATCGAAGTCCAGAATGTGTAGTAGATGACTTCCTTCTAAGCAAACTTAAGTCGTGGTGTAATAGGGGTAAAAGCCTTATAGTAGGTGACTTTAATGCACCGTATATAAACTGGGTAAACTTGGAAGTAGGGTCATCGATAATGTCATTAGATTGCAAGCTGTTAGAAACCTCAATTGCACTACCTTTGTTCCAACACATTAGAGATCCCACCCGATATGACCTACGAAGCTCCTCGTCCCTCTTGGACTTAGTCTTCACACACGGTGACGACGTTGGTCAAATGACCTTCTTGCCACCTCTAGGGAGAAGCGATCATGCAGTCATCTTATTCAAATTCATGGCTGAGATGGCCTGTCAAACATTTGCACCGGCCCGTCCTAACATATGGAAAGCAGACACGGAGGCAGTTAACTCTGAAGCATCGGCGGAAGGCTGGGAATTCGACTCAGAGGCACCAGTAGAAAAGACATGGACACATTTCAGGCAGTTATACAATCGGGTAACTCAACCATATATACCCTGGACAGTCCCAAAGAAGAAACACAGCCATCCCTGGATAGGCCGGGATATTCGACGTTTACTAAGACGAAAAAAGAAATGTTGGAATGTTGCCATCAGTCTTGGAACAGCAAGTGCAATGGAACGCTACAGATCGGTAAGAAACAAGTGTATAATTAAAATCAGGGGATCTCAGAGGAAATATGAAGTGCAGTTGGCACAATCTGCACTCAAGCAACCCAAGAGACTATTCTCGTATATAAGTTACAAAAGAAGGATGCATCATTGGATTCCCAACCTAATTGAGGAAGGAAGTGGATCTGAATTGATAGAGGACGATCAAGAAAAAGCAGAAGCTATGGCAAAATACTTTGCGGCAGTCTTCACTCAGGAACCTCATCTATACGAAGAACTAAACCCAAATACAAAATCAACAAACCGTCTGCTCACCGTGGACTCTGATCAAGAAGATGTACTTGAGGCTCTTAGCACCTTAGACATGGAAAAGTCAACAGGACCGGATGAATTACACCTCAAAATCCTGAGACATATTGCACAATATATCGCAGCCCCACTGACTGTGATATTCAATATGTCGCTTGACCAAGGTGTGTTACCCTCAGACTGGAAGGATGCAATCATCACTCCCATACACAAAACAGGATCGAGACAACTTCCATCGAACTACAGATCTGTCAGCCTCACCAGTGTTGCAGTTAAAATACTGGAAAGAATAGTCAAGAAGACCACTATGACATTTGTGGGAACCAACAGCTTGTTAAAAAGCAAACAACATGGTATCAGAAAAGGTTTATCTTGCACAACAAACCTCCCTATAACAAAGGAAAATTGGACAAAGGCTTTAGACAACGGAAAATCAGTGGATGTGGTCTACATAAACTTCAGCAAAGCGTTTGACAAGGTGCCAACAAATAGACTACTCTTGAAGCTAGAAAATCTTGGTATTGCCGGACCTCTCTTAAAATGGCTTAGGGATTTCCTAGTGGGTCGTAGACAGAAAGTAAGAATAAATTCGAAGTGCTCCACCTGGAGACCAGTACTGAGTGGAGTACCTCAAGGTTCTGTCCTGGGTCCTTTACTTTTTATGCTGTATGTAAATGATCTCCCAAGTATAGTAGAGTCCCCAATGTTATTATACGCTGACGATGTAAACGTTTGGCGAGAAATGATGGGAGACGCAGATGCATGCGCACTTCAGGCAAATTTAAATATTGTGATTAACTGGTCTAAAGAGTGGCTGATGCTTATAAACGCGGCAAAGTGTGTCTACATGCACTTTGGGGATATAAAAGTAAATAGGTACAGCATAGGTGAAGTCCCTGAACTCGTGGTCCGGTTTCACAAGGATCTTGGGGTGACAGTCGGGTGTGGCCCCCTAAGAAAACCACCTGCTTCAGTCTGGGCACCTGGGCAGTATCACAGCCCTCACACAAATGGAATGAGATTTGTGAGGCGCATATATATCTGGTGCTTCCTTGTACCAATATTTATGTGTTTAAATAAATAAATGGGGTGACAGTGAGTCATGATTTTAAGACCACGGCCCATTGCCGGGAGGTTGCAGCTAAGGGGTTTAGAACCCTATGGGTTTTAAGACGGACATTCATCAAGTTAAATACTACTATGTTCACTACAGTATACACAACCCTAAGGAGAACTGAGCTTGAGAACTGTGTTCAGACTGCAAGCCCCCCCAGAGCGGCTTGAAAAGCTAGACATCTTTACTCTATCCTATCGCAGACTAAGAGGTGATCTGATTTTGATGTAATAGAATGCTAAGAAATGATTTTGGACCTAACATATTCTCGTTTTTCTCCCCACTGGAGCGGGACATTTCAGAAGACAGAAGGCGAGTAGAAAAGCCAAGAACGAATAAAATACCCGTGGCATACAGGTTTTCACACCGAGTCATTAATTCTTGGAATCTGTTACCCGAAGCAATGGTGTCCGCACCTTCAATTGCATCATTCAATGGAAGACTGTACGCTCACAGAGGCATACTAGAAAAGGAATAAGAAAGGACATATTTCTTCTGACTTTACTATACAAATCTGAATATTTTTAAAGTTGAGCAACAACAATGAAGACCTCAGACTGGTGCTGTAGGTACGCTTTAAAGAGAGTTAGAGACAACTATGGGGTGAACGCGTCAAGTTGTTTTCGCATAAATTGGAGTCGCGTTTGCCTTGGCTGCGTCCCCTATGTATTTTGAGATGGTGTCTCCTCTGTAGTTACAACCCCAAGACCACGCTCTGAACAGACAACAGGGGGCAGACTCCCATGCAAGGTATAAGTGCTTTGTGTCAAATGAAGCAGAATAGTTATGACATGACATTTCAACAGGTTAACTATTAGTCTATTGTCTACTCCCTTCCCTCTATTTCTGTAAGGCCCTTTCGAAACCCTAGTGAATCCTTTTCGTTTTCGATGAACCTTCAGATATTTGCACCGTCTGCTTAGATCAGTGCCAACGAGCTAATTTTATCCAACAGGTCATTAATAAAGATCAGGAACAGGAGTGGACCTGAAGTTGTCTCTTGTGAAACTCCTGATGATAAGACTCTCCAGCTCGCATCCACTAACTAAAATGTAGGTCACAGCCATCCGCATACTTTCCGTTTTTTCATCTTTTCTGCACAGCTAACCGTGAACTGACATGATTAATATTACAAATTTAAATTCCAGTACTACTCTTTAGTTTCCTTAATTGAGCAGAATTACTGACAAGTGAATTGACTTTTTGCAAAAGAGCTCTCATCCATCATGAATTCTAGATCTGGGGCTTTATATGAGTTACTAAGGTAAATCTCATATCTTTGAAGGTTTGCGTCTAGCCTAAAGGTACCTGATATACCATGGAAATGAGGGAGAATCTGGACTGGAAAACTAAGAGGGAAAGTGACCCAACAACTCAGTAAGCACACATAATGCACTTAAATTTAGGAATGAAATCAATCGACAACAATCTAAACTAACACAGACCTGAGTCTAAGGTTCGGCAATCGAAACCAGAGGTTGATAGCGATGGGTTTGAATACATTACAAAGGACGAGACCTTCGTGACCTTCCAATATCCAATACCTTTTTGACAGGCTAGTGTAAACTAACTGATTCCTCTGGGTTTGCGTCTCAGTGTTGTGTACATTTCAGGTATTTGAGTGGCTTCCTATTAAATACTGTCTATATTCAAATGAACTCTGTGGCTCTTCTAGAGTTACTCTCGGTCCCAAGTCTGGGTAAAGGAGGAGGGTCGGGCATGGGGTCGGCAACCCTATCCCGTAGGAAAAAATCTTGCTAAAAAGACGTTTACCAGATTAAACAGATAATATAAAACTCCACTAGTCCAAGCCTATTTGTTCTAAAACAAAGAATAGTGAAAATCGTTTTCAGTCACTTAATCATCAGGATACATAGTTATAATTCCTCAGTGATTATGTCCCCGAACTGATTTTCTGGCTTGCCGCTGGATACGCTCCATTGTGTCTCCATACCTTCGGAGTGAGGGAGGAAAGACTATGTTTCCACACTCTAAATGTGGTCGAATAAAACAGACTTTACCTCTGGTACCGAGTACGGAAACGCACAACCAAGTGTGTGAGAGGATTAAGATATGAATTTTACAAAGACAAAGCCTATTACTCGGGAATGTCCTTATCAAGCTATGGGAGAATAAGAGGTGCTCCGACAATTTGAACTGCTCTACTTATGAGGCAAATGAACGTACCATCGTATCTATTTTAACGACTTGATTTCTCTCAACATATAATGGTCTAACATAGTCTATACCAAGGGAATTTATTGGTGGTGTGTGTGTTCTTGGGTGACGTTCAGGTAATGGAACCCTAATTTGTGTGCACGTGGTAGTGTTTTATTTGCATTACAAGATGCACCACTTTAGGGCTCTTATGATATCAGCCTGGGCTTTAGTAATCCAGAATTATTCACGAAGTCGTTTTAAAGTGCGTTTAATACCAGACTACTCGTTCTGTAAGTCATATTGCGTTTCAATAAATTCAGTAACAAAATGATTACTGGTATCTGGCTCTCCTGTTAAACGGGATTGAGCTGTACTGTTTGGGTTGCTGTCCCACCACTCGATTGGTGTCATTTGTTGCGTAGAACTTAAGGTTTTTATCAGGCTCCTACGAGCAACGCTACTTCTCATTATCTTACCATCAGGGACGAGATAGTGTCTTTTCTGTATTTGTAACAGATCCATCTACCCCTCTCCTCTGTCTTTCTTGCGATCCACATGTAATGCTGTGGTCATCTTTATGCTGTATTAGCCCTCGCCGCGGGAGAGTCTGAACTAATGTAATTATATTGTGCTTCACTCTATCAATATCTTCCAATCTTAATCTACCAAGAATTAACGGTCTTATGTCCAATTTCATCCTCATATTGTGGACGAACTGTATGCATATAGCGAAAATTCTTAGGATTTTGGACTAAGTCTCACAAATACTAAGTTGATTCGAAAATTAATCTAAATGATTCCGCGTGGGCATTTCTACTATTTCGCCCGTCAACAAACGGATTAAAACAAGGATCTCCTGTTTGCCTGAATTTAGACAGCCACGTTTTTTCTGCCGTAAAACGTTCGATCCATGAAACTACTCAGTTTAATGCTATCATCTAGCTATAATCCAGTCGAAGTATGACCCGCAGGATTGTTTACTTTTAATATATCTTTATTGGCTTGGTGTGGACAGTTCGTAAATCATTGCTAGTATACTGTATACGAATCTTTCAAGTCTCTTGGTTGTGTTTCTTATACAATGAGGTAAGACTAATGAATTCGTCCAATAAGTGATAAAAGAGATATGGATACGCAATTGTTGTTCCGTGTTTTTTAATCTTAGCACAAAGTACGGCGGCTGTTAATTCCATTCTAGGTATGGTTATAGGTTTCAGTGGTACAGCCCTGGACTTAGCTAATGGAAGGGGACAATAAACTTGACGAGAGGCATCTTCAAAACGAGCATACGCCACAGCACCACATGCAAATTCTGAGGCATCAACAAAAAGCTATGAACCTGAGTTTTCTGTCATCGGGTAGGTTTTTTTGATGACGCCAGGGCAAAGCTAATTGTTAATTCCCGCCTACTACCTGTATAAATTTGGGCATAGCGTTCAAGGCTTTACGGCCTTTAACCGATATGGGCACATGGTGATATGGATCTTCAAAACACTATCTTATATAACTGGTCTAATCCAGCTTCTAGTTCATTCTTAGATGATAGATAGCTTATGATATTCACATATTTGGTTGTCTCACTGCATGGTACAAAAAACGCCCACTGTAAAGGAGCTTTTATAGCATATGGCTCGTTAGATTTTCCAACTCTCTTCTCTTTTATCTCATGTGCCGCAGGTGAATCGCACTCTATCAGTACTTTGACGTCTTCATTCTCAGCTCTTGGCACGGTCGCACCATGCAAATGAGACCTTGATGTCATGTGAGGTGTCGTTGACACCTCCCTACGTAACATAGGTAATCTCTTGACAGTCCATACCTTTGGAATCTTGAGTGGTGAAGAAGAGTTCAAGAAGGAAACTTCTAGTTGAACCTCTTTACAATGAAATGTGGACTGGATATCCAGCGGTTATAATAAGAGCATCTTAAACTCCCTCTCTGAACCCAGCCGTCTAGCTACATCTTTTGTAATAAGCGAGGCGTCTGAGCTGCTATCCTGGAAGGCACAAGTCTGTACATCCCTTTCTTTATTTTTACCAATTCAGGCACTGTTGCAAATGGTACATGTATCTGTACACGTTTAGCACTTTTCTCAGTACAAATTTGGGTATTAATGTGGGCATTATTATCACTGTCTTTCTGCTATTTCCGCTTCCTGTGTAACAAGGTGTGATGTTTCCAGCCACATCCTTCAATGGTACATGACCACGGTGCTCGACAGTTTCTCTCTGTGTGGTTCGCAGCCCTCAGACAGACATTACACAACTTCCTTAGTACAAACTCCATCCTTTCATTGACATCCTCATCTCTAAAGCTTCCATATTGAACTTGGAGTGGTTTTCGGTACATAATTAACATGACACCCCAAGAGTACTTGATCTTACGTGTAGAGGGACATCAGACTCACTCGTGCTAGAGAACGACACTCGCCTTATACTCTGATTCAAGGTTTCTTTTAGTGACAACAACAGACTGCATTTGGTTGCGATTAGAGCGATGTCCACTTGCAAGTAATCCATATCTGGTGTTGGTAGTATCCGACTGCCGTTTCACAAATTCACATGGATCCTCAAATAAAGGCTCTCTACCCGTCTTACGAATTTTACATGCCACTTTCACCCATTCTCCTTGTAGGTGTAGCGGGAGTTTCAAAAACATACTACTGCCAATAATAATATATTTCTGTTAGCGCAGGTACACTCTATTTTTACAAGCCTAATACACAAATTATAACATTGGTTTGTTTACAGTATGCTTCTCAAGTGGGGTCGGTAATAAGATGAAATCAATAAAAGTGAATGACGGTACATTCGTGCAGATGTCTCAGAGCGTTATGGAATAGGTTTACGCTTTAGGATTACACTGAGTACAGTCTTTAAAATATTTTCCGAAGTGACATCACGTCCACATTGCACCGGTTCCAAGCTTTTGATCGAAGCTTTTATGCTTTACGATAGCCTTCTTCTAGTTCGAGCAAGGCACAACGAACAATAGTAGCATTGGCTTCACCATCACAATACTGAATCACATCGTTTAACCCAGATCAGGACCCAACGCTTTCATCGAAACATTCTTTGAAACTCCGCATAAAACTACAACAGTTGATTGGATTATCATCAAACCTTATGATCTCCCTCTATGGTAGGTCTAAAGCTTTAGATAGCATTGTTGCCCAGTCCTTCCCAGGAGGGAACATCAACCCCACGTGAAGCATATGTAGGCTCGCACAACATCACATTGTCAGTCACAACTTGACCATAATGTTCCCTTCCCCTTTGAAGTTACCTTTCCAGTTCAATTTCTCTGTATGAGCTAAGCGTACTTTAGCTAATTCCAACTCTAACAAATGACCCATTCGGTAGCCGTTTCCTTCAAACTAGTCATCACTATGAGTTTCTGGATAGTGGGGAGACAGTTCAGGAATCTGATCAATTTTACGATTCTTCTTAGACATTTAACAGCACTCGACGTATGAATTACTGTCCGAAACTTTGTAGGATTTAATTTGTCCTGTATATGTTCTACCAGAACTGTAAATGCAATACTGACGACCCGGAGTCTATGTGAATGCTATAGTCAGGACAAGGGCGACTTGGTTTTAAACCTAACCTGTTTATACGGACCAGTATTGCGTGTCCAATCGAAATAAATAATGATAAAAATATCGGTTACAGTCACACTAATATAGTGGAATAATGATATCCTTGAATTGGCAGGTCAAATGTAACGGGGATAGTCTACACGCACATTGGACCAAATTGGCGTGGTGGGCGTTAAAGCAGCGATTTGACCGGCTAGGTATGGACATAACTAACATAAATAGTACTTGGTCTATCCAGAAGGGATGAAATAATATTCCCTTATTAACAGAAAGGTTTTTAGGAACTGTTTAATTAGTGTTATTTAAATTTGATTGTTCCAGCTTATTGAGCAACTATTGGCCGAATAACTGGGTGATATTTCTTTAGGTAATAATGCACATTCCTTTCTCAGTTACGCGTTTTGTGTTATGTCTGAGCGAAGAATAAGTGAATGGTAACTGCTAGGATTTGTTTATGGACTCTCATCATATTTGTTTTCGTTATATATATATATATTATACATATTCAAAATCCCTTTATCATGAGCTGTTATTTGACCTACTAGCTACTTTTATACGTTATAGTGTTCTCGTTTTTTTATTAATCTTTTAGTTAGTCTGCTATACTCTGTCACTTTTGTCCTGATCTTGTTTATTTTTCATTTTATGGTGTGCTGAGGACTGATCTGCTTGCATATAAACTATTTAAGTCTGAAATATACGATTCATACAGCGGGTACTGGTGTTTGTGTTTTGAACAGAACGGGCCAGGATAGGCGAGAAGCTGCTATATAGAGCACCGATAAGGGACCGGAGTTAACTCAAGGCTGCCAGTGCTGGTTGACGTATCACTGTTTTAGCACAGGGACAAAGTCATGGAAGCTGATGTTATGATTAGTGATGTTTGTCATGTGATATTTGACGGGCCATAGATTTTGAACTTTGACTAGGCAACAGCAAAGTGTCTGAAGTAAACTCTGAATTTTTACTGATACAAAACCGCCTTATTTTCAAGATAACAAAGATATTTACTATACGCTATAAAATTTCAGACTTATTATTGAGTGAATACCAAGAAGATTAGTATAACTTATCGCCTGTAGAAATAGACGCTGCCGTGACCACAAAATACTAGCTGTCAGAATTTGATTGTAATGACGCTGGGTTGTGGTTTGGTTAACTGGAGCATTACGTTACGAAACGCATCATCCAGTCCGAGGGAATTCGGTCCTGAGATTTACTTTCTGCCATCCGTCCTCCTGTTGTTTGAGCAGTCTATAACTTAATTTCAAAACCTTTCAACTCGCAACCCAACGCCATTTAAAAAACTCGGATAATGAACCTTTGGGGCTCCCAGTCACTTCTTTCTTACTAATGGACGTATCATGGAACGGCTTTTATCCATCCTTGTTTCAGAACTGCTTTACTTACGGTGCTGCTGACAACGAAGGCCTGAAGTTGGCGTGGAAACTGTGGCGGTGATCTACTACTTAATGCTTCCTCTTGAAAAAGCCTTTTGATTCTTTGGCTGGCTGACAGAGAGGGATGGTTCATTATCTTGCACCTTAAAATGACATATAGTTGTGATGTCGAAAAACTGAAAGTAAAATATCAAACTTTTTGATTGATAAAGGAGGAAGGAAAGAGAATAAATCTCGCTAGTAAAGTGGCTGAGATTTAATATTGTCCCTCGCGAAATACTGCCCCAGTTGAGCAAACCACAACACAGTCACTAAGATTGGATTCTTGGAGTCAGGCTTTCATAGTCACTACAGTGTCTCTCTACCGATAGCAAGTGTAGCCTCTCTTCCCAACTTTGATCTTTCATTGAGTCCAACAAATATTGTAACATAATAAGGTGAAAAAATCCCATACTAGTATTATGCAATAAAAAAAGAAATATGAATATATATATATGAAATTTATGTTTAACAAAATTTCGCTGATACGTCAGGCTTATTTTTACAACAAAACAAAAATTTGGGCAAAACACACCTTTTTGTGTTCAAAACAGGGCTCACCAACTTGATTCTGGTAGTAAACACTCGTCCAATATATGAAAGAAGTTAGATTAATGGTTGCAGTAATTTTTTGTAAAAATAGTGGAACAGACCAGTTGGAGCGTGAGATTCTAAGTTAAAATGCACAAAACTTTCAACGTTAAACATGGCATCATAGTACATACAATTCTTACACAAAATAAGGAAACAAATAAATACCTTACCTATAATGTTTTGACATTTTCAAGACATTTCCTATTAACTCTCAGCTAGTCGCCTTAAGTTGCTACAAACCATCTGTCCTAAACGGACGGTCAAAGAATCCAAAGGCTTTTACCAACAAAGATAATAATAATAATAATAATAACAATATATTTCTGCAATAGCAGGTACACGCCATTTTTACAGGCATGATCCACAATTTACAACATATACTGGTTCACAGTATGCATCCCAAGCGAGCTTGTTTGGTAATTATAATCTATAAAAGTTGATAGCAGTTCATTGGTTCAGATATAATGTGTTTTCATAAGAATAGTTTCCAAAGGGGCATAGCGTCCACGTTATATACCAGATCCAATCTCGACAAAAAGTGTAATAGGGTTTCCGTAGTGCTAAGTATTTATGTAATGCAGCTTTTTAAGTTTATAGTTGTTATAAAGTAGGCTTGTGGAGCGCCTGGTTCGAGCTACGACCTTGGGAAGGCGCGTTCGTCAAGCTTGTTCCAGATTTCAGAAGTTACATAGCTTCACCCTCAGAGCAAGGTTCTGAAGAGAAAAAATAAAAGAGAAACCAAGGAGCAGCAAGGCATTTGGATATGAGCGATAATCAACGCTTAACATTTATCAGTGGAACAGATGGAGGTATGATAAATTATTAGATTAAATTGATACTAGCTCATGTTGCAAGAGTGAACTGCGATTAGGGGCTCCAGAAGAGAGAAGGCAGTAATAAAGAACAATGAGTTGTGATATTTATCAAGGTGGAGTAGGTTCCAATGAAGGAGGGAAGTCAAGGTTGAAATGAGGAAGAACAGAGAGTGCATATAGAGAGTAGAGTGTTGAGTAAAATAGCAACCATATCCTTTACAGTCAGTTTTTTTTTTATCATCCGATGCCTGCCACACAGTTTTCATGTAAAAGTCCGAGTTAGCATGTTAAAGGTTGTCTTAGTAGAATAGTTAATCCAGCACAAAAATTAGAAACATGAGTCTTAATGGTGAGTGTAGGTGAACAATCTCAATATCACAGATCTATTGACTTGTTCTCATCCATAAAGAGCCTGATACAAACAAAATGTTCTGCCCCACAAACACGAGTGGATTGAAATCATCGCCCACACCATCAGTGCTTGCTGGTCAGTAACTCCACCCTCCCTCCTTTTGTGATGTTAGGCTCATTTACGCTTATTTTTTGGATACATATCATACCTCACACAATGCTCTGTGTTTCACATCCTGTTGGAAAACACTATTTCTATAAGTACCATGTTACAAGCTTATCAGACAGTTACAAATTATGGACTGTGGGTAAGGCTTCGATGCAATGTTTTTATTGACTATATAGTGAAGTGTAGGTTACGAATCAGAGTATAGGCATTAGGAAGGGTATAGTGTAGGATATTTGTTTACCATAGTAGGCGGAAAAGTGGAGATTAATATTAGTTACAGATAAGGTAAGATAACGAGTGGTGAAATAATATCAGTGGCAAGGCAACATAGTGTACAGATGAGTAAAAAACTGATAAATAGACAAGAAGTAACTCACACTAAATTCGCGCTGAGGTTGTTTTGTTCTATGCTAACCGGTTGATGGGTGACAGGTTCTGTGGTTGTACGACCACTGGCAGTAGTCAGTCGATTGTGCGTTCCTTCTGGTGTTTTAGGGTATTTATAAGCGTCGTTTAGCGATCGAGTATTGATAGATCCAGTGAGTTGCCTGTCTACTTCAATTGAAAAGAATTAGTGAGGGGAAAGTATCTAATACAACTACAAGGTAGGGAAATAAGGCGATTCAGTCTATATATGAAGAGAGCCTATGATGTCTGTGTGGGACGTGGATGTGTTCGTTTGCACCAGATCTGTGCAGGTGAGGGCTTGATTAATGAGTCTTGTAAACGTATGTAATTTGTCTGCCATGCGTACTTCAGAAGGCAGACTGTTCCATATCAATGCGTACTTGATAAGGAAGAAGTTTTCACGTGTTTTTGATCTGTGTTTTTCAATTTTGACAGTGGATACTTTGTCTCGAAGGTTGTATCCATGCGAGTCTTGGTAGAGAGCTATATTACATGTGGAATAAGTAAGGTTTTTAAGGAGTTTGAAATAAAGAATTAAGTTAGACCTAAGCCTTCTTTTCTAGAGGGGTTCTAGTCCTAAGATATGGCATCTGGATTTGTAGTCAGTGAGTTGGTCATTCTTAAGTATTTTGCGAGTGAAGTCTCGCTGTATTCCTTCCACCTTAAGTATATCAGATAGGCGTAGGTTGGAAAATAAGAACGAGCAGTATTCGACGATGGGTCTTACGCAGGTTTTATACAGGATGATTTTAGTTTCCTTTTGAAAGAAATTACGAAGGATGAAGCCAAGCAATCTCCGCATTTGAGATGCTTTAGTTGAAATATGTTCAGAGAAGTTAAGACTGTCGGAGTAACGTACCCCAAGGTCAGTTACTGATGTCAGTCTGAGCAGTGGGTTTTTGTTAAGTGCTAGTTTTAGTTTAAGTGACGTGTTTCCAATACATAGCCAACCGCATTTCTCTGTGTTGAGCTCTAGCCCCCAGATAGATGCAATCTATCCCACGTTGAATCTAGTCATATAGATGCATATGACCTGCACATCTCGTTGCATCACATAGTACGCATTGAAAACATAATTATGGAGGGAGGTCTCTCATCCGGATCAGGAATGATATAACACAAGAGAACAAGAACAATTATAGCCCTGGTCATAACAGAAACGGCTTTGAGTGCTAAACATTCTGTATAATGTGGCCAAAATGTAAATAGATTATCGAAAATAGAGAGGGTCACCACAACGATTTAGGTAAGTCACGATAAATGCTATCAAATCATGAACAAACAATACATCGAGATAAACCAGTGTTATACTGAGTAAAATATCACACTGAAACTAAAACAACTATTACACTGATCAAATTGAGTGAAAAGCGGAGGTAAGGTTAGACAACTAGACAATTAGACAACTATTTCTTTTCATAATAATCATAAGATTCCATCCGCAACCCGAACGTTACTCAGCAGTGCTGAATATCGTATTGTTGATGTCACGATAGGACAAGTTGGCATAGATTAGATAGTCAAATCATGATAAGTCTAAAATTTTTGGGATAGGTCTATTATCAAAGTAACGAAGATAAATTCGCCAATGCCAAATAGACTATAACTTCGAGGTGCTTGGCATCATTACTCGAGACAATTTAAAACAGTTCGTCAGATTTCCCTGTTGTAACTAAATCTGCCAACGAAACTAAAGTCACTACATTTATTCAAAAGACTTCGATATTAGATTTCGGATTTAAAAGACAAATCCCCTGTCTGTGGGGCAGAACATATTAATTACGGCTTCTTATGTCTAGTGGGATGTCACAAACCAATGGTATTGATGCGAAATTATTCATGCAAAATACCACTTTAAATCATGTTAAAAAAATCTGAATTGGTTCCACTTCCTACCGAGTAATCCTATTACAAGCAAACTAGACAATTGGCTAAAAACGAAGCCCACTCCATACCCTATAAAATCTAAAAACAAAAAAGAGAGTTCAAACAGCTTCGAAAAAAAGGAGACAGCCATTTGTATCGGAATACTGTTTTCGGCACTTTATTTCATAATTACACAATTCCATACTTCCTTCTGAACTACCTTCATTTATACAGTTCCTTATACACTTATACCCTGCCCACACTTATTTTTCTTTAACACATTAGTATGCTCTTACCTAATAAGCACTTCAGTAACAGACAAATATACTAAATGGTTATATCTTAACTATTCCTCCATGAATATTGTGTGCTCTGCTTTTCGTCCTTCCTTTTTCTTACACCTTTTTCAGCCCCCCTGGAGATACCCCACCGAAAACAGATATGGCACGGGTGACTTCGTCCTACACCGTTATTAAAGCCTTAGATATTCCGCAGGGATGTAAGGTCGAAGCTTCTAAAAGCCCCCAACTTCGCATGTATGTATTGTCGACCATCAACTGTATGTTGCAAGGCTACCCCCATAAAGTGCGCCAAGTGTGATATTGACATGTTTCTTACGAAATCCATTTACATTCATATCTTATAAAATATCAACCCAGCTGAGTAATTTTCTACAGTGAAAGTTGTAACTTCTGTAACAATTTGATCTTGCCTGTAAACCGCATGCCTCATGTAACAAACTGTTAATTGAGAATAAATTATTATAATTATTATTCACTGAGATAGGTTTCTATCCGGAAACCATTAACCACGCCAGCCACTCGTGCAATATAATAATATAATAACAATTTATCCTCAAATAACAGCTGGGTTGATATTTTATAAGATATGTGTGTAGATGATTTTAGTTTCCCAATCTTTTTTCAGCCAATGGAAAGCATGCAAACGAATATAATTGGGCAGTATTCCAGAAAGTGCTGAGCACATACCTTGCAGAAAGTCAATTTGGATTCAGTTTCAGTTTGGAAAGGACAGGAGGCTTGATGGTCTGTGTTAGTCCTGGCAATGATGGTCTCTCAGCTGATCCAACTTTCTTTTGAAGGAGTCGACGGGTGGAGCCTCAACCATGTGCTGAGGTAATGAATCCCACTCGTTGATTATTCAATGGGAAAGTCGGTAGTCAGCTGACAAGTAATTCGTTCTGGGCTTGTGAACGTTTTTGGAGTGTCCTCGTAGATTTTCTGTTTTGGAAGACAAGAAAAATGAGGGCATATCAGGTGCAAATTTGTCATTAAGTAATTTGAAAACTGTAATCAAGTCGCCTCTGATTCTTCTATATGACAGCGGGAATAGGTTTAGCTTGGTCAGTCTAGTACCATACGGGAGCTTCACTATTCCGGGAATCAGCTTAGTTGCTGTTCTCTGAACCCTTTCCAAGAGTTCACTGTTTTTTTTAGGCAGGGGCTAGCTGCTTGTATGCAGTACTCAAGTTTAGGGCGTACGAACACTGTATACAAAGTCAGAAACGTTTTAGCGTCAAGATGCCTAAAAGCCCTACGTATGGACCATAAAGTCCTAAAACATTTGGCGGCTATTGCACGGCAGTGTGCAGTAGTCTTTAAGTCTTGACTAACGATGACGCCTAAGTCATTGTGTGCCTGGACAATAGGTAACTCAGTGTTATTCATCGTGTATGTATCTGTACCCTGGTGGCCAATATACATCACAATACATTTGGAAGTGTTTATCGGCAATTGCCAGGTTTGGGACCATTCAGATAATCTCTCCAGGTCGTTTTGAAGTTCTAGGCTATCGCCCTTGCTTTGTATCGCTCTCCATATCTTGACATCATCAGCATAGAGTAAGACCGATGACGATAGTAGACGAGGGAGGTCATTTACGTACAGGAGGAATAACACTGGCCCCAAAACTGTACCCTGGGGGACTCCACTAAGCACAGTTTCCCAGCTAGACAACTTGGAGTTCACCTGTACTCTTTGTTGACGCCCAACTAGGAAGTCTTTTATCCACATCAATAGATTGCCTCCAATCCCGACATTCCTTAGCTTATATAAGAGCCTGTTATGTGGAACTTTGTCAAAAGCTTTGCTGAAATCGATGTAAGCTACGTCTATAGGTAACTTTTGGTCCTTAAGAGCTCACCAGCTTTCACGAGCGACTAATAAGTTTGTGAGACAAGAGTAACCTGTTCTAAAACCATGCTGCTTTTCGGAGAGGATCCGGTTTTCATCGAGATACTTTAACAGCTCCTTCCGAATAATCTTTTCTAAGATTTTAACAACCACACTAGTTAGGTTAATTGGTCGGTAATTCTCAGGCTTATGTTTTGTACCTGTTTTGAAGACTGGACTTACTATGGCGTTCTTCCAGTCTTTTGGTAGACGACCCTGGGTTACGGATAGATTAAAACATACACTTAAAGGGTTCGCAACAAAGTTAGCTAATTCCTTTAGTAACCTAGGATGCAGTTCATCGGGTCCAGTGGATTTACCTATGTCAAGCTTAACTAGCAGACCAAAGACATCGAGTTCTTTAATGGTCACGCTGTCCAGTGCTTGTGTGGGGGGATTTTCATGAACTGGTGAGAAGGGTGTTCCTATGGTGTATACATTGCTAAAGTATTTAGAGAATACTTGAGCTTTGACAAAGTCGTCCCCCACTAGTGATGAGGCAGTACTGTCTCCCCATAGTGAAGGAACATTTCTTCTTCTTTTTGTCCTTTGGTTTATATACGAATACAAGCGTTTAGGGCATTCTATGGATTCCCTAACGATTTTCTCTTCGTACAGCTTTCTGGCCTTACGGAGGGTCGAGGCTCAGGTATTTCGAGCCTTTTGATACTGAGATTTTGCCTCGTCAGTCCCCAGTAACCTAAATCTATCCCACATTTTCCTTCTTTTACGGAGAAGGATGCGAACCTCCCTACTGAACCACGGTGGGGAGTTTCTCGGCCCCTTAGGTGTAGTCCAAGGGATGTGGGGGGCGGTAACTTTCAAGTATAAATTCCGGAATACGTCCCAAACCGTTTCGACTGGTGACTCTGGGTTTATTGTCCAATCTACTGATGATGCTGATTTCATGATGTCTGGTATTTTGGCTTTCCAGACGTTAGGTCTGGATTGATCTGAGTCGTGCTCGTGATCGACAGTTATATGGAAGTCAAAGGTTAAAACTGCATGATCACTTTTGCCTAGGGGTGGCATGTAATTCAGGTTTGCAACGTCATCCTCATAATGAGTCAATATAAGATCTAGTAGGGATGATGCAGAACCCGGGTTATACCTAGTTGCTTCCTTCACGTGTTGCACTAGGGCACATGTGATTACCGCATCAACTAGTTCATGTTCGAAGGAATTCGCTGACGATTCAGTTCGCAGGTTTCCCCAGTCCACCATGTGTGCATTAAAGTCCCCTAGGATTAGACATCGATCACTTCGTGATAAAGTGTTGAGACTGCTTAGCAGGACCTCGTTTGCCTCACAGCTTGGACTGCGATAGATCAAACCAAGCAGCAACTCTTGTCCCCTGCATTTCAGGCGGCAGCTAACTAATTCATACGTCCCACTCTCATGGGATACACTGTCGATAATGGTGAATGGAATAGCATTCCTCATGAATAGAGCTACCCCCCTCATTTACGCGTTTGTATTCTATCGGCCCTTACTAATGTAAAACCCTCGAAATCAAGTTCCCTACTATCTATAGACGGCGTCAGCCATGTTTCTGTGACTGCGATTATGTCTGGCCTAGTTGAGTCAATCTGTACACCTAGTTCCGGTAGCTTATTGAGTAAGCTCCGGGCATTGGTATAACAGATCCGAAGCCTATTTAGGTGGCCTCGTGCTTCACCCAGAGTGGCTTCGGCATCATCCTCTGTCGAAGACTCACAACCCGAAAATTTACAATTTTCAGGTATTTTTTGCCAGCGTCTAATCTGAGCTGTAGTTTTTTTCGGCTTCCCGTCTTTTTACACGGTCCGCCAACGGTAAGTCCTTACGGAGAAAAATTCCTGAACCCTTTAATTTGTGTCCATTTTCTAAGATTAAGTCGCGTTCGTTTGGGGATTTGAAAACGACTTTGAGCAGTCTGGACTGATCAGGCTTCAGATGCGCCAGGTTTCCTAGTCTATACACCTTTAGCAAGGTGACTCCGGAGATGTTTTTGGGCATAACTTGGTTGAGTAATTGTTTTATCAATACAATGTCATGCTCAAAACGAGCTTTCGGTTCTGAGCTGTCACTCTCCTTGACTCTATGGAAAATGACTGATCTATCGCTGTGATCAAACTTCGGCTTTTCGACCCTTTTGGTGGGGGTAGGATTCCCCTTTACGTCATTTTGCCGTCTTTTCCTTACGACCCGTACCCAATCGTCGACGTTCTTTGGAGTAGTAACCACAGTCGCGTCAGGCGTACTGTGGGATTCCGGAAGGTTCAGGACGACTTGGGAGGTTGGGTCATCTTTCGCGCTGGAAACCGATCGAGTCTTGCGATTTTGGGTTCCGGAAGTTCCCTTCTGGGTACCATTTTTGATACGAGGGACAGAAGAGACTTTTTTTCTCGAGTTTCTGGTTGTGACAGACCTCTTTGGAGGATGTCCTTCCTCCTTTGGACAATGTGGGTCAGCATTTTTTGGACTCACTTGGGCCTGCCTTATGTCAATCTGCGTGTCGACAGATCGAGTTCTAACCGATGTGTCCCGACCGCGCTTTTTCGCGGCATTTACCATTGAGATGGCCTCGGTTAACAGGCTATTTGCATCCAAACAGCACTGTTGACATAGCCATATGCATCCATTCTTACTGAACCGCTTAAAAGCTGCAGGCATTAGATTCGTGCAAACTTCGTGGTACCAACCTTTGCACTCATCGCACTGCATGCCGCTGTCAACGGGATATCGACACCCTGGGCGGTGGCAAATGCTTTTGTTGCATCTTCCAGTCATTTTAGGATGAGGAAGTGAGTTTTGACTAAAAGTAGGAAAAACTATAAATAGTTAGGACCAAAGTACTAACAGATACAATAGAAGTGTAGCGTGTTCCATGAATGAGAGAATTTCGGGATATTTCACTCCTTAATCATAGATGGTTCTTAGTTGTCTAAATTCCAGCTTGTTCAGCTGCATGCTTATCTGTGGATTAAACATGCCGAAATACATTTACCCAGAGCTTTTGGTATTAAGAGGAAGAAACCATGCACCACAACAGTCTTTATCCAGTTTTTTCTGTTATACAGCTAAAATTTAAAATGGGACGTGGGTCAAGTGCATATAGTACTTTAAGATCGTCAGCAAATAGGAAGGTTTTGCCAAGATTAAGACGATTGTATATGTCGTTAACTTACATGATGAACAATAGGGGTTCAATTATTGAGCCCTGGAGGACACCTATAACAATGTTCCGAGGGTCGGAGAGGTGTTCCCCATTTCCACCAACTGGGTTCGATCATTCCAGAAGGATGAGATTCAGTTAAGCCTTTTACCTGCCATGTTGAAAGTTTTTATTTCAAATTGAGAATAAGAGCGTTGTGCTTTGTCGAACGACTTAGTAAAGTCAAAGTAGAATAAGACAACTTTATCCTTATCTCTATTACTCATTATATAATCAAAGTATCGTAGGTGACAGGTTATGCATGACGTTTGGGAAATAAGTTTATAAATCAGAGGGGGTTTTGTGGAGAATTTAGTATTTTCACAGCTGAAATCATGAGTCAATCGAAGCTAGACCACCATCAAAAACCTGGAAGCACTGGACGGCCGTTTCGTCCTATTATGGGACTCCTCATGATTTCAACTATGAAAAATACTGAAACCTCCACAAAAACCCTCTGATCTATAATCATATGCTCACTAGTGACTGACTTCAAGAAATATTTCCTTGAGTTCTAGTAGGAAGCAGTGGCCAGTGGAGTTCTACCAGGTCTGTTGTAGAGATATCAGCTCATTGAAGACAATTGGTGAACGGTCGCTCAAAATCGTGGATTGGTTGAAGTTAGACATTAACTTCGTTGGATGCCGGCTCAGTGGTCTATCGGTTAAGGGCTTCGGCTCGAGACTGGTAGGTCCTGAGTTCGAATCTCGCGAGTGCGGGATCGTGGATGCGCACTGCTGAGGAGTCCCATAATAGGACGAAACGGCCGTCCAGTGCTTCCAGGTTTTCGATGGTGGTCTAGCTCCAATTGACTCATGATTTCAACTGTGAAAATAAGTTTATGCTTGAAGATGTAACCAGCTGGTGCCTATCCAGATGATTGCAAGTACCTTCTTAGTAATCTCCACAGCTCTAGATAAGATAGAAGTGTAGTTATTCGGGTGATAGTTGTTTACGTCCAGTCTGACTCCCTTTTTAAAGTAAAGGACTATGTATGGGGGTTTTCATTACCCAGGGAAAATGCCTGGATCAAAGGATAGATTAAAGAATTTAGTAAGCAAGGTAGTAATGTCAGAACCTCCATATCCAATTAAATTACCCAGCACTCCATCATAACTACTTCTGGGAGAAGGTCTTGATGTTGCATCTCTCACAATACTCGGAATGAATTACAGCTCTGCCAATCTATATGACTTGAAACTGCTGGTTATACGTTCATTCTGATTAGTGAATACCTATGCATACGTGTTGCTAAGCAGCTCATATAATTCTGACGGGCCTCCTATAATTTCATCGTTGACCTTCATGACAGTAGAAATGTACTCAACCGCTCGATCTACTTGTATCCATATAAGTAGTATATGGCGATGGTCAGACATAGAATGTATTTTGGCGGAAGACCGATGAGGAAAGAATTGAAATGAAGCGCAATCGGTAGGAAAATGCATGAACAATGGAATTAGAGAAGAAATAGTGAAGATTAGGACAATTGGTTGTTAATTTGAAAATTAACTGTTCATTGCATGGTTATCAGAATTTAATAAGATAGTCTGTAATTTTTGCTTAAATACATTCGATTGTCTCAACTAGTGTTCTTTTCATTGCAATAATATCCGGCAGGGTACCGAACAGTGATAATTCCTTACCTTGATTATCAGAAGCATGTACAAAAGATCAGACATACATACTAGCAAGATGGACGACAACGTGGTTTCTAAGGGACTCCAAGCAATATAAGCTCTATGATATAAATATAGTATATTTCTGCCAGGGCAGACACAGGCCACTTTTGCAGGTGTGTCCTATAAGTTACAGCATTGGTTTACTTGCAGTATGCTTCTCAAGTAGGGATGTTAAATAAATGAAATCAATGAAAATAAAGGACGGTACATTGTGCAGATGTCCCAGAGCTTCAGTGATTAGGTTTATGTTTTAGTAATGCACTGTCAGCGCAGAGTTTAAAATATTTTCCCAAAGTGGCATAGCGTCCAAGATGCACACCGGGCTCGGTTTGAATATTATTTTCTGGTTAGCGTTTTCTAGCGAGTTGGTTTTTTACGGGAAGGGGTCGCTGACCTCATACCCAACCCTCCTCCTTTGCCCGGGCTTGGGACCGGCAGTAGCCGCCAGAGGAGCTACGCCGGGCTCGAACTCGGCATTATTGTATTAGAATCCTGGTCGTGCTAAATATTTATGCAATACGGCTCTTGACTCTATAGTTGTTATGAAGTAAATCTAAAGAGCGCTTGCTGTGAGCCGTGACCCTGGAAATCGCTTGCGTCAAACTTGTTTCAGGCATAAGAAGCTCTACAACTATGCACTGAGAGCGTGACACTGAAAAAAGAGAAACAAAGGAGCAGAAAGGCACTTGAATGTAAACGTTAAACAGTGCTTAACAGTTTGTAGGGGACCTGACAGAGGTAGGATAAATTAATAGATTAAGCTCACACTACCTCCTATTGCGAGAGCAAAATGTGGTTGGAGCCTTTAGATATGAGAACGTTGCAGTAAAGAAAAATGAGTTGTAACAAGGTTTAGTGGATCCAAGTGATAGAATGAAAGTCAAAGTCAAAATAAAGAAGGCTACTTACAAGAATGAAAAGTTCATCAAGAGAGTAGAGTGTTGAGAAACACTAGTAACCTAATCTTTTCTTGCCTGATTTTTTTCAATTTCTTTTCATTTGATGTCAGCCACAAGGTCCTAACGTAAAAATCCGAGTTAACGTGTGATAGGTTGCCTTAGTAGAACAGCTAATTCAGCATAAAACTAAAAACATGAGTCTGAATAGTGAGCGTAAGAAAACAGCCTAAATATGACTGATTGATTGCCCCATTGTCAATCATACAGAGCCTGATACAATAAAAATGTTCTGCCTCATAAACACGAGTGGATTGAAGTCATCGCTCTCACCATCAATGCTTGCTGGTCAGCAACTCCACCCTCCATCCTTTTGTGGTGTTAGGCTCGTTTGAGCTTGTATTTAGATGAATATCATACCTTACACGATGTTTTGTGTTTCTCATACTGTTGGGAAACACTATTTCTATGGGTACCATGTTACAAGCTTATCAGGCAGTTACGAATTATGGACTATATGTAAGGCATCGATGTCATGCTTTAAATGACTGTAGTGTAAAGTATGGGTTGCCAGTCAAAGTATGAGCATGAAGAATGGTGTAATGCAGGATAGATATTTACCGAAGTGGGTGGGAAAGTGTAGAAGCATAATGGTCACAGATAAGGCAATGGGTGATAAAATAACATTAATGGTAAGTCAACATAGTGTTACGTCCAATTATGAGTTTTTGCCCGTTACAACTATTGAAGTACTGACCGTCGATATTCGCAAATCACGAACCGAAGTAGGCAAGAGAACCAAAACTCCAAATTAGATACCAAGTTTATTCGCAATTCACAAATAATCGACCAAAATCGTTCTAACAACAATAATTAGAACAATTACAAAACAAACCTTCAATTTTGTAGGTTCCCGGAGCAAAAACTCCCAATTACCAAACCAATGACAAAAGAAACCAAAATGTCCGAGAAGAATGATAGAAACAAACAAGTCCAAAGGTTAAGTAAAACGAACACATCCAAAAAACACAGTAAAATTGATGTACAGTAAAAAGGTTTTAATCAGCCAAATGTCTTCAGTTCTCCCGTAACAATAGTGCACGTGAGAGCAGAAAGCTGATGAAAAGTAGACAAGAAGAAACTCACATTAACTTGGTGCTAACGTTTTTTGTACGTCACAGGCTCCACAGATACAAGACCACCGGTAGTAGGTAGGAGATTGTGCATAATAGCATCAAGCTAACCAGATAATTAGTTTATAAGACTCCTTTTATTCCATCGTCCCCAAGAATCCCATTAAATTCTAGAACCTTGTGTTTAGCATGCTAAAAATGTTTTGTCATTGTCTTTGGTCAAAGGGCATTATTCGTATTCGCGGCTACAAACGAGACCCTAAAAGGAGGTTGTCATAGGTCTAGGGTCACATATTTGACAAGGCTACGCGATGTATCCAGCTCCAAGTGGTTTCATATCGTAAAGAATTCTTAAGTAACATTCTACTTTAATACACGATTGCTGACCTCTTCAGTTCTACTTAACATACCCTAGCTGAAGGCGTTTGGTCATGCATCCGCACCAGATGATGAGTTGGTACGTCGCACAAAGCGCCACATGCAGCTACAAGTCAGCTTGGGAAAAACACTTCTCGACAATATCGATAGCTTTCCAAATATATCACCGAACCCGCTTATTTACAAAAGCCGATCTGGCTGGGTTGGTAAACTTCAATTATAAAGATGCTACATGTAGGGGCGTTGCCAAACTCCGATTACATGCGGCATCTTTGCGACTTGGCTATTAAATTGTAAACAAGTAGCATTTCCTACCTCAACACATGATTTAGACTTCATATCTCGACAGATTTAAGAAACATTCAGATCAACTGAGGAGTACTGACCATTACGGCTAAAACACGGGGTCAACACTACCTTTCGTCCTAAATTCTAACCGAAACTAATGTCCGGAGATCTGTTGTACACAATTTTTATCAATTTACGTGTTGATTCAGGAATTTCGCTCACAAATCTAGAATATAATAAGGGGAACAGCCTCATAAATCGGTAAACTTTCGATTTTGCAAACAAGCGTGTTTGGATTCGTTTTTAATGATGTCCCATTCATTTGTACCGCGATGTTTGAAAGTCGTCGGTGATGAGTGCTGACTGGCCAGGTATGATGGTTTTTCTTCTTTTGGTCTTTTCCTATATGTTGTAAGTGGAAGTGTTACTAAGGAGATAACATTCACAGTGTGCCATGCATGATGGAGTTGAACTTATATCATATAACTAAGTAAATTCAATACAACTATCCAAAAATCGATTCATTTAATTCGTTCTTACAAACGCAACATCCTGGAAATTCGTTAGTTATGTATTATCAACAAAGCCTGTCAATGAGTCGTAAATACAGGTATTGATTATTATGTAAGCTCTTTAAGTCACTGCTCATGATTGTAAACCACAGGCTAGTCGTGACTGCTTTTATGTTCTGACTTCCTTTTGTCGTAGAACAGGGGTTTCTCAGACTTAGCTAACACGCTTCCAGATCACTTAAGCCAGTAGTGTCGAATCGTGTTACGTTTTGCCGAAAATCAACCACACTCTGTCCCCTAATATTCTTGGGGATCTCTGTTGTCATTAACTTTTGTTTACTGGTTTCAAGTTCAGCACATGCTGTAGTTGCCAATAATTCAAAATTCAAAAGTTATCGACTATATCCTAGGAGCTATTTTCTAATCTGCGTCTGGCGGCGTGGGTTATCAGCACTGAAGCTTTTATGCCGATGTATGTTTCAAAATATACATGCGCCATTTAGGTATAACTGCTCACTTGGTTTGTGATAAGTGTGGTAAACTCCCGTGATCCACGGTTAAGATACCTGAAGATTAAACAGCAAGTTCCACAGGTCATCAGACATTAGAGATCCGGTAATGAGTTATTGCTCCTTGTGAAGTGCAACAACGTTCAGACACTACTTTGTGACTCAACAGAATGACTGTGTTAAGTTCGCATTACCTTGGTCGGAAGTGTATCAAGATATTGCATAAATATATTCAGCTGCTGAACACGAATTCTGTACAATGGGGCACCAAATACACATGCGCCACGCAATAACAATGAAGCCAATCATTGATTTGTGTGAGGACTGTGATACTTCCCAGGCGCCCAAACCGAAGCAGGATTCAGTTGTAAAATAAAGATATTACAGGTGTATTTAATTTGAAACTAGCTAGAAGCTAAACGAGTTGTTCGTCTAACCGATCAATATTTTGTCTTCTTAGTCAATTACTTGCTACTTATGTAAATGTTTCTCTCACTAATCGAGAGTTCCGCTGCTTAGTTAAGTCTCCTTTTTGTCATGAGGGTCGGGATACTGTCCGGGTGCCCAAACTGAGGCAGGTGGTTGTCCTAGGGGGCCACATTCCGAGCCTTTGACCTAAAAGTCTAATCCACAAGGCAGTGGAGCAACATTAGGAAATGCAATCCTATGATGGCTCTTTTTAAAGATGGTGGCGACTTTCTGACTAAGGAATTGACTATGTTGTTTACAAAGGTTTGGGAGCAAGAAAGTGTTCCAACATCATGGAATGAGTCAATAGTCGTCCCTATCTTCAAAAAGGGTTCACGTTGTTCCTGTAACAACTATCGGGGGGATAAGTCTACTTCCGATTGCGTCCAATCTATTGGCTTCTGTCATTCTTCGTAGGTTGTTTAAAACCCGAGAACGATTGACTCGCGAGGAGCAGGCTGGTTTTCGTCCTGGTCGAGGATGCGTTGATCATATCTTCACCCTCCGCCAAATGTTAGAACACCGTCATACTTATCGCAGGCCAACAATCGTAGTGTTTCTTGATATCAGGGCTGCCTTCGATTCGTTGGACAGGACTGTTCTCTGGGATTGTCTATTGAAGAAGGGTGTGCCTGAGTTTATTAACATCCTAAAGGCCCTGTACACGAACACTTCAGGCAGAGTGAGGGCATACAACCACCTTTCTCCCTTGTTCCATTCAAGCAGCGGGGTTAGGCAGGGTTGCCCGATCTCACCATTCCTCTTCAACTTTGCCATCGATGACATTCTGGAAACAGCTCTGATGGACGTAAGTAATGGTGGTGTGGATCTGGTTCCTAGAGAACGACTTCTCGACCTTGAGTATGCGGATGATATTGTCTTACTGTGCGATAATGCCCAAGGCATGCAATCCGCACTTAATCAGTTGGCAATCAGTGTCCGCAGGTACGGTATGTGCTTTGCACCTTCGAAGTGCAAAGTACTCCTACAAGACTGGCAGGATTCTAATCCTGTACTCACCCTGGATGGTGAGCAGATTGAAGTAGTTGAGAAGTTCGTGTATCTAGGTAGCTACATAAGTGCTGTTGGTGACGTGAGTGATGAGATCGATGCACGTATAATAAAAGCCAGAGCGACTTATGCCAATCTGGGCCATCTTTGGCGCCTTCGTGATGTTAGTCTGGCTGTAAAAGGTCGGATCTACAACGCGTCGGTGAGAGCAGTTTTGCTCTATGCTTGTGAAACCTGGCCTCTCCGAGTTGAGGATGTTAGACGACTATCTGTGTTCGATCATCGTTGTCTCCGAAGGATTGCTGACATTTAGTGGCAACACCATGTTAGTAATGCAGAGGTTCGGCATCGTGTGTTCGGGTGCAGAGACGATAATTCAATTGGTGTCACCATCTTGAAACACCGACTTCGGTGGCTTGGACATGTCTTACGAATGTCGTCCCAGAGACTTCCACGTCGTGCATTATTTGCCGACTCTGTGACTGGTTGGAAAAAGCGGAGAGAAGGTCAGTGTATAACATGGTGTCGTGGCATGAAAGAAAGCTGCAAAGGGCTAGCTTCTGTTGGTCCTTCACGACTCCCTGGCTGGGGTCCGAGAGATGGTGCAACACAGTGGCTAGAGACGTTATCAGATATGGCTCAGAATAGAAGCCAGTAGCGAGCCTGCTGTAACCTCCTTTTACTTTCTTCATAAAGAGTGGTTCTAACTTTCTTAGCTGAGTTTTCCGGTTGTACATTTCAGTCCCCCTTATTTTTTCATCCTTTCTCTTCCTATTTTCATTATTTTGTGTGGCGCATATGTATCTGGTGCCCTTTTGTACCAATATATATGTTTAAATAAATAAATAAATGATGGCCGGTGATCAACAATAGATTCATACACCCTTTTCCCCCTCAGGATCGTGAAGCTTATGTGCACCATTGGTTTGGAATCAGGGTTTTTCAACTCTGCAGGTGGGTTCTCCGTATTGACCAACCCGGTTAGAGCGCCGGGTATTCACTCTTTGTCTTGGTTTCGTAAACAGCACCCCGCCGCGAGGCGCTGAGCAGGACTTCCTTGATAGTGGCTACATACTCGTGGCCATGTGAGAGTATTTTAAGTGAGCTGATTCTCCTCACCCTTAGCCGTACCAGGGCATTCGGGGGGGGGGTCGTCTTTTCTTTTACTGAACGATATTCAATTCGTGACGCCGCAATTTATTCATGTTGGAACATCCAATTAAAATCTTTCATAATAAGTCATGTTTTTCCATTAAAAATAATCCCTGTTTCATTGCCTACTACGCAAAATTTATAGGAATAGTGTAAATTATAAAATAAAAGGAATTCAAGCTTATATTTACTCCAGAAAATGTGCACACCAGAATTTTGTTGGTTGTGAGATCTTACGTAGACGATTTATATAAAACCGTCATTGTATGTGATCATGTTTCCAACCACTATTGTCCAATCCTACAAATCTCGTATTGATTTCAATCAAGCATAATCAGTACTCATACCTTAAATACGTTCGTGTGCTGTGCCCATAGTTCTCTACTTCGTTTTCAATATTGTGAACGAAACTACTATCTTCCTCCGGGTCGTTAACTAAAGACAGCTTAGTAGATGGCGCTTTTTAATGTTGACCCAGTATAATCAATCAGAATACATTAAGTTTATCGATTAATTTTCAGCAAAAATGATCATAATCTTTAGACTATTTGTCAATAACATAAATCATCGTAAAAACGTAGTGAAATTCCATGAAGTGTTCACATTGGGTAATTTACTGTATCAGAACTTCAACCTAATGGATATTGATTTGCAATTGGGAATTGCGCATCAACGATCGTCCACCATATTATTATTATTACACAAGACTTATAACCCATACACTGCCTTTTGCGACGATTTTGAAGTCCTCTAGGTATTTCAGGTGTTTTGTTCTCTGAGCTGGATGGTTTGATCATAAAACTTGTACCGTCCTTCTGAACGACATCATAAGCACAAATTTCATGTAGAAGTGGTGTTCAGATTTTTCCACATCCACATTTTTTTTACCATCTAGCTCACACAACAAAACTCCATTTAAACTATCCACCTGAGCTATAAATCTCCACAATTTCTGGGTATTTTGCTTGAATTTAAGTCAATGTTGCTATTCAGGAATGACACGTTCCATACTTTTTAACCAATACTGTACGTTTTAGTTAGACTTCCGATTAGCTATCAGATCTAGTTGATTAGTTAGCAAAGTTGTTCGCGTAATTATCCCCTTTATTAAGTTATGAGAAAAGCCCTACTGATTGTGTACTGAAATATCTAAATTCAATAACTCTGCTGTACATCCATTTCAGTTCTAGCTTCCTAGTGAAAGCACTACACTATCTAGAAGTAAAAGGGAAATATTTTGATAATAGTGGGTTTTATGTAAAATATTGGTTCCTAGACATTTAGTTAATATCCTAAGTGTATTACAGATCATTCTCAGAAATTTATTTCTCGCTTTAGGCTTTAATACTTGTGTTTACGACATGAATTTGAAACTTCCAACATAATAACTTATGGATGTCCAAACTGGCCACTGTGAGTGGGTTGCTTCGTCCAATACGAATTTGTCTACGGAGGGACTCATTAGCTCTATTGCCAACCTAAGTTTCGAAGAAACCCGTTTGCTTTGGGGAAATAGTGGTTATGCTACAGTATCTACTCAAGATGTTCTTGGAAACCGTCCACCATTCGGCTCGACACCATGGGATATGTCTTCAAACCATACCACTTCAAGTTCCATACCAATGGTTCGCAGTCGGCGTGACAAGCTCAACAGTACAATTCCAGAACCTAATCTGAGTGATGGAAGTATTTTGATGTCTCCTGGATCTAAAGATATGGTGGCTTTGGGGATGCAGATGGCGGATCACGTTCTAAGTAACTCTCCAGGTAGTAATGGTAAGCTTTAAAATAAATAATCATTACTTTTTCGCAGCTCAGTTCTTGAGAGACATTTCTGAAAACTTGTCAAATGCCTTTCCTCATCGTCCAGCACCTAATTCACTCAATGGATCCCAGTCTGTTGCATTAAATTCTTATCAATATGATTCAAACGTAAGATCAATCCTTCCTAATGAGTCAGATGCTTTGCATCAAAATCAACCTCTTCAATCTGGAGCCAATGGATTGATTTCAAATTGCTTTAATCCAGCTCAATATTATATGCGTCCACCCTCAGCTGCAACACAGTCTCTACAACAACTACCTTATTCGATTATACCTAATAGATCCTCGGAATATGTACATGTAAAAAGCTTTACCTCAGAAGCGATTAGTTGCGAACCTTGCAATTCCGTTCAAGCTGAAAACTTAGTACCTTATTTCATCAACGTTCCAGCAAATACAGATCCTTCAGTGTCCAACTTACCTGCAGAGTCTTTCAGTATGTTTACTGGTTCCCATTTACATCGAGATCAACATCCAGCAAGCCAGTCTGATAATACAACCCACTTAGTTCCTATAATTCCTCAAACAAATCGCACCAGTAGTTTACAACCTGTGAAGTATAATTCCACAAACGCTAACGAGGAACATAAAAACCAATCATTTAATCCTTACTTAGGTGGTGCATTTTCTGGTGTAAATCAACTAAACACATGTTTAGATTTTAATGGTGAACTTCTGACAAATCCTTCGTTTATTAGTCATGTTTCTTTAGCTTGTAGTGAAGGCTACCTACCAACATTTATTCAGTCTAATGGGCCGCCCCCACAGGACATAAATAATTTTGGAGGTTGCTCAAACTATCCTGTAAATCAAGATTTTTATATGCATGGACCTTATAATAATCTCGGAGGCAACAGGACGGTGGAACATGCTTCGTCTGAACATACTACTAACGGACTAGTTACAAATTCTCCTTATGGTAAGATTTTTCTTTGGAAAAAGATAAATTCCAAGGTTTTTCATGACTGGTTTTAGTCGTTTGCTTTGACCACAATTCATATAATGTACGTCCTAGCTGTAACTATAAGGCGACACTTGCTATTTGGACATGTCGACAACATCGCCACGTTTGACCTTTTGTGGTTCAGACAGTATTTTTATTTCAAATCTAGATAGCTCAGTGGCAAAGCGGAAACAGCTAATATCTTAATTTAAGTAATTTTGTTGTTACAGTTTAAAGCTGTAATTAATCGTTGTACTTGAATGTAAATACCGTGAGATACTTCCCTTGGATGATCACACTAAATCTGGTAAAGGCTGTCTGTAAAAGCAGATAATATGTGCGCGTTCGTGCACTAGTAAAACGACACAACTTAGCAAAATAGACTGTATATGTATATCCAGTTTCTCAGGTTCTTATAAAAGCAGTCTTCGGTATACAATCAGCCAGTCACAAACAATGTTACATCTGGACGAAGTTGCCACAAGCCGTTCAAGAAAAACTGGGAAATATATTTTAGCTAAGACTTCAAGCTTATGTTTACTGATATCATATCCCTTTTCTAGTATCATGTGTTGTTACCGCCTTCCTACTGACTTGTCATGTATGTCGACAGCAATTTTTATTTGATTTTAGCCAAATACAAACGCATTTTACAAAAAAAACATTAAGTGGCATATTTGTAGTTCAGCTGATGCTTATAAATGGATAATTTAGTCTACAATAGTATTTCAACTCAAGTCCAGCGAAAAAACAGTTATTTCGGAAATTATCCCAAATTAGAATTACCTTGGAAAACATTGCTTAGTTGTACTAATAAAATTATAAACATATAAAGAAGAAACGTTGATGAGTTTATTTGAAGGTTGATTGTCATTCATAATTAATTAAGAATCAGTCATGATATCTAACCGGTTTCCGGATAATCTAATTGTAATACATTCATTTTGGTGGAGTTTCGTTCTCTGAGCTGGATGGTTTGGTCGTGGAGTTTTCATCGTCCTTCTGAACGACATCCTCTGCACAAACTTCTACCCGAAGTTTGTGCTGCACGACCAAACCACGCAGCTCAGAGAACGAAACTCCATCAAAATCATCCACCTGAGTTACAAATCTTCACCATCTCAAAATACATTCATTCTATGCCTTCCCTTCAATTTTTAGTTTTAAAGTTATTTTATACGTTTATTTCGTGAATTTATTCTTTCATCTCTAATTATGTCTTTGCCCATTATTTTCTATTACCACTGATACTACTGCTACTACTCTGGTCTTCATTTTGATAATTTCATCTTGCTGTTGAGATGTATTATGGGAATTTGGTCCGATACACATTTGTACTTGATTATTTGTTGCGCGTGACTGACTGGTGTCGTTGTGTACACGTATTGTGTATATTAGTGTTTCCGACTGCGCAATTTTAGCCTTCATTTCCAAAAGTTACGATAGTTGGGGGCTTTATTTGTTGTGCGTATATGTATCAAAAGGAGTGAAAACAAAAAAATAACCACGTATAACTTTTAGAAAGAGATTAAATAAGCCAGTCAACATTAGGTCTCTCAATTCAATCTTTCAGTGGTCAGAAAAGACAGTGTATGAAATCAGTCAGTTAGACGCTACGCGAAACTACATGTGCACGGGTTCAAGTCAACAGCGAGATGCCAGAACATTATCACTACCGATAGCATTGATGTTAGTAGAAATGGTTTGTGAAAGAAGGTATAATTTGGGGAAAAACATGAGCCCGTGAAAGAAAACATAAAAAGCTAACTAAGAAGCTTGGAGTCCAAAGAGATGTGTTCAAACTCATGCGGAGGTATTATATTTAAGAACGACAAATAAGTAAAGTAGCGGGTAGTAGAACTTGCGAGTATTTCACGTATTATTGTCAAAAATAAATAAACATCTAGAGAGTTTGTGTTGTACTCATCAATACATTTTTGCATGGTATTCTTTTTTCGTGTTTTCACATTTGTTCAGGTCCCGTACAGTATGGGCCACAAAAGTTTCAGCACACTCTTTACCCCAGAGGTGTATCACCAGCCCCAGGTGACCAACTGAATATACAGGTACCTAATTGTGCTGGTGTAAACAATTATCCAATGCACCCAGTTGATACTATGGTAAACACGTTGGTTGGGCCGCAATTTCTCGGACCGTCAGCGAATGGTCATGCACAAAATGGGGCTGGTTTTCAGAATTTACCTGTCAGCGGTTTATATCAATCTCTTATTCAACCTAAAGATCCTTCTATACATATCCAGGCTCAAGCTGTTCAACCTGTTTCAAACGACCAACAACAATCTGCAGCATTATTTGCACACACTCTTCAGATGTTTGCAGCTGCCGCTGCTAGGAATATGGGTTCTGGAACACACGATCTTCATGTAACTGGTGTCGGGTCAAGTAGCAGTGGATCCGTATTAAATTCTGTTGATTTTGAGTGTTTAAGGCCCCCAGGTGTAAGTGCAGAAGTCCCACCTACTGCACCCATACTACCAGATCATTTGCAGGTAATCTGGATTAGAGCTTATTTTCTGTTTTGTTTTGGTACACAAGTTCTAATATCAAACTTCTCTGAGATCTTATTTTATGGCATTTATTAGGAAGATCAGTTCCATGTGACAATACAGTTATAAAATTTACAGTGAATACAAAGTGTCGTTACACAGTCGTTCGAGTTTAGTTTATAGTAATCATCTGTTTCCTTGTGTGAATTTTCTGGTGGAGAATTATAAAACAGTAAAGTTCGCAACTCTTTTGAGAAAATTTGAGTAGATTAACTTATTGATTTCCACCCCGAAACATACAATGTATTAACGGTATCAATGACAAGACTGGACTTAGTAGTTTCAAATAAATTGAGCATGGGTTACTGCCGAGAGTGGGAAGAGTCCGCTCTCCCTCTCCAAATGCTCTCACATGGCCACGCGTATATAGCCTCTTCCAGGGAAGTCCCACTCACTGCCTTCTCGTGACATTACTGTTGTTTACGAAATTGAGAGGACGAAAAGCGAATGTCCGGCGCTTTAACCAGGGTGGTGGACACGGTGGGTCCACCTAGGGGAGTTGGAAAACCCTGATTCGAAACCAATGATATACATGGGCTTTAGTATCCTGAAGGAACAAATGGCGTATGAATCAATCGTTGGTGACCGGCTACCATGGGACTGCATCTCCTCACGATGCTCCACTGCCTTGTGGATCAGACCTTTAGGTCAAAGGCTCCGGGTGTGACTTCCTAAGAAAACCACCTGGTTCAGTTTGGGCACCTGGACAGTATCACAGCTCTCACACAAATCAAATGAGATTTGTGTGGCGCATATGTATCTAGTGCTTCCTTGTACCAATATTTATATGTTTAAATAAATAAATAAGATGATGATAAATATATTTTTTGTTATATTCCAGTGAGTAGAGAAGTTGTATTTCTGATGTTTCGTGACTCAATGTGAGCCACTTCTTCAGAATAAATAAACAACCGAATTAACACAAGTCTAAAGAGTACTACTTAAACTTGTGTTAATTTAATTCAGTTATTTATTTAATCTGAAGAATTGGCTTACATTAAGTCGCGAAACATCAGAAATACAATTGTTCTACTCATTGGGATATAACAAAAAATATACTTATACAGTGTATTATATTGTTGTCCTAAATAGCCCATAATTTTAGACTTCAGTCAATGTGTAACTGTGGAAACATTTCGGTGGTTAAGGAAGCACATTAAGCCACTGCTGGATTTGGAGTTGTTACCGAAGGTTTTCATAGGTTTTATTTTAACAACCACATTCTTGAGTTAACTCCCACGATTGTTCATTCTTGATTCTTAAGGAGATTGTCTTCCTACTCCCATGATAATTGATCACTATATGTTCTTCAATGACACTGGTTTTTCAAACATTTTATTTGTGGACGTTTCCTACCAATTTTGGAGTGACTTAGTTAACTTGAGTATTCACTATTTTCGTTGTATCTTTAACGATGATTATTTCATTCATATTCCATTCTTATCTCGTAATCAATCTCTTTTTAGGCATATGCGGGTAATTCTTGTGTTCCTGTCAATGCCGTAGAAAGTCCGGGTCCCCGTCATCCCCATTCAACCTTGGATTTTAAGTCGATGTGCTCAACAGTTCCTGCTCCTTTTCCACCTATCTCATCATCCATTCATTCACAAAATATTTTTCCACAAACTGATGTAATTACTCAGGAGTTTCAGCGTGCTGGTTTAGGTTATACCGGATTGTCACCTCTGAATTCAATGGGTGATCGTCTGCTTCGACCTTCCAATACTTTCGCAAGACCTACACCACCATTGTCTTCCAATCGTATGCCTTATATTCCTGTGAGTGTTACAGACTCTCAATCACCTCCTAGAACTCCGACCACAATAATTGGCCCAAGAATTAGTATGCCACCAGTCCCACCGAGACCTCAAATAGCTACTTCAACTATGTATACTTGTCAAAATAATGGTCCACTTCCTTTTTCTTCCATGCATACACCACGCTTTCCTTCACGCGGCCCAACTAGTTTTCCACAACTGAATTTGACACTCATGCCTCCACCTCTTCCTCCTTACCCTCATCATATTCATCAGCCACCGCCTGTTCTTCCACCACCTGGATTTCTACCATCAGCTCATTCCTATCGCCCTCCTGGAACCAGTAGCTCTTCTGGCCCACTTAATAATACATCACCTTCAGGAAACAAGCCAGTTCATAGCAGATTTCCCAAAGATCACAATCACTGTACAACACTGCATCAACCTAACACTCCTGTGTCTGTGATGACACTCACGTTTGCAGCTGCTCAGCAACAAAGCTCAGGAATAAATCCTACTCTCGGGATAAGGAATTCGTCTGACCAAGCTTCTCATTTTCAACCTCCGTACTATGGTTTTCCTACTGATTCAACTACAGCTCCCACTTTACAACCAAATTCTTCGTATCTTAGTCATTCTAACCCACCGTTACATATTAATAACATGTTGCCCTTAAGACCGACTAATGATGTTGCTCCAGAGCGTAGTCGTTTGTTGGAAGAGTTTCGGTATGTTTTCCCTCATCTGATTTCATTTTTTCCACCGTTGATTTTTATCTTACCTATGCTGAATCAGAAGCTAAACAGAAATAAATTCAACCAATCCAAGCTGAAACGGGAAATACTTTCGCTATTAGAATACAAATTAGTAACTATGGTTTAAACAATAAAGATTCGAATTACACCTGCTCAGTTTTGCTTAAGTAGATTACTTGTCTTCAGTCATATGATTTAGATTTGTCATCACAGGTTTTTGTGATAAATTTGTAAACGTTATTGTGTAATGTACTGGATTTCTTATATCCAAACAGCTACTAAAAGGTGGTCATAACTTATATATATTGTCAGTTATGTTATCCAGTATGCTTTAATGTTAAAAATCATCCAACAGTGTAATAATACCATATGAGCGCATATTTCCAAATCAAAGTCGGGTTCATTTGCGGTGTTTCATAGTTCACTGTAGAGTTGTATGTTTGAGATTCTCGGCCGTCAAAATAAATGGTGCATATTTTACACAAAAATCTCTTAATGAATTTAAAGTTGCATTCTTGTTTCTATCAAAATGACGTGCTGACATTGACATATTTAGCTGCTCATAAATCATATATTGGTTAAGCCGTAAAAGTTGGGTCTATTGTTTTCGGTATAGGAAGTATATGATCCTATCATTTACCAGATGTACTTCATGTTGGTTAATGTTATGTCTTGATCAAGGCCGTTGCCAATTGTTATGACTTGATCAAGGTCGTCGCTAATTTGTTATGACCTTACAAATTAAACAAGGACGTAACTCGCATGAATTATCCGCCAATAGAAATACGACTTCTCCGACCTTAACACGGTGACAATCAATGACGTCCAATCAGTATGAGTAATCTCGCGTCCTTATTGGTCCTTAATCCGCTCAGCCCGTCCACTTGAGTCCGGAACACCAATAGCAGCTTCTGTTATGCGAATCTATGCGAATCGTTTATTTCAAGCATACTTTGTTTATATACCAGACAGGCAGACCACATCACACCATAAAGTAGAAAATAATATTTGTACAATATCAGGCCAAATGTGGCTGTAAGCGTGGGAGACAATAATCAATAAACTGAGTATAACATAAGAACAGTAAATCATATAATAATAATCAATAGGTCAAATTGAAGCTTACAATAAGATGAATATAGATTTGATAATCTAGTTACTGAATAGTTATACAATAGGAATATACATAGAATAATAGTCCAATAATAAGTCCCGTAAGTTATCCGTACTTAATTCTTCCCTAGTATATAACAGTTAATATATACTAACTAAAACAATTAACTGCTTCGGTGAAATGTAAAAATGCTATTTGGGAAGGTAAGACTGGTTGTTGCAGTGTCAGTCAGTCAGTTACATCGTAGAACTTCGTACGTACGTACATCAGTTCGAGTTGCCATTCCACATTATCAAAGAAATGCAGTTGTCAATTGAAATCCCATAGTGGTAGAAGTAGTAAGAGTATAAGCATTAATGTGAAAGATAAGGGTTTGAAGATGTTATTGAAAGAGTATAATACAGTGAAATAAATTTGGAAAGAGAAAAAGGAAAAGGACACAAATAATTCAGAAGATTAGAATTTGGGAGAACACAAAGAGTGGATGCACCTTCTCCATTGCAAACGATTTTGAGTCATGTCAGTTAAGGTCTCTAACCATCGATTGCTATCATCTCGCGCATCCCAACCAGGTAGTCTACACCTACCAGCATGGTCCAGTCCAGTTGTCAGTGACTTCATGGATTTGTGCCACGATTCGGTCTGACCGCCTCCAACTTTCTTCCAACCTACTTCTACACGATAAAACGTTGCACGTCGGGGTAGTCGGTGGTTGGGCATACGTAATACGTGTCCCAGCCATCTCAACTGATGAAGTTTCACTACTTCATATATCGATTTCCCATCCTTACCTAGTACCCGTTTCCTAACAACTGCATTACTTACCCGGTGGTCCCAGGATATACGAGCAATGCGTCGAAGACACCTATGATCGAACACTAGTAGCCTACGAATATCCTCTACTCTTATCGGCCATGTTTCACTGTCATAAATTAGGACGGAACGGACTGCTGCACAGTAAACCCGTCCTTTTGTTGCTAGACGGATATCTCGTCTACACCATAAATGACGCAAGTTGGCGAAAGCTAGACGAGCCTTCTATATCCGTGCTGAGATTTCGTCACACACCAGACCACAAGGGCTGATGAGACTCCCAAGATAAGTGAAGCGGTCAACACGCTCAACTACTTCACTCTTTATCATTAGTTCAGGTGTCGATGCAACCCAATCCTGAAGTAACATTTTGTACTTCGAGGGAGAGAATCGCATCCCGAACATGCCTGCATTGTTGCTTATAGTGGTCAGAAGACTCTTCATTTTGTCAGCGTCTTCACCAAATAAAACTATGTCGTCGGCGTATTCTAAGTCAACGAGTGAGCCTCCTAGCTTTTATAAATTCCATGGCGTAAATATTTTTGTTATTTCCCCTGGAGATTTATGAATGGTAACTTTAAGAACTATTTATGAACCAATGTGATATGTATATTTCCTATTGTATAATTTTTAAATAACTAAACTATTCATATTCGTGTCCCTATTATTATAAGCTTTATTTTGACCTATAGACTATTATTGTACGATTTACCATTCTTGAGTTATCTTTAGTCCATTAATTACTGTTCCCCCTATTCACAGCCACATTTAGCCAAATCTTGTACAAATGTTATTTTCTACTTTATGGTACGATGTGGTCAGTCTGTTTGGTATATAAACACAGTATGTTTGAGAATAATGATTCATACTGCAGAGGCTGTTATTGGTGTTCTGGACTTAACTGGCTGGGCTAGGCTAGGCAGAAAGCAGGACTGATAAGTACTCAAGACTGCTCATACGGCTTTTTGTGTATCATTGAGCGATCAATAAATCACTGTTCTCTGATAGGCGGTTTTATCACGTTCATATATTAAACAGGGCACGCACTCATTCGATATAACAATTTTGTCGGATTTTTTTTGGTTAAGCGTCAGAAGATAATGCAACTTATATCAATCTAATGTGCTAGATTCAATCTTGTTGCGAACTTTTTTTACCTTCTCGCTATTTACAACATTTCTGTACAAACCATTCAGCTAATCTATTTAATTTAATTTCTATTCTCTATTTAGTAATTCTCGATTGCCTTGTTTAACATTACATGATTTAATGAATCATATTGTGGAATTTGCTCAAGATCAATATGGTTCACGTTTTATTCAACAGAAATTAGAACAAGCTAGTGTTGTAGATAAAACTAGTGTATTTCGTGAAATTCTTCCTCATGCATACAATCTAATGATTGATGTATTTGGAAATTATGTAATACAAAAGTTTTTCGAATTGGGAACACCAGAACAAAAACAAGTAAGTTTAATCTATTCGTTTACATTTTTACAACTTTTTAAATACTTATGTCATTGGTTGTTAGCCAAGGCTTTTGTGAACACCCAAATGCCCTGGTACGGCTGAGAGTGGGGAGAGTCCACTCTCCCTCTCCAAATGCTCTTACATGGCCACGCGAATATATAGCCTCTGCCAGGGTAGTCCTACTCACAGCCTTCTCGTAGCGGGGTTGTTGTTTACGAAATCGAGGGGACGAAAAGCGAATGTTTGGTGCTTTAACCGGGTTGGTGGACACGGAAAGTTCACCTAGGGGAGTTGGAAACCCTGATTCGAAACCAGTGGTGCTCATGGGCTCCAGTATCCTAAGGGAACGGATGGCGTATGAATCAATCGTTGGTGACTGGCTACCATGGGACTGCATCTCCTCACGATGCTCCACTGCCTTATGGATCAGACCTTTAGATCGAAGGCTCCGAGTGTAGGCCCCTAAGAAAACCACCTGCTTTAGTTTGGGCACCTGGACAGTATCACAGCTCTCACACAAATCAAATGAGACTTGTGTGGAGCATATGTATCTAGTGCTTCCTTGTACAAATATTTATGTTGAAGTTAGACATTAACACCGTTGGATGCCAGCTCAGTGGTCTATCGGTTAAGGGCTTCGGCTCGAAACTGGTAGGTCCTGGGTTCGAATCCCGCGAGAGTGGGTTCGTGGATGCGCACTGCTGAGGAGTCCCATAGTAGGACGAAACGGCCGTCCAGTGCTTCCAGGTTTTCCATGGTGGTCTAGCTTCAATTGACTCATGATCTCAACTCTATAAATATTTATGTGTTTAAATAATAATAATAAATAAATAAATAAAGGCTTTTGTGATCAACGGATATTTTGGTGATTGCTTAGTGTTCACCATTCTCAAATAACGTACTGTTTTACCGTTCATCGAAAACATTTTTGTTTTGTTACGTTCATAGTTTTGATTTGAACTTAGTTTTTACTACGTATAATAACAACTTTTTACAGAAATAGTCGGTGGACGATTTCTGGCTTCAGTTAATTTATTATAACAGATTCATGTCATCGGTTCCACGTCTACCTTAATTGACTCTAATAGAGTTTTAAAAACTGGGTAGCATCTCTAGCTCGTACACTAACAATCTAGCTCATAGTTCAGTGAATAAAATCGTACTTGCTAATTGAGTTATAATGTTATTGTTGATTAACGGATTCCGATCCAATATCATCCTTCAACGAAAAGTATCCTTATAATCAGGTTTTTTTACAATATCTAATTTAATAGATGGTACTGTTAATTACGGAAAAAAACGTTGTATGAAATCAGTTTATAACATAACAAAATGATCCCACATATTCGCTTTGTTTCCATAGATTTAGGTTAGATTTTCAATAACATTTCATGTATTAAAATTAAGTGATCACCTGAATGAAATTTGGGGATGCTTTTTATGTTTGTGTGCATGTAAATCTATTCTCTGTAAAATCCCAATAGCACTAGTAAAACAGTTATGTTGATAATATATATATCTTACTCGAAATTGGCCCCTAAATGCCCTGGTACGGCTCGGAGTGGGGAGGGTCAGCTCTCTTTCCAAATGCTCTCACACGGCCACGCATATACAGCCTCTGACAGGAAAGTTATACTCACTGCCTTCTCGTGGCATTACTGTTGTTTTCGAAATTGAGAGGACGAAAAGCGAATGTCCGGTGCTTTAATTAGGCTGATGGACACGGTGAGTCCACCTAGAGGAGTTGGGAAACCCTCATTCCAAACCAATGGTGCACATAGGCTCCAGTATTCTAAGGTCCCCCAAACAAACCACCTGCTTTAGTTTGGGCATCTGGGTAGTATCACAGCCCTGAAACAAATCAAATGAGATTTGTGCGGCGCATATATTTCTGGTGTCCCCTTGTACCAATATTTTTATGTTTAAATAAATAAATAAAACATCGCTGACAAATTTTCAAGTGGGTTTATTCGTATTCAATGTATCGTGTAGTCACTAATCTTTCCTGTTATGCCCTCACCTGAATAATTCTAAACTATTCAACGTCTTGATTTCTTAGTGATAGAAACACAAGATGGTTGTATTTCTGATATTTAATACCCTTCACATGATTCTATTTGACCTCAAAAGCTTGGCAGAGTAATTATTACTTACAATAACTTCATTTTATACTAAATAGATATAACTTGGAATGCATTCTGTATCTTAGCTTTTTAAAAGGATTTTCGGGGACTTCGAAGTCCTGAAGGTTATATTAAACACACTCTCAATTAACGACTTGGTTAAATTGAGTATCAATAATGAAATTGAAGAATTTTATCTGAAGAAATCGCTAGTGCATAGATTTGCACCCGTTTGTAAGAGATTCGATTGTAAATGTTACTATATTATCCACTTACTTTTATAACCTTCTGAAAGCCAAAATGGAGAAGAAAATGGATAAGAAAAAAACAAATAAAACAATGTTTCGCGTTCTCTACATCGGAGTTCAATGTATTAAAAATAAGCCTAATCACCTTAATTCACTTGATATTCATTGCACAATTGTTTCTTTGCTTGGTATTCATTATTGATTTGTTGTACTATATATATTCACAAATAAAACTTCGTTATAATAGTTTGTAGTTTCAGTATTCATATTAATTTTCCTACTGTACATTAGATACTAGCTCAGAGAATACGTGGACAAGTTTTATCATTATCCCTTCAAATGTATGGTTGTCGTGTGATACAAAAAGCTGTTGAATCTGTTCCATTAGAAATGCAAATATCAATCGTCAAGGAATTAGATGGATGTGTAATCAAATGTGTAAAAGATCAAAATGGAAATCATGTTGTACAGAAATGTGTAGAAAATGTCCCTCCAGAACATTTACAGTTTATTGTAGATGCTTTTAAAGATCATGTAAGTAGTTTATGAATAAATTTTTGTAAGGTCTTCAACCCTTTAAAAAAAATTGTGAAATTGTTTATTTGTATTGTTCTATTTTTCTTGTTTTAATATTTAAAATCGAGAACAGTATAACCAGTTGACCTGTAGCTATTCAGATTGTTTGCATTTCTCTTTTAAAAAGAAAGAAGTTGACTCCTGACATTTTATTTGAGGTGAATATCTTTTATTATCCTTATTCGTCGCACCAATTTTCCATACTCTGGTGACCACACACAAAAGGCATTGTTATACATCATAATTCCTTTGTAGTGAACAAAACACTAGTTGGAGACAATCGAATGTATTTAAGCACAAATTACAGACTATCTCACTAAATTCTGATAACCATACAGCAAGCCGTTAATTTGCAAAATAACAACTAATGGTCTCAATCTTCACTGTTCCTTCTGTAAATATCAGTTCATGTTCTCTAATTTCATTGTTCGTGCATTTTCACACTGATCGCGCTTCATTTCAGTTCTTTCTTATCGGTCTTCTGCCAAAAAACATTCTATGTCTGATCATCACCATATACTACTTATATGGATATAAGTAGACCACACTACACCTTTTCCTAACCTAATGGGTCATTAATGACAATAACCTAATTGGTCAGTTGACACTACTTTTAAAAACAATAGATGAAAAATTTCATTGAATTCATAAACCAATCAATGTTAGACTACTATAGATCGTTTCATGATTTCAATGAATTTCAATGGACCTCCACAACTTTAAACTGAACATGATTAGTTGTCTTGATTAAAGTTTTCTGTTTGTTAAGGAATTTATATTATCAGAACATGTAGGTTACATCATTGGTTATGAAGTTACTGATACAATTGCATACTTCTCCATTCAGGGCACCGTCAATATGATGTCCAACTTTTAGATTTTTTAATAACATTGTACAAGAGATCGATCTAGTCTTGTGACTTCATTCAAATAAAATGAACAATTGCTTTAATAGAATTCCATAATACAATTAACCATACGGTGTGTTAACGGGATATGGATTGGATTAAGGCACGTTGGGTGTTGGATTGTGTTGGGGGACGCTGATTGGCTATTTCTTAACCAATCAGCGCCAATGAGTACTTGGAGAAGATTGTGGAACCTTCTCACGTAGAAACTAAATATACTAACGTTTTTCTTATTGTGATTCCTACTTCCATTTTTATTTGGAATATAATTACGTTCCTGTTAAACCTTGTTATGATTTGGGGACTTATCGAGTGAAGTAGTGTCGAAGAATACTAAGCCGGGCCGTACTAAGAGAAATTATAACACAGTGCAAACTCAGTTTCAGTAAGGATGAATGCTTACCTTATGTCGTTTGAAGGCAAGCGTATATGTAGCTCTAATAGCTTAGAATCTTCATGTTAAATGTCAATGCAGTTCAAAAGTGTATTGTAATGTATTTTTTTTCACACCTTTCACTCAGTCTTCTGGATAATTTTTACGCTTTACTAGTAGGTGCTAGGTGTATTCAATACACATGTTTCTTCCAGTATTAGCACCTGCCATTCAATCTTGTAAAGTGTAGTCTCCTTCGTGGAAGTTGTAGCCTAGTTGAGAGTGGAAAAATAACTAGCTTTGTTATTAGATTTCCAGTAATACTGAACAAAGTTTGTAACTTGGTACATAAAGCCGTTTTCTGCCACTGCATTGTACAATATATATGTGTTAAACCTATTATTAGTATTGCTCGAAATTCTGAAAAACAATCCTCTTATATAGTTTTGTATCATTTTACAAATTGAAGCAAAAATTACTACTAACACATGTTTTGTGTCCAAACTTGAGATTATCTTGCTAAATAAATTACTTCGTAAAGCTAACTAACTGTTTTGCTCGTATCTGTTGGGATCACCGGGTAAGTAATAGTGAGGTTAAACACAAGGTATTAGGGAGTGATGGTAAATGAGTTGAGTTGGTTGTGGATCATCATCGACTGAGATGGTCACGTGTTACGTATGCCTGAACACCGAGTACCGTGACGTTCAATGCTGACTAGTGTTGAACACGGTTGGATGAAAGTTAGGAGAGGCCAAACCAAAACATGGCATCAGTGCTCGAAGTCACTAACTTCTAGTCTGAGCCATGTTTGTAGATGCAGACTACTTGGTTGGGGTCCGTGTGACTATCGTGACCAATGGTTGGAGACTGTGAGTGACATGGCTTAGAATCGATCATAATGGCTCAGGTGTATACACTCTTTGTTTTTCCTTAAACTGTGAGATCAAAATTATTTTATACCCTTCTTTCTATGAACTAATTCTTTCTTCTTGTATTATATCCTTATATGCTACCTTTCTTTGATACATTAATACCATTAAAGCGAATTTGGTGTTCATCTTGTTGTTCTAATGAGTGAGGTGTGGCAACTTGGACCGATGCATATATATGCCTGGTCCTACGTTGTAGCTGACTGACTGAACTAACTGTCTTACATCGTAAATTACTTTTTAAAAAAATTCAACCTTGTATATAATTTTGCACTTCATTTTTTGTCACTGATTAGTATAATTTAATGCAGTTTATTATTTGGATAGTGTAATAGATAGACAAAGATTATCAGAACTATTTGACATATTAGGCAATATATATCGAACAATCTGATCCCATAGTTCCGATAATCTTCCTCTTTCTATTACGTTATCCAAATTTATCAAAAGGTTTAATTGGTTTAAATTTCTAAAAAGAAGCTTATTATATTTTATTTCATTGTATTGCTTGCCGTATATCAACTAACGTCGACGTCTGTGGATGTGTTTTTTTTCATAGGTATATTCCATATCTACTCATTCGTATGGTTGCCGTGTTATTCAACGTATTTTAGAGCATTGTACACCTGAACAAACTACTCCAATTCTGTCTGAGTTACACCAACACACTGATGCACTTGTTAAAGATCAGTATGGAAATTATGTGATTCAAGTAGGTGATGAAAATTTTGTGCTTACTGTTTCTTGTATATGAAGTTATTTGATGTAATTAAGAACACTGATTTGTTGTATAATGATAACTTGTGGACGAGTGGATGCCTTGTTAACATATGACGTGACAAGACCGCCAATCAGAGAGCAGTAATTTATCGATTGGAACAGTAACACACGAAACCGTACGAGCAGTCTAGAATACTTATCGATCCTGCTTCTGTCTAGCCCAGCCAGTTAAGTCCAGAAAAACCTTTGCGGCATGAATCATTGTATTTCAAACATACTGTGTTTATATACCAATCAAACTGACCACATCGTACCATAAAATAAGAAAATAACATGTGTACAAGATTCAGCCAAATGTGGCTGTGAATAGGGAGAACAGTAATAAATAGACTAGGGATAACTCAAGAATGGTGAATCGTATAATGATAGTTCATAGTTCAAAATAAAGCTTATAATAAGGGGTACATGAATATGAATAGTTTAGTTATTTAGCGATTATACGATAAGAAACATATGCATAATATTGGTCCATAAATGGATCCCAAAGTTATCGTTCATTATCTTTATCGGGACATAAAAAAAGTAAACTGTTTTGGCGCTTCTGAGATTTTCTATATTATTCACAGAAGTTTCGTCTTATTAGTAAACAAGTATCTACTTTTTATTTGGATTTCCATAATCGGAATATATTTATAATACAACCTTTCTACAAGTTTCACATCGTAATCGGGCTAAGCTACCATGATCGAACTTCTAGAATTATTCGATTCAGTTGATATAGGTTATTGATATTTCTAAAAGAGAGAGCGCCCAATATATATCTCATTTTAAATTCATATGTTTGTTTTCACATATACCTAATTTTAAATTCACTATTCCTGTTCTTTTTTTCTAGCATGTTCTTGAACATGGAAAGACGGAAGATAAAAGCCGAATTGTAGAACACATCAAAGGTCGTGTAGCTAAACTGAGTGTACACAAGTTTGCTAGTAATGTTGTAGAAAAAGCTGTTGCAAACGCTTCACGTGTTGAACGTCAATCCCTTATTAATGAAATACTTGAAGAGACTGTGTTAACTGAAAATCAAATTGTACAAAATGGACAAAATGAATCTAGAGAATTTCGGGTAGACGATAGTTTAAGTGAGAATGATGATGACGATGATGATGAACCCAGGACGAGAAGTTCAGTTTTAGTTATGATGATGAAAGATCAATTTGCTAATTATGTTATTCAGAAAATGTTAGATGTTGCTGAACAACCAATAAGAAAAGAGCTTATGATTCAAATTCGTCCACATTTAGGTATTTTACGTAAATATACTTATGGTAAACATATCATTAATAAGATGGAAAAATATTACATGAAAACAAATCAGTTACATTTAGCCGTTGGATTAAATTCTCCATCACCACCTCCATCTTTAGATCTTGTAAACGCTTCTTCAAACATCACTCAACCGAATTTAAATTCAACTATTCGTAGTTGTGGTAATACACACAACAGTTCAGCTGCATCATTACTTCCACCATTACTAACTCCAACAGATATGGCTATTCGAACTTCAAAGACAATTTCAGTAAATCGATCCACTCATTCACATCATTGTTATTCTAATCATATCTCTCATCATCATCATCAATCGTATTTATCTTCATTTTCACGTAATAATGGTTTACCATCACATCGAATCAAACATAAAGAGTCTAATAATAATAATAATAATTCAAATTCTCAGAGAGCATCAAATGAAGAAATACAAAATAATTCTACACTTATGTCTGATAGTACAAGTTCATCTAAAGAGACATTAGAAGGGCATAGAAGTTTTGATGAAGAGTTCTGTGGTAGTAGTGGTGGTGAAAAACATAATTCCGAATTAGAATCATCTCATCAAACATCAACTACAACAAATGAACCTTCCAATAAGAATTGTGATGATAATAAAGGAAAAGTCAAATTATCAAATCCTGATAATAGTACTAGTCATTTGTATGAAGGAGTTAATAATCCAACATCTACTACTACTACTAACCTTAAACTGAATGAAATAGATATAAATGGTAAGTCCAGAAGTATTGGTAGTGAATTATTAACTAATGGTAATGATCATTAATATCATATTGTTTATGCCGTTTTTTTTCCTCTTTTTCTGTCTGTTTATGTTCTTCTTCTTCAATCTTCTTTTCTAAAAAACTGTTATAATCATCATCCATTAGGAGGAGGAGAAGGTATTGCTTATTAGTAGTATATTCCATGTTTTTTTTTGTATTTTTTTTTTAAATTAAAAAATCAAGCTTCAATTCTTTGTGTGCAATTGATATTTATCTTAAAAAGAGAAAGATTTCCTCTATCTAATCCATTTTGTTCTTCTTTTTCTTCTTGCACAAATGAATTTATGTGGTAATCTCTCTTTTTTTTTGTATTTTTTCTCAAAGTTACTCGGACCTTCATTGTTTCATATGTATATGTATGTATAAGCTTTGATTTTTTTTTTAAAAAAATGCAAAGAAAATGTATGACCTCCTTGTAAAACGTAACTTTTTGTTGTATTCATGTAAATGGATGAATGGGTCCAGGTTATATATATATATATATTCTCATGTTGCGATTCCTTTTTCTTTCATCATACCCCTACCCTATTGTCTACATGTTATACATACTACTGATATGATTGATTCTGCATTCATAATGTACTTCAATGGATTATTTCCTTTCTCTTCTTGGTATATGTTGGTTTAATCAACTAAAATCTCTTCTACACAGTATGAACATCATCAGTTTTATTCAGTCAATGTAGTGTATCTTATTGTAAATCTGATTATTCAATTATGAATCTATGGTATACACTAATTCTATGTATTTATACACTTTTTTTATTTAATGATCTTCACTTTATGTTACCCCCCTTCTTTTTTTTAGTTTCTAAGTAATCTCTTTGAATTGTGTATTTCCTTTTCTACAATAGGTATGATTGTATTTAGTTATTTTGTAGCCAAAAAACAAACAAGTATCTGTTTAATCAAGCTTATCTTTGTATGTATACAATCTGTAAACCATTTTTATCTTTTTATTTGTTTGTTCCTTGTATGTGACAGTGTTGTTGTTACTATGATTATGATTATTACCCCCCCCTCTCCCTACCAAGTTTTTGATACTTGTAATAATATGTATTTTTCACTGTTCTTTCACTATATAAAAAAATTTATTCGTCTTCACAAATACATGAATATATATACTATTTATTCATTATTATTCCCTTATTCAATCAGTCAGTCTTGGATATCAGTATCTTCAATCTAATGAATTAATCTCTACTATCTATGTATTTGTCAAGTATATATATATTTTCTTCCATTGCACAAATGTTTATATTAAATTAAAAGTTTTTCATTTTATCACGTTAGCTTAAGTTATCTAGTTAATTTCGTGTCATTTTATCGGTACAAGGAAGAACCAAATAGATATGCGCTACACAAGTCTCATTTGATTTGTGTGAGGGTTGTGATACTGCCCAAACTGAAGCAGGTGGTTTACTTAGGCGGCCACATCCGGAGCCTTCAACCTAGAGGTCTCATTCACAAGGCAGTGGATCATCGTGAGGAGATGCAGTCCCATGGTAGCCGGTGACCAACGATTGATTCTTATTCCATTTGTTCCCTCGGGATACTGGAGCCCATGCCCACCATTGGTTTTTCCAACTCCTCTAGGTGAACTTTCCGTGTCCACCAACCCGGTTAAGGTGTCGGACATTCGCTTTTCGCCCTCTCAATTTCGTAAACAAAAGTAATGCCACGAGTAGGCAGTAAGTAGGACTGTCAGAAGCTATATACGCGTGGCCATGTGAGATCATTTCGAGAGGGAGAGCAGACTTTCTCCACTCTCGGCCGTGCCAGGGCATTTGATAAAAAAACTATAACTAAATGTTTTCAGTTAGACTTTTTGTTATGACTTGACCTAGCCGTCGCCAATTGTTATGCCTTGATCAAGATCGTCGCTAATTTGTTATGACCTTACAAATCAAACAAGGACGTAACTCGCGTGAATTATCCGCCAATAGAAATACGACTTCTCCGACCTTAACACGGTGACAATCAATGACGTCCAATCAGTATGAGTAATCTCGCGTCCTTATTCGTCCTTAATCCGCTCAGCCCGTCCACTTGAGTCCGGAACACCAATAGCAGCTTCTGTTATGCGAATCTATGCGAATCGTTTATTTCAAGCATACTTTGTTTATATACCAGACAGGCAGACCACATCACACCATAAAGTAGAAAATAATATTTGTACAATATCAGGCCAAATGTGGCTGTAAGCGTGAGAGACAATAATCAATAAACTGAGTATAACATAAGAACAGTAAATCATATAATAATAATCAATAGGTCAAATTGAAGCTTACAATAAGATGAATATAGATTTGATAATCTAGTTACTGAATAGTTATACAATAGGAATATACATAGAATAATAGTCCAATAATAAGTCCCGTAAGTTATCCGTACTTAATTCTTCCCTAGTATATAACAGTTAATATATACTAACTAAAACAATTAACTGCTTCGGTGAAATGTAAAAATGCTATTTGGGAAGGTAAGACTGGTTGTTGCAGTGTCAGTCAGTCAGTTACATCGTAGAACTTCGTACGTACGTACATCAGTTCGAGTTGCCATATTACAATAACACAGAGATGCAGTTGTCAATTGAAATCCCATAGTGGTAGAAGTAGTAAGAGTATAAGCATTAATGTGAAAGATAAGGGTTTGAGGATGTTATTGAAGGAGTATAATACAGTGAAATAAATTTGGAAAGAGAAAAAAGATAAAGACAAAGAATTCAGAAGATTAGAATTTGGGAGAACACAAAGAGTGGATGCACCTTCTCCATTGCAAACGATTTTGAGTCATGTCAGTTAAGGTCTCTAACCATCGATTGCTATCATCTCGCGCATCCCAACCAGGTAGTCTACACCTACCAGCATGGTCCAGTCCAGTTGTCAGTGACTTCATGGATTTGTGCCACGATTCGGTCTGACCGCCTCCAACTTTCTTCCAACCTACTTCTACACGATAAAACGTTGCACGTCGGGGTAGTCGGTGGTTGGGCATACGTAATACGTGTCCCAGCCATCTCAACTGATGAAGTTTCACTACTTCATATATCGATTTCCCATCCTTACCTAGTACCCGTTTCCTAACAACTGCATTACTTACCCGGTGGTCCCAGGATATACGAGCAATGCGTCGAAGACACCTATGATCGAACACTAGTAGCCTACGAATATCCTCTACTCTTATCGGCCATGTTTCACTGTCATAAATTAGGACGGAACGGACTGCTGCACAGTAAACCCGTCCTTTTGTTGCTAGACGGATATCTCGTCTACGCCATAAATGACGCAAGTTGGCGAAAGCTAGACTAGCCCTCTGTATCCGTGCTGAGATTTCGTCACACACCAGACCACAAGGGCTGATGAGACTCCCAAGATAAATGAAGCGGTCAACACGCTCAACTACTTCACTCTTTATCATTAGTTCAGGTGTCGATGCAACCCAATCCTGAAGTAACATTTTGTAGGTAGGTGATCCGTGCTCCAGAAAAGATAACAGTGATGCAGGACAGACCACCAAAATAAAGATGGGCCACACAAATGAGATTATAAGATTATAAAGAGATAGTGGAATTAAGTAAGGTGAGTATAATCAACGACAATGAATGAATTAAAGTAAATGAACGACATTAGTAAATGCTAAAATAAACAGTTCAACAGAGAAATACAACTGGAAAACATCGTCCTAGCTAAAGACGTTTATTTCACTTTAATGAAGAATGCAAAATAAAACTACAACGGAATCGTAATTGACTTTTATCCCCTACTAGGAAGCGGTGATGGATATTCCGCCACAGCTCTCATACTCCGTGACCATATCATAAATTGATCACCTTTCCGTCTTTTCCACCATGTCCCAGCGTCGATAGATAAAAACAATAAAGGAGTTATTAGGATGATGTTCATTGCATATGTATCGAGATACACTTAAACACAATGTGCTTTATAAACGACAGAGATATAAAAAAATAATCAGTATTGTGAATTAGATACTTGACATCACCCTATATTGCCTGAAAGATAGTTCAAAATTACAGAGGTGACATTTACGTACGAAAAAATTAGGAATTCTTCAGAACTAAAGTACCTCAATCTTCTGACCAATCGAAACACGAAAAAAATTGAAGAATGAAATGAAATTCTATTATTTCAATGGTTTTTCATCATATATCATCAACTTAGATAAGTAAATTTACTATAAATATACTTATTTACCATCTTAGTGATTCAAGACGAATTCAATTTGGCATTGCCCTCAAAGTCCTGGTACAGCTGAGGGCGGGGAAAGTCCTCTTGACATACTTTCACATAGCCACGCGTACAGACATTGCTAGGGAAGTCCTATTCACTGCCTTTTCGCGGCGGGGTTGTCTACGAAATTGAAAGGCCGAAAAGTAAGTGTCCGGTGCTTTAACCAGGATAGTGGATGTGGAGGATCCACCTAATGAGGTTAGAAAACCCTGATTTCAAACCAATGATGAACACTGGCTCCAGGATCCTAAGAGAACAAATAGAGAATGCTTATGTGTATAACATAAAATAAATAATTTGGCATTAAGACACACTGGGAGATGTAGCACTCGATATTAGATCATTCAGTTAATAGTAAACTTAATGAGAGACATACGTTAACTTGGTGGGTTGATTTGATTCGTAACAAATTAACCAGGAGGGATGAATGTTATTGACATAACTGCGTAAGAGGTTTAAGTCGGGTAGGGAAGTAAAACTCTTTATCAGAACGGCAAATTACATTTATACAATTTGTAAAAGGAACGTTTTTTTTATTTACAATATAGTCAGAAAACTAAAACATCTCATTTAACGTTTGATAAAATTATCATGAAGCTCCCCTCTCTGACGATTACTAGCCTTGCGATGAATACCTTCTTCTAATGTAGTCATATCAACATGTTTGTTTTTTAAATGACTAATAAATGATGGTCCATGCGAAAATTTCGAAGCTAATTCTTTTTCTTCTTCATTCTTTTTTATTGTATAATGAGTAGTGGAACGATGTAAACGTTCTTTTTCATGTTCTTTTGCATCCGAAATCATTTGAGCTCGTTTAGCTTCAATTTCTTCTTTAGATAACTTTTGTTGATTTGATGATGATTTATGATGGTTGGATCTTTCTGAACTGGATAACATTGGTTGATTACGTTCTGAATAATGTTTTCGGTTTACATTTGAATACTTTTGATTTGAACGTGCATGTTCCTGATCATAAGAACTTGAAGATTGTTTTTGAATAGTAGAAGATGATTCCTTATTATATTTATCTATAGATTTCTGTGAGTTAGCCTCTTCCAATTCATTAGATTGATGAATAATTTTAATGAACTTATTCAGTAATTCATCATCTGAACTAGCTTCATCTGATTCATCGGAACTTTTATGCCGACGTTTATGTTTTGAATGTTTTTTACTTTTACGTTTTTCTTTGCGTAATTTCTGCTCTGTTAGCTATTAAAGAAAATAATTATCAAATGATAGAATAAATCTTACAAGTCTTCGAAGTTTCCTAACTTTAGCTGTATTCTGTAGAAGTTCCATTCGTTTTTCTGCTTCTCTTTGCCTATTAATTAAATGAGTAGGATATCTCAATATAATTTCAATAGTTACTTCATAATTGTCAGAGGATCTTCACGAAACTTAGCTTCCATATCAAATCTAGCAAGTCGCTGAGCAGGTGATTCTTCATATTCTAAATGGATTGAAAAATTCAATTGTTTTTTTTTGTTTCTTTTACCTTTACCAATTTCTTGAATTTGGTTTAAGCTTTGAACTTGTTTCCCTAACAAAAATGCTTCAGGATCATCTTTTGGCTTCTCGTACATCCATGAATTCTCATTTGTACTCCTAGTAATGGGGAAAAAAGATGAATTTTATTTAGATGTACAAGTTTACTTTTTTTCTGCTAGAAGAGCAGCAATTTTCATACGTTCTTCAGGAGCCTGAAACAATATTAGAAGCCAAATAGATTATATCGCTAAAATAACTTATGGTTAAATCATACAAATATTATACACTGAAAAATGTAAGTTTGCATAAGCCAACTGAGCTTTCATAACCTGTTTTGAGATTTCATTAGATGATAACCTACAAGAGCTGACGAGACTTTTGAAATACGTGAAGCAGTGCACGCACTCAAATGCTTCGCTATACATCATTTGTTTAGTCATTGACATAGATCAGTCTTAAGCCACCAAATGCCCTGGTACGGCCAAGAGTGGGGAGAGTCCACTCACCCTCTCGAAATGCTTTCAAATGGCCACACGTATACAGCCTCTGACGGGGAAGTCCTACTCACTGCCTTCTCGCACCGCGGGTGTTGTTTACGAAATTGAGAGGACGAGAAGCGAAGGTCCGGTGCTTAAACCAGGTCAGTGGATAAGCAAGGTTAACCTAGTGGGGTTGAAAAACCATAGTCTCAAACCAATAGTGCAAATAGACTCCGGGATCCTGAGGGAACAAATGGCGTGTAAACCCATTCCTGGCCACTGTTTATGATGGGGCCGCATCTCTTATCGTCGCTTTACTACCTTGTGGATTTTTCGTGGTTTGTTCATCTGATTTCAGTTTGATTGAATGATGAAGTTAATAAGATAAACATGCTACCAATCCCGTATACAATTATCGATTTAATTTGCGTTAGAGTATAACGGAGTAAGTCAAACACGAGAATGAATTTTGGATACGTATACTTCACACACTTACTGATCACGACTCCGTTTGAGCAAGTGTGACTCAATATTTATGACTAGACAAAAGTAACCTAAAGACATGATGAATGAGGTAACCGATACATATATATACGCTCATATAGAAATAGTCAGGGTTAATAAGCGGAAAATTGACAAGGTCAAAATGTGACTCAAAAATAAATAAATTGGTCTATCCGGAAGCTAGCGTTACCCATGTGGGTTTAACATGGTGCTAGACACTACAGATTAGACCTCTGGGTCAAAGGCTAGAGGATTGGACCCCTAAGAAACCACCTGTTTGTGTTTGAGCACCTGGAGGGTATCCCAGTTCCCAAGCAAGATGAGTATTAACTACGTTGTGTGGGGCATATATATTCTGTTGCGTTTTTGCATAAATATCTATGTTTAAATAAGTAAATAAATTTAAGTGGATAAGCGAACCTTCTAGTTAAAGATCAACCCCTGAAGGACTAGACAAAGATAATATATCTAAAAGAATTCCCATGACAAAGTTAACGGGAAATAGGAAAGTCGGTAGCGCCGACGAACACCATTTGAAGTTGATGGTTCGTCACAACCTGTTAGTGGGATATAGATTGGATTAAGCATGTTTTATGCATGATGGTGTTGCTGCGCGCTGATTGGTTAATTTTTAAACCGACCAGCCCGGGCATATTATTGCAGAAAAATCTAGAAGCTTCTTATGTATATACTATAAATATATGAACGTTATTCAAACTAGTGATTGCTGTTCACTTCCCATTGTTATTTTTGAATACAGTTTCGTTCCTGTTCAACGTGTTCTGATTTGGGGTCTTGTCGGGTGTCATCGTATAAGAATACTAAGCAATAGGAGTAGCTGGGTCATTTATTAGCAAAAATACAATTATAACACAACCATTGACTCGACCATCAGTGTTCGAATAGAAAAATCCAACGACGTTTATGCTGCTCTTTGAAACGCCTTTCTATGATTAACACTGCTATAGTAGATTTTCATCAACTGAACCGAATGCTGCTCTCATGTCGAGAAATGCCACTACTGTGAGGTGAGTCAGTCAGTCAGCTACAACGTAGGACCAGGCACATATATGCATCGGTCCAAGTTGCCATACCTCGTTAGCACAACAAGACGACCACCAGATTCATAGAAATAGTTAATTTAGTGGTGGTAGTATATAAAGAAAGGTTGTATATAAGGATATAATATAGGAAGGATGAACGTTATGAAGCAATTTTAATCTCAAGGTTTAAGGGAAGATAAAGAGTGTATACACCTACGCCATTGTGATCGATTCTGAGCCATGTCACCTAGAGTCTCTAACCATTAGTTACGATAGTCACGCGGACCCCAACCAGGTAGTCTGCATCTGCCAACATGGCTCAGACTAGAAGTTAGTGACTTCAAACACTGATGCCATGTTTTGGTTTGGCCGCCCCTAACTCTCTTCCAACCATCCCCAACACTAGTCATCATAGCGCATCGTGGTAAACGGTGTTCAGGCATACGTAACACATGGCCCAACCATCTCAGTCGATGAAGATTCATGACATCATCAACTGATTTACCATCGTTCCCTAATACCCTGCGTCTAACCTCACTATTACCTACCCGGTTATCCCAGCAGATGCGAGCAATATTTCTAAGGCATCTGTGGTCAAATACTAGTAACCTACGAGTATCTTCTACTCTTAATGGCCATGTTTCACAGCCGTAAAGTAGAACAGAGCGAACTGCTGCGCAGTATACTCGTCCCTTAATTGATAGACGGATATCTCGTCTTCGCCATATGTGACGTAAGTTGGCAAAAGCCCAACGAGCTTTTTGAATCCGTGCTGAGATTTCGTCAGACACCAACCCATAAGGGCTGATCAGACTTCCAAGATAAGTGAAGTCCACGCGTTCGACTTCTTCACTCCCTATCCTTAGTTCGGGTGTTGACGCAGGCCAGTCCTGGAGTAACAATTTACATTTGGATGGGGAGAAACGCATCCCAAACATCCTGGCATTATTACTGAGTTCCAACAGAAGACTCTGCATTTTGCCAGCGTCTTCACCAAACAGGACTATATCATCTGCGTATTCTAAGTCGATTAGTGGTCCCCCTGGTAGGAGATCAATTCCTGTAAATTCAGTCGACGAGAGTGTTATTTCCAGCAACAGGTTTATAATGAAGTTAAACAAAAATGGGGATAGTGGACAGCCTTGACGGACACCACTTGAGGTTGCAAAATCATATGACAGTTCGCCATAAGCTCTCACTCGACTGGTAGTGTTCGAGTAAAGAGCCTTCACAAGGTTTATGTACTTCTCAGGTACACCTTTCGATGACAGACACTGCCACAGAACCTCTCGGTCTACGGAGTCAAATGCTGCTTTCAAGTCAAGAAAAACTATCATTGTCGGACGCCGATAAGCGTGTCTGTGCTCTAAAACTTGACGAATGGTGAATATGTGGTCGATACAGCCACGACCAGGTCTGAAGCCAGCCTGATTTTCTCGTGTTTGCAGTTCACGAGTCTTAGTTAGGCGCCTGATAATTATTGAGGCTAGTATTTTAGATACTATGTTAGTCAGACTAATCCCTCTATGGTTATCACAGGATGATTTTGGCCCCTTCTTATATATTGGGACAATCAGAGATTGTGACCAGTCGGATGGGATTACATCCGTCTCCCAGATTTTAGCCAGAATATTAGTCAACCTAATCGCTAAAATTGGACCACCATATTTAAAGACCTCTGGAACCAATCCATCAGGACCAGCTGCTCTTCCTCGTTTTAGATTACCTATAGCCTTTTGAACTTCAAGTAGGGTGGGGGGCCTACTTCAATGTTCCATTCAGGTTTTCTAGGAGTAGTGGGTAGTTGTTCAGTAGCTGAAGGCCAGCTAAACTGCTCCTTAAAGTGTTCCGCCCATCGTTCTAAACGTTTGGGTTGAGAGCAGATAAGGGTTCCGTCTTTTTCGGAGATTGTCTCACTTACACTTGACTTCTTAATTCCGGTTTCTTTTATTAGTCTGAATAGTTGCCTGGTGTTGCCTACAGCCGCTGCCTTTTCCATCTCTTTTGCTTTCGTTGCCCACCACTGCTCACGATCGTTCCTTAGACTTTTAGTTAACCTAGATCTAATTTCTTTACGCTCTTCGTCATGTTCAGAGCCTGATGGGATGAGTTTACGCGAATCCATCAGTGAAATAGACTTAGAAGAAATCCACTGGTTTTTTGGAGCCCTATGGTTTAAATGACTAATAGATGTTACTGCTGTTTCCACAGCTGTTCGTATGTCTTCCCAAGCAGCATCTGGGTCAGTCTTGTTTACAGAACTGCCTAGATGTGAACTCAGTTGTTTCTGGAATTCGCACTTGGCTTTCTCGTCCTCCAGTTCAATCCTAATGGGTCTTCTTAGTGTACTTTTCCTGCGTCCATTGAGGCGCAGACAAATGCGCGCTCGTATTAAAGCGTGATCAGAGTCTAAACAAGTATTCCAATACGAGCGACAATCTTCTATTGAGCCTCTCCAACGATGACTGATGACAATATGGTCTATTTGAGTCCATCGTTGGTTTGGTGCAGGTGGTCGCCATGTTAGACGATGTCTCTCCTTATGTTTAAAATTAGTGCTTGCTAGAAATAAACGATTGTCTGAGCATAGTTGCAACAGACGATCACCATTATCGGTTCGTTGAGCCGGAATACTAAAACACCCACCTAAATGTCTTTCTGTTTGATTTAAGCTGCCTACCTGGGCATTAAAGTCACCCGCTACGACTACTATGTCTGAGCGCTTAGCTTTCTGAAGAAGCTCAGAGAGTTTTCTGTAAAAGTCATCTTTTACTTCATCATGGCTGCAGTCAGTGGGAGCGTAGGCAGAAACGACGAAAAGGCAACGACGTGTGTCTCTATCCTTCCGAGTTCTTACGGAGCCATTTAGCCGGACAACACGCAGGCGACTGTTAACGGGGATCCATTCTAGTAGTGCCTGTTCTGCCCTTGTACTTAGTGCTATGCCTACACCTGTAAGTCCACGAGAACTAGCCATAGGGTCGCCAGATACACGGAGGGTGTATTTCGTTGGCTGTCCATTTTGGCGAGGTGAGGTCAAGTGCATGACCACACTGGGATCCTGTATGCGTGTTTCGGAGACACAGCATACATAAATGGTACGAGATTCTAGGGTTTTAGCTAAGGAGGCCTGTTGACCGATTTGGCATAGGGTACGTACGTTGAAGGCTCCAATGTGTAGTTTGGTGCGAGGTTTTAGTAGACCTGGGACAGCTTTTCGCGCACTAGAATCGTTGGCCATGGTGACACTTGAGGAAACCGAGAGAGGAAGTTTAGTGTTGAAAGTCAAGGTAGAAGGAATAGTAGGAATTGAAGAAGGAGATTGATTATGAATACAGTGGTCTTAAGTGCTGTTAGAGGTATGAGAGCAGTTATCACTTCCCGGTTGCCCACACCGTGGAAGGGTTCTTCTAGAGGTACCTGAAAAGGAAATTGGGTTAGAAGTGGTCTTAATGACCTGAGAGCGTGACCGCAGTGCCCAAGGGACAACTGCTTGAGGTCGGTCACACACGACCTTTTCGTGGGTAGTTTTTGTGTTAGCTCCGTTCTTCAAAAAAACCTTACCGCCGGAGACGGATATCCGTGGGATAAGGCAAGGTGTGCATTTCTAGGGTCGACCTTTTCTAACCCCACCCCTCCTTGTGGGAAGGCAGCATCGCTGTCAAGCTGGTTGTCTGGATGAAACACCTTACTGCTGTCACACCTCTGTACAGTCAACAGTACGACTTCGCCTTCGGACCTTGGGTTTGCTGCTTTTAGTCTCACCGCTCTTCAACCGACCTGTCTGGCATGGTAGGACCTCGAGGAACGATTGTTCCAGCCAGCATAGCTCGATTGCTTCATCACGATAGGCAAGCCCGACCACCACGTCAAGGTAGCAGCAACGGTCGGGACTGTAAGGTGATAATGAGTGTGTGCATGCTCCAGAACCTGAGAAAGGGTTGGTGTCTGATCAATACATCCACGTCCAGGCTTGAAACTAATCTGGTTATTTTGAGCCCAAAGCCACGAACCTTAATTAGGCGTCAGCTGATTATTGAGGTTAATATTTTAGATAAAATGTTAATTAAACCGATTTCTCTGTTTTATTTTTTTAAGATAATTTCTGTCCTTATTTATAGACTGAAGTGACCTGCGACTGAGACCGGTCAAGCGGGATTAAGTCCAGATCCAAGATTCAAGCTACTATCTTGGTCAATCTAGCTGCTAAAACTAGATTACGAATCCTACGCATCTCTGAGGCTGATTTTTCAGGGTTAATTGCTCTCTTTCTCTTTTCATGTTGGTTATAACCCTTTCAGTTTTGTTAAAAGTCGGGGAGCTTATGTCGATCTTTGATTCAGGATATTCGGGAATATCAAAGTAGCTTGGGACCAGTAGAACTATTAGAAGAAATTTTCCACTCATCATTGCAGCTTTTTTAATTAGTCATACGCAACGTAGAAACTGGGATCAGTCAGTCAGTTACAACGTAGGACCAGGCGCATATATGCATTGGTCCAAGTTTCCATTCCTCACTCGTTAGAACAACATGATGAACACCGGATTCATAGAAATAGTTAATTTAGTGGTGGTAGTATATAAAAGATAGGTTGTATATAAGGATATAGTATAGGAAGGATGAACGTTATGAAGCAATTTTAATCTCAAGGTTTAAGGGAAGATAAAGAGTGTATACACCTACGCCATTGTGATCGATTCTGAGCCATGTCACCTAGAGTCTCTAACCATTGGTTACGGTAGTCACGAGGACCCCAACCAAGTAGCCTGCATCTACCAACATGGCTCAGACTAGAAGTTAGTGACTTCAAACACTGATGCCATGTTTTGGTTTGGCCGCCCCTAACTCTCTTCCAACCATCCCCAACACTAGTCATCATAGCGCATCGTGGTAAACGGTGTTCAGGCATACGTAACACATGGCCCAACCATCTCAGTCGATGAAGATTCATGACCTCATCAACTGATTTACCATCGTTCCCTAATACCCTGCGTCTAACCTCACTATTACCTACCCGGTTATCCCAGCAGATGCGAGCAATATTTCTAAGGCATCTGTGGTCACATACTAGTAACCTACGAGTATCTTCTACTCTTAATGGCCATGTTTCACAGCCGTAAAGTAGAACAGAGCGAACTGCTGCGCAGTATATTCGTCCCTTAATTGATAGACGGATATCTCGTCTTCGCCATATGTGACGTAAGTTGGCAAAAGCCCAACGAGCTTTTTGAATCCGTGCTGAGATTTCGTCAGACACCAACCGATTAGGGGTGATCAGACTTGGGATATGTGTACATCGATTCGATTTTCTATACTTCATCAACACAGCAAGATGAAACAGTCGGAGCGAATTCAATTATTATTATTTATTTATTTAAACACATAAATATTGGTACAAGGAAGCACCAGATAAATATGCGCCCCACAAATCTCATCCGATTTGTGTGAGGGCTGTGATACTGCCCAGGTGCCCAGACTGAAGCAGGAGCGAATTCAATAGTAGAGATAGTAGTAGTATACGTATCACTAGAGAAGGTTATGCAACGAAATTTTAAATTAATGGAATGAAAAAAATTATAAGGATTTTAGAAACATAGGGTCTAAGGAAAGCTGAAGAGTGAATCTACCTGCGCGATTGTGAACAATTTTGAGCCATATCACATAAAGTCTCTCACCATTGGTTACGAAAATCACGTGGAACTTAACCAGGTAGTAGGCACCTACTATATAGCTCATTCCGACAGTCTGCTTCATTGTGCACAAGTGCTATCTTGGTTTTGCCGTCTCTAGCTCTCTTTCGACTTATTTTTACACCAGCCAAAGTCTTTTATCTTTATTATTTTCCGAGCCAGATGGGATGAGACTTCGTCTCAAACGCCCTGATACGGCCAAGGATGGGGAGGACCATAGATTGTGAACAAGATGATCTCGAGTGCTACTAAAGTTTTGTACGTGATTTTAACAGCCCGGTTACTTACATCGAAGATTACGCTCCTCCTTAGGATGACTGAAAAGAATGTCGGGCTATTAATGGATTGTAGACCTAGGAAAGTGACTGCACAGTCCAAGATACAATTACTCGACGCCAGTCACAAACAGTTTTTCAACAAAAAGCTGATGTGTCAACTCCACTTTAAAACTTCCTCGCCGGTGACAGGAATCCGTAGGGAAAAGTGAGGTGTGATTATTTATGAATGGCAGCATCACTGGATATGTTGAACATAAGAGAATAATACTTGGGTATAGAGTGCATTAAATGATTACTTTATTTAGGGTTTCTCAGAGGTAACCCTCATCCGAGAATGACCATGAATTCGCAAGCCTTAGTACATGACTAGTAGCATGTTTGAGAGATAACTGAAAATTTTCAGTTGCGTTCTGTGTCATATTAAATAAGCAATTCACCATTTCACACAGTGTTCTGGAACAATGGTTACTTTTTGCTCATTCGGTTATCTGTGATGACTGTTTCGATTTCAAGAAATTAATAACCTACTAAAATACTATCATATTCTCAAAGTTAATCGTTTTAAAAAATCACTGTACGTAACCTCAAAAATTAGATGACTTACAAGATCCTTCAAATTCATATTGCAAGTGGACTAAATAACCCGCTTTATCCGAATCAGGAGTAGGACCAGGATAAAAAACTGAAAAATAAGAATGACTAAAATATATACCTAAGAAAGTTATTTCCCAATATAAATATAGGCAACAACCCATAAGTAGATTAACTTATGTGCAAATTAACAATTTTCAGAACGACTTGAGAATAAAAGTGAATTAGACGAGAGGGAAATCATAGGATTTTAAGATGCAGATGGTGTGTATTGTTAAGTGTCTAGCACTACTTTTTGATTTTTTTAACTTCATGAACTTATTTCCAACCTCATCGAGGAGCAAGAACCTCCTTAGATGATGCAAAACAACTTCCTGAATTTATGGGTTCGTAAAGCAGTACGTCTGTCGTTAGTCTATTCCAGGCATGTTTGTATACGAGCATAACATATAGAAATGGGGTATGTGTACAGGCACGTAACATAATTCAATTAACTCAATCAATGATGGTTTAAGACCGAATTAGTCACTCCATTGACTGATCAACTACAAGGAGGCAAGGGCACAAGGATGTGAATTTGTAATTACTTGTTTGTATGCTACGTCCAGTAATTTTTTTGCCATAGGATATGACAGATTGTAATTTTGTGAGACATCCATGACTTTTCATATAGATAAATATATGTATCACATGTAACAGATGATGTAGGATCAAAAATTTGTTCACTCGACAAATACAGGTTCATATAGACGACTGAGTCAACTTTTTGGGAAATTTTGGGATATTATCACCTGGCCCCAAACGCAGTTGTGGTAAGACCCAACATATTTAAGATCTCACTGAAAATTCAAGTCACTTTTTTCCTTATACTTATCTTCTCAAGATTCTCCCATGCACACCAACTTGCACATATACATACAAGACGCGTAAAGCTGCAGACCCGTTAGTTACAGGAAAAAGTCAAAGGAATTTATCTCAAGCCTACATAAATTTCGGTCGACTGTAGGAGAAAATGGACTGGTGTATTGTATTGATTATTCAATTACTTTGCGTTGTATTTGTAAACTGTTAGGAATTGTATATCAGTTTTGATGGGCTAATAGCAAACAATACCATGGTGTTAAACATCGGAATAAACGTAATAATCAGAAAGTATCCCAAGATTAAACTAACTAGCAATTCACTAAAACAGTTGAAAGCTAGCAGGAAACTACATCTCGAACTTGAGATTTGCGCGACAACTTGGTAAATATAGGAGTAATGTTAATTAACATTACTCAGCTTAAGCTGAGTACGAATTCATCAAACATGTTAAGACCGAGGAGGAACAGGTAAAATTAAATCCAAAGTGGTGTAAAAAAATACCCGGAAAATCCCGCTTTTCGTCTGGTCAGGAACGGTAATTTTCCTAGTCCCGTACACATATATCTATACATTCAGTAGACTACAGTAGATGCCGGATAAAAAGCTTGAACAACAGGGCAACAAACTACGCAATAAATGTGAACTAAGAGTACTTTGTAAAAATTCGGTAATTAAACTCCTGTCTACCTTGCGACATGTTACGCAACTTCGGCAAAAACTCACAGTAGCACACAGTTTGAACTTTCTGGGGCTCGAAAAATATACAATATTTATGACACTCAAAGTTACAAAGCTTGATCTTTGCTTGGTAGACTAAACGAATCGCTTGTCCTCTGATATCTTAGAAAGAGTGTAAGAACAACGTTCTTGACGATGTTGAAATATGGCTTGCTCAATATTCTTTCTGAAAAAGAGGGATAAAACAACTCTAACATCAGATTCCAGATTCAGATCTATTTATTAGAGCATTGAGGACTGAAGGTGGACAACCTGCATTATTTATTTTAAAGTACACTATAGTGAGTCTCAAATGTCAAGTGTGTGGATGTCATTTCCTCGTTTAGCAGGTCCCAAATTTAGTGACTCTGAATACTTCTGGTCTGTGGGGAGTAGTGTAACGTCGTGTACTATATTACACCTACATAGTTTATTCTAGTTTCTGGACAAGCCAATTCACCTATAACGTTATGAGTCATATTTTGATCTTGTTAATTATTCCCTTATTGACCTTGACTATATTTTTTATATGAGCGCATGTGTATGCACATTTCGTATCTTATTCATCGCATGTCTGTCATTCATTTTTGTCTGACTATAAATGTTGATTAATGCTTGCTCATAGCGAGTTGGCTTCCCAGCCATCTCCACTATGCGTCATCTTTCCTTCGCTTACTTACATTTGCTAGTGTGCTCACTGCCTTCTAGCCTATGTTATTTGTCAATAAATATGTAGTTGCCGCTTCCCTTTGTCTTCTGATATTATACACCGTTCAGATTGATATAATAACGGTTATCGAGACAATCGATTAACGAAGCACTACACTACAGGTCTATTACGGCGTGAGTATACTTATCCTTGTTACCATAATAATAGATCTAGTCCTGAAATTCTTTAATTATCATGATGTGACTAACTTATCTATAAGTTCTTGCGTGGAAGTCACATTATTGTCTATACTGACTCGTCCTCTCGTTAAATCAGCAAAATAACGTCTTATATTTTTGAAGAAAACGTTTTGACTGGGGATAAAATTGTATATTATGCGGAAAGACATGAGTTGCACAGAACGAACACGCCTGATAGGCCGAGCCATACTATGCCGATCACCTGTCTCCGCCTTCACCATCTTTGACCTTTATTGATGTTACACGTTTAATGCAAGTCTTCTCTGTAATTAAATGCTCAGCTAAAAGATCGTTTGGTAAGGATCCAATATCACTACAACGTTTGAAAAGTTGTTCTGTTCACTTTTGACCCTTAAACTCGCCTACCATGTCCACTGATTTGTCCTGATCTTATAGGAAGGAAAAGGGGAGATATATCATTTCTAGGATCATTTCATAGTATTCTTTGCATCGAAATCAGTTCATTTATCAATCTGTGTTGAGATGGATTGAAGTCTAAATTCTCGAGTCCTTCATTTTATGGCGGACCACAAAATTCTGGAATTGTACATGTAGCTAAGTTTACATTAGCTGAGATATGTGAGTTGCGCTATCAACAGGGGCTTGCAGCATTACGAAGTTTACGAGTTTGGATTTCACTAAGGTTGTGTTAACATACGTGAATTCAGTTTGGTCGATTTTCCGTCCTAAATTGTTTTTAATTCTGGACCGCATGGAAGTGGGTAATGACTCTAATAACGTGGTCCACCGTTATCCCTAGATCACTGCGAGTCCGAACAGCGTGCACAGACCACATTGTCATTTTCTCCAAAGGTGAAAGATACTGATATCATTACAGTAAGTAAAGACGAGATTCAGGACTACAGTGATGCATGTTGAGGCATATGTAGTGGTATCTTCAAAGTGCTGGGATTAAACTCAGACGACTGTAGTTTCTAACAATTTCTAATCAAACGATGTTTTTGGTGGCGAACTGAACATTACTCTCACACCGAGGCCTACAAATTTTTCTAAGATTCTCCTAGAGTAAGGTCGATTGTTCTCTCCTGTAATTACGAATGGGGACTCCATTCAGGAGCACCTACATATATTTTTTATGGTAGGATAAAATCTCAGTTTACCATAGTCATAGCATATACGATCGTATGCATATAATCATATATTCATTTTGACTATCTGACAGGATCATAATCATATGGGACGAAGGATTGTATTTCAAATTTTGCATACTGTACCTTATATTGTGTTTGGATTCTAAAACCAACATGCTTTCTGGGTTTACTGGTTTATTTCAGACCTCAAACTAACACTCAAAACTACATAATTATACATCATGAGCCATTAGAGTCTAGACTTTGTACACTCATTTATATGCTATACTTTAAGTTGTATTTGTTTGCTTTAACTCACTTTCTTTAATAACCCGTTTAATTCCTTGAGTCTGTTATACATTTTGGTCAGTATTTTTCCTACAAAGCCGTCTCTTCTATTTTGGCTATAAAACACCATGTTAATTCTGGATGATATCAATCCTCTTTAACACCACATGTTTCTGTACTCTCAAATTTTAACTAATACAAGACTTCAGTTTAAATGTGCATAACATGCACTACCTATTTCGGTCGTTGAATGCAGAATATCAAAAGTTTTATGCATGTGTGTTGTATGAAGCATACTTTTCCGTGTAATCTCTAGGTTAAAATCTATCCAACGTGAACATTTTTCTCTCTATTCTACTGCTACATGTACCTTCATACTGCATCCTTACCGTTATCTTCCTTCCATTACCCTCGCATGCTCACAATACTCTCACAATTGTTTAAAACACAGGTCTTAATTTCAGAATCACTTTGAACCCTTCTCCTTTATGTTTTCGTCCCCATTTCTATTCCAACACTTCCTTCGATCCATTATCCCCTAATCAGTTTGCGATCATGCCTCAGAAAAATTTGAAAGTCCCTGCCTCCATGCGTCCAGCCGAATGTAGAGAAAAGACACAAACTAACACTACTGCCGACACGAGTTCTGAGAGTTTCGACTAGTCGTGCTACTCGATTCATCGAAAACAAGACAAGAATATGTCAGTTCTCCACATTTAAAACAAGTTAAGGACACTGCAGTGGTCACTTCAACTATACTGATTGTTAAGTCGGCTTCCAGCGAACTCCAACAGAGCCTCCAGATGCTCAAAAAGAGTCCCAACCAATCAGAGTACGACAGAACATTCTGGAGTTCCAACGTGGCACGCTACCATTGGTCAGTAGCAATATATGTCGTTAATTGGATTGGCTGAATTAGAATGTTGATTTAACTTAAGCAAACATCTATAAATACCTACGATTTTCTGTACAAAGATGATCCTTTCAGTAAAGGTTTTCTCTGTTACTCGTGTCTTCTCTCTGGTCTTCAAGTTGCTGAGTAGTGCTAGCCCTAGGGTTATCCGAATAGCTTAGGATCTGAATAAAGCGTTCAACCTACAAGACATATCAGTGGCGACGGGTTAATTTATCAAGATGTCTATTACCTTTGACCAATTTGAAGCTTTTCTTGAGCGCCATGAAAAACGTTTCGAGCAGTTCCAGATTCGCATACTTGAAACACTGACCCAGCAAATGAACCTGAACAAGAATGGACTTACAGATGCTTCTGCTAAATCGCATGCTGATTATGTCATTGATTCCATTCATGAATTTCATTTTGATGGTTTGGCTGGTGTAACATTCGAATCTTGGTACAAGAAATATGAAGATGTATTTAATGTTGACCTAGAAACGCTTGATGATGCTGCCAAGATCAGGGTGCTACTACGAAAGCTGGGGACCGTTGAGCATGGACGATACACTAATTACATTCTGCCCAAGAACCCAAGAGACATTTCATTCGAAGAAACAGTTAAAATTTTGTCGCAAATTTTCGGTGAACAGTCTTCCTTGTTCAATATTCGGTACCAGTGCTTGAAGATAGTAAAAGCTGGCAACGATGATTGGGTGCAACATGCTAGCATAGTAAATCGTGAATGTGAGCGCTTTAAACTATCAGCAATGACAGAAGACCAATTCAAATGTCTTGTTTTCGTATGCAGCTTACAGTCTTCAGAAGACGCTGACATCAGAACCAGAATTTTAAGTAAAATGGAACAGTGTCCAAACGTAACTCTACAAGAAGTTACTACCGAGTGCCAAAGGTTAGCGGACTTAAAGCATGATACCTCAATGGTAGAAAACGGTAACTGTTTCCATAATGTCAATGCAGTCAAGAGAAAATCCTTGCAAGGTTCCAGCACATGTAATTATCGTAATAACGGCGGCAAACCATCATCTCCATGCTGGGCATGTGGAGACTGGCACTATAAGGGGTTTTGCCCGTATAAAGAACATTGTTGTAGTAAGTGTCATCGAAAGGGCCATATAGAAACCAGCTGCAGGAAAAGAAACTATAAACGACATTTTGCAAAACCTTACTTCAAGAAATACAGGTCTGGGGCATTAACGAAAAGAATATTGGTATCGCATAACAAAGCTTGAAGGTGCCGCCAGAGAAAGTACATAACCTTGAATATTAACAAACACCGCATTCGACTTCAGCTTGATACTGCTTCTGATATTACTTTAATAAGTCCAGAAACTTGGAAGAAGATTGGGTGACCCTCGGTGCATCGAACAACACAAATAGCACACAGTGCATCAGGTGGAAAGTTAAACATTGTTGGAGAGATACCTTGTATTGTGTCTAAAGATGCGGTAACAACAAATGCAACAGTGTATCCTACAAAGAAGCCAGCACTCGACTTAATGGGGTTGGATCTTATAGAAACACTTGACCTAGCAGACCACTCTATTAACAGTATCTGCAAACGAATCACAACTTAAAACACCTCAGAGTGGAGTCAGAAAAATGCCATGCTACAAAAACACCAAGACGTGTTTCAAGAAGGATTAGGCGAGCGCACGAAGGCTAAAGCAGTGCTAACTCTAAAGCCTGCAGCTACTCCCATTTTTCGTCCTAAAAGACCTGTGCCCTATGCTGCTCTTCCAATAGTCGAACAGGAATTACAACGGCTTCAGCAAATGGGTGTTATCGAGCCTGTGAACTTCTCGAACTGGGCTGCACCGATAGTGGTGGTCAAGAAGTCGAATGGAAGTGTCCGTCTATGTGCAGACTACTCCACAAGATTAAATGAAGCTCTAGAATCCCATCAGTATCCGTTGCCCTTACCAGAAGATCTTTTCGCTAAGCTGAACGGTGGCAGATATTTTGCGAAATTGGACTTATCAGACGCATATCTTCAAATCCTGGTATCTGATGAAAGCAAAGATCTTTTAACGATCAACACACACAAAGGTCTGTTCCGGTATAACCGACTACCTTTTGGGGTGAAGACAGCGCCTTCTATTTTTCAGCAAATTATGGATACCATGTTACAAGGTATTCCAGGTGCGGCAGCTTACTTAGACGACATCATAATTATGGCAGTAGATAAAATGGATCTGCAGAAGAAACTAGACCAGGTACTAGAACGCATAGCCGATTATGGTTTTCGACTCCGAGTGGAAAAATGTGACTTCTATATGCAGCAAGTACGGTACCTTGGGTTCATAATAGATAAAGACGGAAGACGACCAGATCCAGAGAACATTGAAGCAGTGAAAACAATGCCTAGACCCAGGGACATTACCACCCTATGATTATTCTTGGGGTTGGTCAGCCATTATGGTACCTTCCTCCCCGATCTCCATCGTCTACGTGCTCCACTAAACAACCTACTACAAAAGAATACGAGATGGAATTGGTCCGCAGACTGCCAGGCATCTTTCGAGAAAATCAAGCAACTCCTGACTTCCAATCTCTTATTGACACACTATGATCCTTCTCTACCGATAGTCGTCGCTTCAGATGCTTCTAACTATGGTGTGGGTGCAGTTATCTCTCACATTTTACCTGATGGGTCTGTAAAAGCTATCTCACACGCTGCCAGATCTTTGACAACGACCGAAAGGAACTATAGTCAGATTGAAAAAGAGGCCCTATCAATTATCTTTACAGTGAAGAAGTTCCATAAGATGATATATGGCCGACATTTTACTCTAATAACAGACCATAAACCACTACTTGCAGTTTTTGGATCAAAGAAAGGTATTCCAGTTCATACAGCTAACCGACTCCAACGATGGGGAACCACACTTCTTGGTTACGACTTCAAGATAAAGTATCAGTCTACTACCGCCTTTGGACAAGCTGACGCATTGTCAAGATTAATAGGCTCCCAATCAAAAACCCCAGAGGAAACTCTTGTAGCAAATATAAAAGCCGAGGAAGAAGTTCATCGTGTATTGGATGACGCAATCAATGGACTCCCAGTAACCTTTGAAACTATCAATAAGATCACTGAAAGTGATAAGATACTGAGCACAGTCAAATGCTATCTCTCGTCCAAATGGCCAAACAATCGCCTTGACGGAGAACTTTTGCAATATTTTCGTCGACGGGACTCACTAATGGTTGTTGACTCGTGTATTATGTTCGGTGATCGAATTGTTATTCCGAAGTTATTACGTCACAAGGTTCTCAAGCAATTTCACAGTGGCCATCCTGGAATCAATAAAATGAAGACTTTGGCTCGTAGTTATGCTTATTAGCCGTCAATGGACAAAGATATCGAGAATAAATGCCGTAACTGTCCATCATGCATTCAAGCCGCTAAAAATCCTGTGAAATGCGAATCTCAGTATTGGCCTACGCCTGCAGGACCCTGGGAAAGAATTCATGCAGATTTTACTGGTCCAATCCAAGGAAAAATGTTTCTAATTATCGTAGATGCATTTACTAAATGGCCGGAAGTATATACCATGCCAAATTGTACAACCTCAGAAACAATTTACAAGCTGTCTACCCTGTTTAGCTGTTTCGGAGTACCAGAGACCTTAGTAACAGACAACGGCTCGCAATTCGCCGCAGAATCGTTTAAGCATTTCTGTAAAGCAAACGGAATAACTCATCTCCGTTCTCCACCCTATCATCCACAATCTAACGGACAAGCAGAACGCTTCGTGGACACTTTTAAACGAGCATTACTGAAGGGGGGAGGCGAAGGGCTGACTGTGCAGGTGATCACGAAATTTTTAACATCCTACAGATCCACTCCGAATCTGAATGTTCCGGACGGCAAGTCTCCTGCGGAAGTCATGTTTGGAAGACGTGTTCGAACCGTCTTCAATGCCATGTTGCCATCCCAATTGGTTGATGAGCGCAGTCACAATCCAAGTATTCGGAACTTCAATGTCAGCGACAAAGTTTACATTAAATCCTACATCGGGAAGAACCGATGGGAGCCGGGAGAAGTCGTACAAAAATTGGGAAGAGTTCTGTACAGAGTTCGAGGAACTTTTGGGATGTGTATACGACACACAAATCAAATCCTTAAAGACAAAAAATTATGCAGAATCGAAGTAAGCCGCCCCGCCGAAATTTTCCCGTTAGATTTAATCTTAGACGCACCAATGTCCAAAGCACACTGGAAGGAAGCCGTGGACAGGGAAGACGACGAGAATAATGGGACGACGTCGCAACCCAGTTATCAAACTACAAGTTGACCCTAGGAAGAAGTCTTATTCGGGGGAGGTGTTAAGTCGGCTTCCAGCGAACTCCAACAGAGCCTCCAGAGGCTCAAAAAGAGTCCCAACCAATCAGAGTACGACAGAACATTCTGGAGTTCCAACGTGGCACGCTACCATTGGTCAGTAGCAATATATGTCGTTAATTGGATTGGCTGAATTAGGATGTTGATTTAACTTAAGCAAACATCTATAAATACCTACGATTTTCTGTACAAAGATGATCCTTTCAGTAAAGGTTTTCTCTGTTACTCGTGTCTTCTCTCTGGTCTTCAAGTTGCTGAGTAGTGCTAGCCCTAGGGTTATCCGAATAGCTTAGGATCTGAATAAAGCGTTCAACCTACAAGACATATGACTGATGACATGAGAAATTTGCAAGATTATATGAACGTTCCTAATCAGTTTGAGTATTTTATCAACATCAACTTCGGGGAAATTGCTGATCAGATCAACAACACAAATTATTTCCTGGGTGTTGTTGCCTCAGAGGTGTTTTAAAGAATGAAACGATCCGGCAATGTAATAGTTTTCAATATACCGGGCACGTATGCCCTAAAAAATATTGTCTTTAGTAAGCTGTTCGAGCAAATTCAAAGAGACCAGATATCGTTAGCTACGATTTGGTTTGTCACTCAAAAGAAACGGTCTTAGATATAATCGCCCATTCGAAGAAAACCATCGTTTCAAAAAATCCACAGAAATGTATTCTTCTTTGCAAATATGTTTGTGCATGGTTTGAATGGAGGTGACTTTTGCCTCACCATTTAACGCATGGCCCCGAAATCCAGATCGACAGTGGTAATATTTCATTTGACGTGAAGCGCACGTAGACAACCGTCTTCTTTGTCTAGGTTGTAATAGGGATTAAAGAGGTAAACGCTCTTCGGAGTAATGGTGATCACTATCATCATCAATGTCTTGAAAACAAGAATTTAAGTCTGACGTACTTCCATAAGCATAAATATATCTGACGAGAATATACTTCATAGTTGGATCATCATTGTTTTTTTTGCTCATAGACATGACAAATTTAGTATGCGCATACTGTAAAAATAATCATCATGTTCTTTTTCAAACAGGTCTCGAAGTTGTCTTATCCGTTAAACCTTAGCGATAAGATAATTTCATTGAAGATTCTTCCTGTATAATGCATTATTACGATGGCGTCACTTTCTTTACTTGAACGATGGATTCTATCAGATGTAGTGTGGCTGAATTCCAATGAAAAATAAAAGTGTTTTGATTTTACCGCTTCTGAAAAACCTTCCTTATTGTCGAGGTTACACACCAATCGTTTACGACAGTTTGACCTTGAGGTAATCAAAAACCTCTACCAACAGACATCATCCATAAAGCGTTGCCATACGTTCGCTTTTTGCTCATCTTGTTCCTTTCGGTCTAAATTCCGTTATTTCTAGGATTCCTAGTCCGTATAGTGAATATAATACTTCTAATCATCACACTGGCAACACGATCGAGCCTGCGATTAGGCAGTTGCGCACCGCATAGAGAGATGCAAACTGCTTGGCAAATTCGCTAAGCCGAGGTATGTTATTGGGAAATTGGAAGGCGGCTCACATCATACTAGTTTTTAAAGGAGGTCGGCACAGCGAACCTTCAAGCTGACGACCGGTAGCGCTTTTCTCTGTTCTATCAGAAATCAAGGAATCCTTGATACGAGATGATTTACACGACTGCTTTTAATCCATAAACTTCTTTTTGCCCCAACAGAATGGTTTCAGAAAATACCACTCCTGTATAACCAACCAGCTGGCCTTGATGAACAGATGGACAATATCCTTGTTCGCAAAGAAAAGGTTGACGTCCTATACCTTGACTTCTCAAAAGCTTTCGATCGGGGCAACCGTACATGTATTTTGAACAAGCTCAAATGATTAGACACCAAATCGCAACTAACTGATCGGCCTACTTCATATATGAATAACCAACTCCTGAAGGTCAGAGTAAACTTCACTTTCTCTCAGGCTATGGAATATTTCAGTGGTGTCACTCAGGGTTCAGTACTAGGACCTCTTCTACTCTTAATTTATATAAACGATCTTCCACACCAGGTATCGCAAGATTCATTACTTTCCGCTAGGGATGAGAAATTATGGAGAGAAGTTTACAACCAAGAAGATAAAGTGACATTTAAGGAGAATCTGACTCGGTTTCAGAGTAGGGCAGACAACGACGGACTTACCTTCAACACTTCAAAGTGTCAAGTAGTCCGTCTGGGACATCAACAATATACCTAGGTTTCTGCTTGGAGGCATCGGTGATCCATTGCTGCTGAATACGGAAGTCTGTTAAGCTCAAAACTTCTATTTCGTCCAGAACCATTTGAACGGCTTGAATACATTAAATTTTTTTGGACGCTTTTGAGAACTATTTTGGAAGTTTCGAAATCCGGACCATGAATAAAGAAAAGGTTGAGGATATGAATTTTGGTAATTATCCCCCTACATTCATCGGAAAAGAAGTTGAAGATGCTACGATTATTTGTAGTTTGACAACACCTTAACCAGCAACACTTTCTACCATGAATCGTACCCCTCCAGTTAAATTAAAAGTCACAAGCGAGGAGGTTCGAAGATATATTTGACAGGTTGTCAACGTAGTGACTGATCTGAGCTGGTTAGCGATCGCAGAAAATGTTGAGGACGGCGTCCTCACTAGTGATCTGGTGCGAAAGCATGACCGGGCGCCTTCATGTAGGTGAGTACACAAAAACTAATGTGGTCAGCATTAAATGTCGAAGGCTTAAATAGCTATCAATTTTTAGGGGAATTATTTGCTGCTACAAAGTCTGCAACTTCCATAAACGTTTGGCACTTCCAGATAAGCCGATCTCACTTTCCTATGCAGCTGTCAATGAACTACTATTAGAATATGTAATGTGTACAAATTTCTTATGCTGTAAAGGAGAAACATTTCATAAAATGATCAGTCTCATATTGGCATATGTGCATACTGTGCGTATCGCCTCGATATTCCCTTAGTTCACAAGCACTATAAGCAAAGATGGATAGTGGTTAACAGTGGAATGCAGGACGAAGTCCTAAACACCAATGGGAAGATTCAAACAAACTTCACCCCATTGCACAAGCAAGTGGCTATCAGGACTCAATAGCTGAGTGCATAACGCGATGGCGTTTGAATCGAAAGGTACTAGGTTCGAGTTCCAAAGTGAGCATCAACTCTGAGATGCAGGCACATCCAGCTGACGAGTCTCAAATAGGACGAAACGCGCGTCTTGAATTCCACTGCTAGCTACTATCCATCTTTGCTTATAATTTCATGAAAAGATTCATCAACACATCAAGAATTCCACTACATTATTACGACATCCTAATCCATTGTGAAATGTAGGCAAACAAGATAACCATTCATTAGGGAATTCGAAAGAGGGTGACAAGTAGACTGTAAGTTTATTAAACGTTTCTCCTGTGAGAAAAGCCTCTACTCACCCAGCAGAACTGTCTTGACGTTCGTATAGAAGATTCTCACTTTGATATTGAATGAGTCTTTTTGAGTCCCATATGTTCTTCGGTTGTAGGAATGCGGCCCTTGCTTTGCCGATTCTCGCCTTTACGCCAACATCAGATCCTCAATGTTCATCGATGATGTTTCCCAGGTACGTGAGAGATTGCACATATTCCGGAGTTTTGCCATAAAGTGTGATAGCGACGGTGTTCTCCGTGTTGTTTGAGAATCTTGCTTTTTCTTTTGTGCATGTTGAGACCTAATGGTGTAGAGGCTGCAGCTACACTAGTTGTTTTCATCTGTATTTGTTCGCGTGTATGGGATAGATCGTCTGTGAAGTCCAAATCGTCTGATTCTGAGCTGTACATTGTATTTCGCGCATCCCTTCAGATGTCGAGATTTTCATAATCTAGTCAATCACCAGAAGAAAGGAGAGGGAAGACAGCTTTATCTGACTCCGGTCCTTACTAGGAATGCGTTTGTCAGTTGTTCTCCATTCATTACATTGCAGGGTAGTCATTCGTATGAATTCCGGATGATGTTGACGTTTTTTCAGGTACTACGTAGTGTCGAAGAAGATTCACGACCGATACTTACGGACTCCAGCCTGTTGATCTCGAAGTTGGACGTCCACTGCGTCTTTCATCCGGTTCAGCAACACTCTGTAGAAAACGTTTCCTGGTACTGACAACAGTGTGATGCCTCGGTAATTCTCACATTTGCTCAGATCTCCTTTCTTTGGTATCTTGATGAGGTAGCATTCTTTCCAGTCTGTTAGTGGCACTTGTTCTTCGTCCTAAATCTTCTTGAATAGGAGGTGAAGCATGTTCGCAGTTACTTCTATGTCTGAATTGAACGCATCAGCTGGTGGATTTTCTGGTCGTACTGCTTACCCACAATTCATTTGTCTGGTAGCCATGCTGATTTCTTCGATCATTGGTGGAGTGAAATCTGTGGTAAAGTTTGTGTGTGCTGCTTCGATTTCCGGTGGATTAAATGGAGTTGGTCTATTCAAGATTTCTCCTAATTGTCCCAACCATCTGTTTATATGTTCCCGAATCTCAGTAATTGTCTTCTTTTCTATGTCTTTGATTAGTCGCTCTGGTTTATTATATTCCCCTACTAGTTTCTTTATCATGTCATGTGGCTGTTTCATATTCCTTTCCCTTGCAGCCGTTTCCGTTGTCGTTACTAGCTCTTCCACATATTTCTGCTCTAATGCTCTTCTTCGTTTGCGTGTTTGCTTCTGTGTATTCAGCATGCGCCTTGACTTTCACTGTTCTTGTTCGACTGTTGCTAATTGCTGTCTTGTTCTTCCTTTCTTGAATCATGGCCAGGGTCCCGATAGAAATACATTCTTTATTGTGATGCTTCTTGCGTCCCAGAACTTCCTGACACGTTGAAGTTAGTGCTTCTCTGAGCCCTTTTCAATTGTCCTCGTAGTTTCTTCTTTCTGTAGAGCATGGAACCTGTTGTTGAGAGTTATCTTGAATTTCTCAGTATCTCGAAGGATGGCTGTATTGAACCTTTTAAATGCTGTTTGTACAGTGTTTCTTAAACTTCAGTTTCATCTTGGCAAAAACCAGATGGTGATGTGAAGCTATGTCATCTCCATTGTGATCCTCTCCTTTGTTTTGAATGATGCTTTGACGATTCTCGATTTGTGAGACTCCCATCTTACGAGTGCATTTAGTGCTTCTTTGAACAGCATCAGAGCAACTCCCTGAGTATGTGAAGCACTTTTCTCTTCGTGACCGGAGTACAGCAACATCTCTCCCGTATCTAACCTTTGCTGCCCAGCTTGGGTTTCGCTGATTTTGAGTACTGCAAAGTTGTATCTCTTAATTTTGGTTGTTATTTGACTAACCCTCTCGGTCTCCCACATTGTCCGGACATCCCATGTACCCTTAAAAGGTGTTCTGGTTGCTAGAAGGGGCATCGGTCTCGTGACTTCCAAAATATCTTGGCTTTCATTCTGAGGCGCCATAATTCTTCCTTCAACTCCCAGGACCGTGTTTAAATTTGTTTAATCTAATTGGCGTCTTTTAGCCAGATTTTTTTACGAGACGGGGTTGCCAACCCTCCATTTTTACCGAGGCTTGGGACTGACAGTAACTCTAGGAGAGCTATAGTCGGAGTTCTCTACTAGATCCTTATACACAATCTTTCCTTCATATATTACCACCACTAAATTAACTACTTCTATGAATTTCGTGTTTATCTTGTTGTGTTAATGAGGTATGGCATATATGTGCCCGGTTCTACGTTGCAGCTGACTGACTGATATCAAACGGAGGAATAAGTGTTCATTAATGTTAAAATGTGTATTTTATTAAATTGATAAGTTTAGAATAATGATGATAAGGCAGTTTATAATATAAGAAAACTCAAATACATCAACAAAACATATCTCAGATATATATATATATACATATTTTATATGATATTTCATACAATGACTACAGGAAAACGAATAACTTGCATAGTTTTAAAGAATAAAATAATAAAACATTAACCATTCATCAGAACCTAATCACAAACTATGACTTATTCCAACGTATAGAAAATACATTGATGGATTTATTTACCAAACTGAAAGAGAAGTATGTTTTGTTTCTTTATTCTATCTGAATAGGTGATTATTTTATGCAATGGATAGATGATAATCATTAACAGAGTAAATCAAATGTTAAACAATAAAAGGAAACGGTAAAAATGTAAAGTACTTGTCAACTTATAAGTTGATCATTTAATAAGTAAATACATATATACGATTGAAATATAAACCAAAGTAGATGGATTGAACTTTAGTATATTATTACTATTAGGATTAAATGTCCAAATAATTTTTCGTTGATAATTAAATGATGGTATATTAACTGATGGTAACCATAAATTATGAGGAGGATTAAAATATGTTACTTTATTAGTTTTCATTTGTTTTCTGATTGAAAAACGAGAGGTTTTAATATGATTTTCATCAAATTGAAATGGTTTTTTGACATGATTTGGTAAGGATGGAGAATGTATCTTACTTCGAGATTCTAAATAGCTTAAAGTTGTTAGGTTTGAACCCTAAAATTAAAGAAAGATCGCATTTCATAGTAAACTAGCTTGCTTCAAATTGCAATGAAAATGAACTTTTAGAATAACGTTTCAATTTATGATCCAGAAATCATCTTGGAGACAAAAATCATGAATTAAGGTGTACGAAATTGTACAAGTGGTTAGAAACATAGCTATAAACTGTTTATAATTTGCTGAAACAATGGATTGGATTGGGATTTTATTAAATATGGTGGTTGGAGGTGGTTAACATGAAACCCTGGACCCGGGTTTCGTGCTACTTGGCACTTGTCAGCAAGGTGTACCTGTAATCTTGAGGGAACTGGTTATTTATTTATTTATTTAAACACATATATATTGGTACAAAAGGGCACCAGATACATATGCGCCACACAAAATAATGAAAGTAGGAAGAGAAAGGATGAAAAGATAAGGCGGACTAAAATGTACAACCAGAAGACTCTTTCAGTTGAGAAAGTTAGAACCATTCTTTATGTAGAAAGTAAAAGAAGGTTGCAGCAGGCTCGCTACTGGCTTCTATTCTGAGCCATATCTGATAACGTCTCTAGCCACTGTGTTGCACCATCTCTCGGACCCCAGCCAGGGAGTCGTGAAGGACCAACAGAAGCTAGCCCTTTGCAGCTTTCTTTCATGCCACGACACCATGTCATACACTGACCTCCTCTCCGCTTTTTCCAACCAGTCACAGAGTCGGCAAATAATGCACGACGTGGAAGTCTCTGGGACGACATTCGTAAGACATGTCCAAGCCACCGAAGTCGGTGTTTCAAGATGGTGACACCAATTGAATTATCGTCTCTGCGCCCGAACACACGATGCCGAACCTCTGCATTACTAACATGTTGTTGCCACTAAATGTCAGCAATCCTTCGGAGACAACGGTGATCGAACACAGAGAGACGTCTAACATCCTCAACTCGGAGAGGCCAGGTTTCACAAGCATAGAGCAAAACTGCTCTCACCGACGCGTTGTAGATCCGACCTTTTACAGCCAGACTAACATCACGAAGGCGCCAAAGATGGCCCAGATTGGCATAAGCCGCTCTGGCTTTCATTATACGTGCATCGATCTCATCACTCACGCCCCCACCAGCACTTATGTAGCTACCTAGATACACGAACTTCTCAACTACTTCAATCCGCTCACCATCCAGGGTGAGTACAGGATTAGAATCCTGCCAGTCTTGTAGGAGTACTTTGCAATTCGAAGGTGCAAAGCACATACCGTACCTGCGGACACTGATTGCCAACTGATTAAGTGTGGATTGCATGGCTTGAGCATTATCGCACAGTAAGACAATATCATCCGCATACTCAGGGTCGAGAAGTCGTTCTCCAGGCAACATATCCACACCGCCAGTACTTACATCCATCAGAGCTGTTTCCAGGATGTCGTCGATGGCAAAGTTGAAGAGGAATGGTGAGATCGGGCAACCCTGCCTAACCCCACTGCTCGAATGGAACAAGGGAGAAAGGTGGTTGTATGCCCTCACTCTGCCTGAGGTGTTCGTATACAGGGCCTTTAGGATGTTAATAAACTCAGGCATACCCTTCTTCAATAGACAATCCCAGAGAACAGTCCTGTCCAACGAATCGAAGGCAGCCCTGATATCAAGAAACACTACGATTGTTGGCCTGCGATAAGTATGACGGTGTTCTAACATTTGGCGGAGGGTGAAGATGTGATTAATGCATCCTCGGCCAGAACGAAAACCAGCCTGCTCTTCGAGAGTCAATCGTTCTCGGGTTTTGAACAACCTACGAAGAATGATAGAAGCCAATAGTTTGGACGCAATCGGAAGTAGACTTATCCCCCGATAGTTATTGCAGGAACAACGTGAACCCTTTTTAAAGATAGGGACGACTATTGACTCATTCCATGATGTTGGAACACTTTCTTGCTCCCAAACCTTTCCAAACAACACAGTCAATTCCTTAGTCAGAAGGTCACCACCATCTTTAAAAAGAGCCGGAGGTAAGTCATCTGGGCCCGGTGATTTGTAGCGCTTCGAGAGTTAGAGTTCCTTGCGGACCTCCGCCTCGTTTGGTGGATCAGTCGTCACCGGCCATGGGGGGCAGGACAAACTGGTTGATGTTGCCGGAACAGCAGGCCAGTTGAACTGCCCTTCGAAAAATCCCGCCCATCGTCCAAGACGTCGAGAGATGTTAGTGATTGGCATCCCATCATCCTCGTAGATTGTTTCACTCACACCAGACTTCTTGCTGCCAGTGGCTCGGATGAGTTGGAAGAGCTTCCGGCAGTTACCAGATGCAGCTGCTGCTTCCATCTCATTAGCACGCTCCGACCACCAGACTTCCCGGTCCTTACGCAAGCTTTGCCCGATTTCATTACGTAACAGCCTTCGTTTGTGGTCAAACTCACGGTCACCCTGAGTAGACCGACGGGCTTCCATCAGTTGTAAGGAGCCAGAAGAAACCCAGTGCTTGTAAGCGGGACGTTTCGCGAAGCCGCAAGCGGCTTTACTCGCGATTTTCATGGCGTCGTGAAGAAGCAACCAATGCTCATCTATACTTTTCGGTGGGGTGGTAGCTAGCCTAGAGGCTAGCTCCGCTCGATACTTACTTTCAACAGAAGTTGCAGCCAGTTTACTAACATCAATCCGTTGGTGGTGGTCAATCCTTCGGCCACTGAAAAGTAAGGTGAGATTGGTGCAGACCAGGGCATGATCAGACTCCAGATAGGTACTCCAAAAGGAGCGGCAGTCTTGTACACAACCACGCCAGCGGTAGCTGATCGCGATGTGATCAATCTGAGTCCAGGCTTGGGATGCAGAGGGAGGACGCCAGGTGGCACACCGGCGATGACTGTGCCGGAAGTTAGTGCTGGCCAGAAACAGGTTGTGGTCTGTGCACAGTTGCAGCAAACGGTCCCCGTTATCTGTCCTGCGACCAACAAGTCCCCATCGGCCACCTAAACGACTCTCTTCTGTGCCTAGACGATGACCTGTGCATTCAAGTCTCCGGCTAGTACTACAATATCTGTCGAACGCGCTTTCTGGAGAAGAACTGTTAACTGGTGGTAAAACTCATCCTTGATTGCATCCGGGCTGCAATCTGTCGGGGCATAGGCGGAGATGACGAAAAGACACCGTTTCTCACGCCGATTTCTTCTCACTTTGATGGAACTTTCTAATCTAACAGCACATAACGACTGTTAATGGGGATCCAATCGATTAGTGCTGCCTCAGCCCTAGCGCTTAGTGCGACACCAACGCCAGCAAGACCAGACGAAGATGCCACAGGGTCCCCGGATAAGCGCACGTGGAACAAGCTTTTCGAGGCGACAGATGGAGAGCGGATTTGTAGTACTTCACTAGAGTCTTGAATACGGGTCTCGGATAGACAACAAACATCAACATTAAGACCTTCCAAAGACATAGCCAGCCCTATCTGTTGACTGATATGCATTAGTGTGCGAACGTTGAAGGAAGCCAGCTTGAACGGCGTACGTGGTTTCAGAAAGACTGCTTCAGTATTCATAATCGGTGGAAGCATTCACTTTCAACCAGACAGTGACTGGAGATCGTTTAGATAGGACAGATTTTCCACCATGGGCGAGCTGCTGCATAAGTTGAAAAGTAAGGTTACACAAATTGGGGATAAAAGGGGTGAGTTAGCGATATGGTAAATAATAATAATAATAATGATAATAATAATAATAAAGGTAATAATAATAATAATAATGTAAATTGTCTTGCTTCTAGTATGAGCAGGAATAGTATCGTCAATAGAATTCATCATTTCATTTATTTGCGTGTGGGCTGTCATACTGCCCGGGTGCCCAAACCGAAGCGGGTGGTTTTCTCACGGGGCCACACCCCGAGCCTTTGACCAAAAGGTCTGATCCACAAGGCAGTAGAGCATCGTGAGGAGATGCAGTCCCATGGTAGCCGGTGACCAATGACAGGTTCGTCCGCCATTCGTTCCATCAGGATACTGGAGCCCATGTGTACCATTGGTTTGGAATGAGGGTTTTCCAACTCCTCTAGGTGGACACTCCGTGTCCACCAACCCGGTTAAAGCGCCGGACATTCGCTCTTCGTCCTCTCACTTTCGTAAAAAACACCCCCGCCACGAGAAGGCAGTGAGCAGGACTTCCCTGGCAGAGGCTATATATTCGCTGGCCATGTGAGAGCATTTCGAGAGGGAGAGTAGACTCTCCCCACTCTCGGCCGTACCAGGGCATTTGGGGACCCTGGTGCTCCCTGACAGATTTGTTCCCGCGTCACGCAGCTTCACAGTCAGAGACGTTACCACTGAGTTATTCGTGCCGTGACCGACCTCCTGTAGGACTGAGATGTAATCACAATTGATTGATCACTGGGTGGCGATTAGTGGCCACATTGCAACTTGATCGATAGCATTCGATCAGCGCTAAGATGGACTTGACACGCATGACGTTGATCGCCACCCAGTGATCAATCAATTGTGATTAGGATTTCATTTACTTAACACTCACGGAATGTTTTCTGTAGTAGCGGTGGAAAAACAGACTGTCAACACTGTTTTATTCAAAAACCGAATTGTAAACATCCAGTTTAATTTTCGATTAAGCATCCTGTAGCGATTTCTCTGTTATGATGCCTGAGTTTATTCTGGCTTTAGGAAAGACGTTAATATGTTAGATAACATCTGACTAGAATCATTACTACCATCCTAATAACTCCATTCACTTCAAACGCGATTGTGACCATCAATATGTGTACCCATTTTATTTTTGTCCTAGTCAAATCTCTACTTGTGCGTCTTATGAACGTCTGTGCATCTATCTATACACTTAATTATCTTACACAGTGTCCGTCACTTTGCTCATATTAGTCACTGTCTATTTTAAGAAGACAGTATTTACCTCTGATCGGTGTCACTTATTATCTGTTTGTATTAACGGATGTATAACATACATGGATCTTAAACTTTCTTACTTTATTCACTATTCCATTGTTCACTAACCATTAAAGCTGTGAATAACTTCGAAGTTAATCGACGAACTATAATCCATTGTTTTTTCTTAAGAATCATTTGGAGTCAACTAAATGGTACTAGAAAACAAGAAAATGTGCATCATAAATATTGAAGATTTTTGAAGTGTAGTTTAGAACAACATTGCTTCCAATTAGATTTTTATTATCCTTCACCATAATATGCAGTTGAATATTTACATCAAAAATATGAGACCAAATATAACCGTTGGAGATGATGAAATAGATTACATAACTAATAGTAGTACGTAAAAAGTAGATGTTGATGGTAAGATGTACTGTATTGCAGCTAAGAAACATGGTCCTAGAAAACAAAAGGACATGTGTAGGCTGCAGGCATCCGACCATAGATAACCTCGAAGCATTACTCACGTATGTCGGAACTATCAAGGTACCAGTGCTTAGATTAGGTAAGTGGTACCAGGGAAAGGAGGAAAATTGATTGGTGATGTAGTGAATCTACATCGATCAAGGTGGTTGGGACAATACAGGACATTATCAACTATCCATCTCCATGTATAACGTTTGCTAGTATTTAAGTAGGTTGGAAGAAAGCTTACCTACGCCTGTTACTCCTAGCGGAGGAGCATAGGCTGCCCTACCAGCATTCTTCATTCAACTCGGATGTCAACAATCTATGGAATAAAAGTTCATTAAGTTTCTTTGGAAATTAAAGAAGAAAACGTTTTTGAGAATACATGTGGTGAAGAATGCCGAGTATGACTTTCTAATTTCAAAAGAAAGATATGTTCATACCTAAAACTTATTCAACGTGAAATTCATCAAACATTTCTCAAGGATTTTCAAAACGTCCCTCTACTTAGACTATTCCCAAGCTGTTCAAAATAGACGTACGAGATAAAGTGATCAGGATAATAAGAATAACAATTTATTGCCAAATTTGAACGGAAATATTTGTTGAAACAAAACCCTTCATTAGGCGTTTGGAAAACCACTTTTCTAATTGGTCGTAGGGCTGAGAGACAGAGGGCGAATCGGACATATTTTATACTAATAAGGCCATCAGGATACCATACTTTTACCATCTTTTCACTCTGCTTTTCCGAACCATATTCTCAATCCTTCTTCTTTCTCATTAATGTTGCTGGTACATTATTTCGATCTTTTTTATTATTTATCTTATTATATTCATCGTGTTGTACTAATGTGGTATGGCGACTTGGGCCAATGAACATCAACAGCCTTAATGTTGATCGTCGACAGACAAGTAATAATAAAAATAATTACAGCTTGGATAAATTATCAGCAGAGATGGACGAATGTCTTAATATTGGACTTGAGTCGAAACTTGGGAACATTAACGGTAAAATAACAACCGATAAAAATTGCGTAGTAAGAAATATGCGAATAATCAGTTCATATGTGTAAGCAGTAAGGAGATATAGAAATTGGTGAAAAACAACCAAAAAATGTTTGGGAAAATGATCAAAATCATCTATCATGTAATATCAGCCTAAGGAAAAGGACAGGGATGTTACAAATTTATTATGAGAACATAGAACGGTATCGTAGACTCGAACCTCGTTGGAAAAATGAGAGGGCATACGGTAGGTTACTTGGAACGATTTACTGTGTAAGTCTTTAACAATGTTGTTAACAAATTGACGAAATGACTGTGGTGTCAAATTCAGAATATTAGCTGGTTGCTTTATAGTCAAATTAGAAAATGGAGTTGTTAACGAGGTTTAGGAGAAACTAGATTTATTGACGATACATTCATCATCATCATTATCCATCAAAACACCAATAAGTAATTCTTAAGCCAGTTTGACTGTGTACATTCGGCAATGACTTTCACTTATGAAAACAAGTGTGATAACGATTTGTATTTCCCCCCTAAATTTTACTAAGCAGACAGTAAAACAACTTCTTAAGCATAAACATGTACAGTAAGAACTCTTCTGAATATCATGTAACTAAAAATATACAAACTATTATACTTACTGAGTTTGTTGTCGAATAACTCGGCAGTGGACGAAAAACAGTTACATTATCTATAGATTGAATTCTATTTTCCCCTTCAATTGGTATATAATTAGGATCAGAATTATTTTGAATTACAGATTGCATAATTTCAGTTATGTATTGTAAATCATTAATGACACGGACAGCCATAGGATTTATTTTAAGAAATGATTCATTTTCGATCAGATTTACGGTTATATTTGATCTATAAAGTAAATTATAAATACATGTGAATGAGCTAACTACAATATAATACATCACTTAGGAAAACTATAGTAACAAATAGACTAATATATAAAAATAACAACAACCAAATGCAATAAAACTGAGATGTAACGACAACTTAGTTAAGTGCTCTGGCGCGAGACTGGCAGGTCCTGGGTTCGAATCCAGCGAGGTGGGATCGTAGATGCGCACTGCTGAGAAGTCAAAGAATAGGACGAAACGGCCGTCCAGTGCTTCCAGGTTTTTCTTGGTCGCCTAGCTTCAATTGACTCATGATCCTAACTATAAAAAATTATGACAATCTCCACAAAAAACCCCCTGTGATAACAACTTAGTTATTTAAACTGGTTTAATTGAAATGAGGGTTAAAAAGATGCATATACAATGATCACCATCATGGATAATAATTCAAACTGAAGTCCAATCTACTAATCTCATAGCCTTTTAGATATTGACAATAATAAACTTTGATAGTTGAGATCATGAATCAACTGATGCTAGACCATCATAGAAAACCTGGAAGCACTGGACGGCCGCTTCATCTTATTATTGGACTCGTCAGCAGTGCGCATCCACAATCCCGCCTCGCGAGATTCGAACCCAGGACCTATCAGTCTCGCGCGCCAGCACTTATACACTAGACCACCGAGCCAGCATCAAACGGTGTTAATGTCTAACTTCAACCAGTCCACAAAGCTGAGTAACCGTCCACCATTGTCTTCAGTGAGTTGATATCTCACAACAGATCTGGTTGAACTCCATTGGTCACTGCTTCTCCCTAGAACTCCAGGAAATACCTCATGGAGTCAGTCACTAGTGAGCATATGATTGTTTATATATATATATATATATATATATATATATATATATATATATCCTTAATGTTGATTAGTTCCTATGAATTGAATGCGCAACGTAATCAGTGAGTTAAGTCATAAGATTAGTTGAAATAATAATAAATTCACTAATTGAAGACATAACAAATATTCTAACTTAGTAGATAAAAAAAGAAATATGCAACAACAACAAAGGTTAGTTTTCCAGCTATTTAAAACCACATTATCTGATTTTGGAAGATGTCGGTTGATCATTTTACTGACGTACAGAGAAGACACGTGTTAGTTTCAAGATCAGCAATTTTTCCATAACAAATATAATCGAATACCTCTTGCTACAATGACTGTCCTCACTAGCATTTGTTGGTATGTATGGGATAGAAGAGCTAGGTCATCTGTGAAATTCCAATCGCCTAGACGCATTTAAGCTGTCCACTGTATCTCATGCTTCTCCTGAGACGTGGAAGCCTGTAGCTCTTCTTGGGTTACTGCATGTCCCAAGCCCAGGTTAAAGAGAAGAGTGATAATAATATATATGAATACTAGTGAACTTCGGACAATTAGTTGAAAAGGAAAAACAAATAAATATAAATGAACAGACAAACAATATTTTAAAGGTTTTATATTGCTTTACAGTCAATTAGATTGATGTTAGACCTTGTTTCTATATATCATTCGTAATCTCTGATGTTTGTATGAAATAATGATGGTTTTATACTTGATTCCTAGTTGATTTCGAATTCTAAATACAATACCTTCCTTTGTGCTAACCTAGTTCTATTTGGCCTAAATTACACTGTTTTTAGAATTCCTAGATAATACAATAATTGGAATGCATTTGGATATTAATTCAAGTGGGGATGACTTCAAAGACCAAATGGAGCAGTTCAAAATCTGATGCATGACTAGAAAATATATTAAAGATGATAAGTTCACAGCTTATTTCCTGACATTCATCGGCAAAGAAGCTCATAACCTACTAAGGAATCTGGCTTTTCCAGAGAAACAGATTTCATTGTCATATGAATCTCTCAAGGAGTTACTAATTAGTCATATGCAGTGTGCTAGCTTTGAATGCAGAGAGAGATCAAAGTTTCATAAAATGATGCGACAAATGATCAGAATGTTAAAGACTTTAAACTTGAACCACAGAAACAGCCCGCTAAGTGCGATTTCGGAGACCAATTGGAAACTCAACTTCGTTATCGGTTGATTGCTGGTATAAATATTCCGAATTCAGAAACCCAAAAGTTTATCCCAGCCTACCAAAAACCAGAAACTGATAAATGATGGTAATAGTGCACCAAAATATGTTTGCGAAAAGTTATACCCTGTGGTGTGGAGCTATAAAACCTAGTTTTTAAAATGGCTTGACTGCTAATCGACAAAGATATGCTATGTACTCTTTATTAATTTCCATACATTTGTACATTATCAATTCTATTCACACCAGGCACTAGATTTCGTGGACATCAAAGACGCATAGCTGATCATAATTAAATTACTAACCAAAGTATTGATATCTAGTCCCATTATTATTGACTTGATACCTCTATAACAATGAATGAAGATCTGACAGTCAAGAACCAAAAATACTTTGTTTTGTGACTTACAACACTCGTTTATAATTGTATGATAGGATGTAACGAAGTGACTCACAATGTATTTCATTCTTGACAAACATTTATACATCTTTTTTGGAAGTAATCATTTTAAGTTCGAAATATTCATTAAATCTTGAATGTTTTTAAGTATTTTATCAGCCCCCAAATGCCCTGGTACGACTGAGAGTGGGGAGAGTCAGCTCTCCCTCTCGAAATGCCCTCACATGGCCACGCGTATATAGCCTCTGCCAGAGAAGTCCTACTCACTGCCTTCTCACAGTGGCATTACTGTCGTTTACGAAACTGAGAAGACGAAAAGCGAATGTCCGGCGCTTTAACCGGGTTGGTGGCTACGGAGGGTCCACCTAGGGGAGTTGGAAAACCCTCATTCCAAATCAATCGTGCACATGGGCTCCAGTATCCTGAGTGAACAAATGGCGTATGAGTCAATAGTTGGTCACCGGCTACCATGGGACTGCATCTCCTTACGATGCTCTACTGCCTTGTGGATCAGACTTTCAGGTCAAAGGCTCGGGGTGTGTCCCCCTAAGAAAACCACCTGGTTCAGTTTGGGCACGTGGGCAGTATCACAGCCCTCACACAAATCAAATGAGATTTGTGTGGCTCATGTCTATCTGGTGCCTCTTTATACCAATATTTATGTGTTCAAATAAATAAATAAAAGTATGTTATCAACAATTGTAACTGTCACAGTAATCCCGTTTGTTTTGTGTGAAATAAATAACAAAACAAACTAATTCGACCCATTCAACCAAACTGACTATATCCAGACGATGACTAAAGCCGTGATTATTTAAGCCTAAGCAAACAATTTTTATTCAAAATAGTCAATTTCTTTGCCGTTAAGTTTATTTAGTTAACCATTGATATATATATATCGCATTTCTGTATCTAAGGAGATAGTTAGATATTGATTTTTCTCCTCAGAAAGTGTACTGAGCAGCCGTCCGCTCTAAATCTGAAACTTTGATGTTGTGCCAAATATTTTACACTGAATTCTATTCGTTCTTTGAAACAATATCCTTTATGTTCAATTTTTCGCTTAAATGTTTGCTTTTCTTCGTTTACCTTTAGACTCTGAGAATCTCATTACTCTTGATTCATCAATATCTTACAGTTATGTATGATGTTTTTCCTAATATCTACTTAATTCTACAATTTTACTCTTATTGAACTATCACAAAGTGTAGCAACTTTGTGTCTACCACTTTGTTTTAACTTGTTACTTCTTTTCTACAATGAGATTTTCTAACTGTCATCGAAAATACTCAGGAATTTTCAAGTGTAAAGTGTGCTACAGTTGAGTCACTATGTTTGAACTCAAAAAGAGATAGTTTGGCAATTCTGATGAGCTTGTAACGAAAAATGTCAAATAAGAAAAAAAGTGAGCTAATTTGAAACTTTTTCAAGTCTTACATAGGTGTTAATCTATCACCTGTCCAACACAAATAATCATTATTTTCCTTTGAAACACGTAGAAGATCATCACTACAAAAATACTTGATGATAGTAGAAAATGGTTTGCGTACCGGGAGATACTGAAAAAGATCACACACAAAAAAAACAAAAAAGCAAATGAGCTTCAAGAAATCTATTAAACTATACTACAATGTTAAATGTAACATAATACGCTACAACTTGGTAAAGAAGCGTAGGTTTATCTAAGTTACATCTTCGATATCTATTACCCAAGTTTGACTCATTTAATAGAAGTATGGAAATATATGTGAAGTTATGATTGATTATACTTATAACATAGAACTGGAATATTCATTCCGAAAGTTACTGAGATAATTGTATCCTTGGATGTTTAAACTGAAAAAACTAACTAATGATGATAATGTTGTGAGTATAACATTAAGAAATGAAATATATGATTGCTTATTTTAACTGATGAAACAAATTTAGATTGCAGGCTGACTTAGGTTCGATTTTTCGTTACCCCGTCGCCAATCGGTAGAAAATCAGGTAATTATTTCGTGCAATCAGTATCCAGAATTGTGTGTTATGCCTCGATAAGGATAATGGATGGTAATTTTGGGATCCATTTATGAGCGAATACTATGCATATATTTTTATCGTGTAATTGCTAAATTACTAAACTATTCATACTCATGTTCCCCTTATCATGAGCTTCATTTTGAACTATAAACTATTATTATACGATTCACCATTCTTGAGTTATCCCTAGTCTATTAATTACTGAGCCCCGTATTCACAGCCACATTTGGCTAAATCTTGTACACATGTTACTTTTTATTTTATGGTACGATGTGGTCAGTTTGACTGGTATATAAACCCAGCATGTTTGAAATACAGTGATTCATACCACAGAGGCTGTTCTGAACTTAACTGGCTGGGCTAGGCCGAAAGCAGGACCGACAAGTATTCCAGACTGCTCGTACGGTTTCGTGTGTTACTATTCCAATCGATAAATTGCTGCTCTCTGATTGGCCGTCTTATCACATCATATGTTAACAAAGCAACTACTCGATCCACAAGTTATAACACTAGTACTATGTCAAACCCACATAGGTTATTCTACCTTCTGGACAGATTAATTTATTCATTCTTCTGAAGCCACATTTTGACCTTGTTGATTATCTGCTTATTGATCCTAACTGTTTCTATATGATCGTATGTATGTTAATTGCTTACTCAAATCATCACGTGTCTGTAACTCATTTTGTCTGAATGTAAATATTGAGTCACGCTTGATCAAAATGAGTTGTCTTACTCACCATCCCTACTGCTGTGGGGAGTAGTGTAACGTCGTGTACTATATTACACCTACATAGTTTATTCTAGTTTCTGGACAAGCCAATTCACCTATAATGTTATGAGTCATATTTTGATCTTGTTAATTATTCCCTTATTGACCTTGACTATATTTTTTATATGAGCGCATGTGTATGCACATTTCGTACCTTATTCATCGCATGTCTGTCATTCATTTTTGTCTGACTATAAATGTTGATTAATGCTTGCTCATAGCGAGTTGGCTTCCCAGCCATCTCCACTATGCGTCATCTTTCCTTCGCTTACTTACATTTGCTAGTGTGCTCACTGCCTTCTAGCCTATGTTATTGGTCAATAAAAATGTAGTTGCTGTTTCCCTTTGTCTTCTGATATTATACACCGTTCAGATTGTTATAATAACGGTTATCAAGACGATCGATTAGCGAAGCACGCCACTACACTGCGCACCATTTTGTTTCGTTTCGTTTCCCTCACTTTATCTCTCTGATTGTCTGTTGGGGTCAATGAGTGTATACAACATACATAATCAAAATTTATTCTGGTATTTGACTTATTTTATTTCGCCATTCTCTAACGTGAATTGAGTCGATAAAAATACATGAGGGTTGACAGCATGTATATTTCGATAATAATCAGCATATGGTTTAACTGGAGCCAGATATGGGGGCTACTAAACGCCTCCTAGCGGACCCCGCTTTCATTTATTATACATACACAAATCCCGATCATTTTTTACCACTTAACAGTTGGGCTTATCTCAAACTGCAAGAAAGTACTAGTATATAAAAGATTATAGACATACTATGATGATAAATGCAAGCAAGCACATCTACTTGATGTAAGACATGTTGGTTACTACCAAGCATCGCATTCAAAGCAAAGTATAATCAGGTTTCATTCTGTTTAACCTAAGGATCACAAAACCTTTTATTAGTAAGCAGGAACAAAGCATTGTCATAAATACCGTATGATGATGATGATATCGTAAACACTTTTTCTAATTCGTATCTACGCCATAAAAAACGCAAGACATTTATATATGCATATATACAAAAAATATTTGTGCATGTGCATACCTTGTTATGAATACTGTCCGCCCACGATTTCAGCATATCATAATTGCCATAAACATAAGGATGTTTGTAATCCTGACCTACGACATCATGATCAACAAATACAAACTCCTGTTGTCGTCGTTGCCTATAATCAGTCCTGGGAAGAAATGACTGATGCTCTTTTGAGTTTTCTAATAAACAGTCATTGAAAAATTCATCCTATACAAATAGTATAGATTTAAAAACTAAAACACTTAAAACCCAAAAAAATTAAATACGTAGTACAAGTAATCTTATATATATATTAGAGGTATTGGTTGAATTTAGGTGGCAAACAACAAAAGCAAAGAGATTAGATGCCTTTGAAGTGTAACAAGCCGGTTGCTGAGAATACGTTTAGCTTTTAAAGTATTCATATATTCTGTGTATTTTGGATAAAAAACGATCAACGACTATTAGTTAGTAAACTGATAATAGTTAATATAGTCCATTACACCACAAGCGAATTACCATGACAAATTAACTTATCAATAACCGTATATTGGAGATGCATAAACGACTGACTTATTTATTTATTTATTTGAACACATAAATATTGGTATAAAGAGGCACCAGATAGACATGAGCCACACAAATCTCATTTGATTTGTGTGAGGGCTGTGATACTGCCCACGTGCCCAAAATGAAGCAGGTGGTTTTCTTAGGGGGACACACCCCGAGCCTTTGACCTGAAAGTTTGATCCACAAGGCAGTAGAGCATCGTAAGGAGATGCAGTCCCATGGTAGCCGGTGACCAACTATTGACTCATACGCCATTTGTTCACTCAGGATACTGGAGCCCATGTGCACGATTGATTTGGAATGAGGGTTTTCCAACTCCCCTAGGTGGACCCTCCGTAGCCACCAACCCGGTTAAAGCGCCGGACATTCGCTTTTCGTCTTCTCAATTTCGTAAATATCAATGATGCCACGAGAAGGCAGTGAGTAGGACTTCTCTGGCAGAGGCTATATACGCGTGGCCATATGACTGACTGGTCCAAAGTTAAACAAAGCTTCTAACTTAGATGATACGGTATACAACTTGTGGATAAATAAGAGATTTTGAAAAACGATATTACATGAAGAAATATGATGTTAAATGCTTTTTCACAAAATCACGCTGCTTAAAGTTGTAAGAAGTAGTTTATTGGTCCTTCAAAAAAAAACTTGAACCACTAAGTAAGCAACACTCGGGATATCATGAAAATGAACTGAAGAAAAAATTGCTCCTTGAATTATCTATAGCAATTAGTATTATCAATAATTTTTTATGGTGGAAACCATGTACGTTTTCACTCGATTATTTAGGATGATAACATATGTAAGATAGTGAGTATAAAGATTTTCCTCTCCGAAATGGTAATTTTTGCTTGACGCACCGGAGGAATGATATCTACCAACGATGTACAAGTAAAGATCAAACAGGAAGGTTGCCTAATGAAGCGTTTAACCTAAATACAATTATATGTTTAATATACGTAAACGCCTGATTACTCCTATTTCAAAGAATGGTGTTGACCTAGGTGGGAGGGAGGGATAAAAAAAGTATTTAGTGACCATGTAGAAGTAAAAATATATTTAATTTTCTTGATGAACTATCCATAACTAGAATAAGAGGTATAGCAAATTTGATTATCCTGGTTAATTTAAAGATATCACTTAACATTATATCTAAAAGCTGAGCACATGTTGATAGGTGTATTAAATCAAACCGTAATTAAAAATACGTACATGATATGTCAACAACTGTGTGCATGGTCATGTTCTAGGCTAAATTTTATTTTATTTAAACACATAAATATTGGTACAAGAAAGCACCAGATATATACGCGCTACACAAATCTCATTTGATTTGTGTGAGGGCTGTGATACTGCCCACGTGCCCAAACTGAAGCAGGTGGTTTTCTTAGGAGCCTACACCCTGAGTCTTTGACCTGAAAGTCTGATCCACAAGGCAGTGGAGCATCGTAAGGAGATGCAGTCCCATGGTAGCCGGTGACCAACTATTGACTCATACGCCATTTGTTCACTCAGGATACTGGAGCCCATGTGCACGATTGATTTGGAATGAGGGTTTTCCAACTCCCCTAGGTGGACCCTCCGTAGCCACCAACCCGGTTAAAGCGCCGGACATTCGCTTTTCGTCTTCTCAATTTCGTAAATAACAATGATGCCACGAGAAGGCAGTGAGTAGGACTTCTCTGGCAGAGGCTATATACGCGTGGCCATGTGAGAGCATTTCAGGAGGGAGAGCTGACTCTCCCCACTCTCGGCCGTACTAGGACATTTGGGGGCTAAAAGCTATATCTATCGTAATAACCTTGCTTGCTTGGGTAGTGTTTGAAGTCAGGTATTCAAGACTCAGAGTATATTATAATTTAGTCCACGAACAAATAAAAGGTTCGGCTAGAATTTTGTACCACAACAATGTAACCATTATACAATAAGAACAAAAATTTAAAAAAAAGGAAGATTGAATATAACATGCTAAACCAATACTTACGTTTGGATCGAAGAATGATTAGCGTCTTTATTGTGTATTAATACGGAAAATCACGTATGTTGGTCTAGTGGGACTAATCGATTCATAAGAAGTTAGTCTTATAAATTTATGCTCGTCAAATGGCAAATGACATATTTGGACAACCTGGTTAGCTTTATTTTTTATCTAATCAATGTCTAAGACCTGTCTCGGCGATTAACATTTGTCATCTTTGAATAACCTAGAGTATTTATAATATCTTGCTTTCAATTTATTCAAACTAAGATGATGTATATTGGTAGATTAAATACAGCTAGGTAGGAGCATAACAATGGTACTATAGATTTTTGAATAAATATCATCTTGAGCTCACTTAACGACTTACAATTGATCATGGATACGTTTAATAGAACCATATATTATTGATCTACAGAAGTAGATACACTAAAAAGTTTATAAAGCCTATTTGTTATTTAGACATCAAAAAAGCTGTCATATATGATTTGCTTTAACAACAATGGAAAAATTGTCGTGTTCCTCAGAGCCTATTTGAAGAAACGATACAAAACGCTTCTACCAACGAGAGTAAAGTTGATAAAACCTGATTCACATAAACTGCACAACAATGTAAAGGATGATGAATTGCCAATTAATAAACGTGTTAGGAGTGAGCAAACAAACAAACAAAAACACTTTTTCCAAGAACCTCAGGATAATGTTTGATTGAAAATCATATAGGGGAAAACAGGCTTAGGAATTATGAATTAACCGGATAGCTCTAAAACACTAAGTTTGAAGAGGTATAAAACTTTTGATGCAATGATGTACATCAGGAATTAAATTTAGTGATCCAAGTACTCAGATTTGAGCTGTACTGCGTTGAAGGTTAGTGATAAAACTCTGTATACTACACCGAAGGAAGTGGACCACGATCAGTGGTCAAAATTCAGTTGCTTAAATGATGAAATCACCAAGTTAATTTCAACATACCATAGAATTACTGAAAAAACTCTGAATAACACGTAAACTTACAGATTGATCCAGTCGAAAGAGTATAGTTTGAAGATTCATAATAGCATCAGATATATGTATTTGTAATGGTCGAATAACCTGGGGGAAAATTTTGGAGTCTTTTAAACGTTCAGCAACACGAACAATCTGATCTGGAAAAATAAGGTGGATTTCACTTACTTTAAGCTTAAAAATAGGGTGGTGTGGAAAGAACGGTTTTATTGGAACATTTTTAATAGATAATATGCGGTATGTAATAGGAATGAAACGACGATTCGCATAAGTTGACAAAACACTCTAAGTCAATGTTAGCCAATATGACTCAACATAAAATCAACCATTTACACTACAAGACGATATATATATATATATATATATATATATATATATATATATATATATATATAGAGAGAGAGAGAGAGAGAGAGAGACGTAGTAACAGTATCAGTGGTAGTATAAAACGTAAGACGCAGAGGATATGACTCGAGAATTAAGAATGAGTCTGTGGGATGGAAAAGTATAAGATAATTTCAGGACCTCAGATATGAGGGATGACGAAAAATGCATGCATCTGCTACAATGACTGGTTCTGAGCTGCTACACAATATATCCAACCATTGGTTACCATAATAACGTAGATCCCAATCAAGTAATCTATGTTCACTAACATGGCTTCAGCATGCAGCTAATGACTTCATAGACTAATGATGCGTTATGATTTGAGCGATCCTAGCAAGGGCCGCATTCCTACAGTTAAAGAACATATGGAAATCAAAACAACTGTCAACCAATAACAAAGTAAGAATCTTTAATACGAACGTCAAGACTGCCCTACTGTACGGAGCTGAAACTTGCAGAACTACCACAACGATCAGCAAAAATGCACAAGTATTTATAAGCATTTGTTTATGCAAGATACTCAATGTCTGTTGGTCGGATACCATCAGCCCCAACCGTTGCTGCTATCTTGACGTGGCGGTCGAGCTTGCCTATCTTGACGAACCAATCGAGCTATACTGGCTGGAACAATCGTTCCTCAAGGTCCTACCATGCCAGACAGGTCGGTTGAAGAGCGGCAAACCAAGGTCCGAAGGCGAAGTCGTACTGATGACTGTACAGAGGTGTGACAGCAGTAAGGTGTTTCCTTCAGACAACCAGCATAACAGCGATGCTGCCTTCCCACAAGGAGGGGTGGGGTTAGAAAAGGTCGACCCTAAGATGTACACCTCGCCTCATACCAAAAATATCCGTCTCCTGCGGTAAGGTTACAACAAGTACGGAGCTAACACAAGAATTACTCACAAAAAGGTCGTATGTGACCGACCTCAAGCAGTTGTCCCTTGGGCACTGCGGTCACGCTCTCAGGTCATTAAGACCACTTCTAATTCAATTTCTTTTTCAGGTACCTCTAGAAGAACCCTTCCATGGTGTGGGCAACCGGGAAGTGATAACTGCTCTCATACCTCTAACAGCACTCAAGATCGCTGTATTCATAATCAGTCTCCTTCTTCAATTCCTATTACTCCTCCTACCTCGACTTTCAACACTAAACTTCCTCTTTCGGATTCCTCCTCAAGTGTTACCATGACCAACGATTCTAGTGCGCAAAACACTGTCCCAGGTCTACTAAAACCTCGCTCCAAACTACACATTGGAGCCTTCAACGTACGTACCCTATGCCAAATCGGTCAACAGGCCTCCTTAGCTAAAACCCTAGAATCTCGTACCATTTATGTATGCTGTGTCTCCGAAACACGCATACAGGATCCCAGTGTGGTCATTCACTTGACCCCACCTCACCAAAATGGACAGCCAACGAAATACATCCTCCGTGTATCTGGTGACCCTATGGCTAGTTCTCGTGGACTTGCAGGTGTAGGTATAGCACTTAGTACGAGGGCAGAACAAGCACTATCAGAATGGATCCCCGTTAATAGTCGCCTGTGTGTTGTTCGACTAAATGGCTCAGAACAGAGAGTAATTGTGATGGTAATAAAAGAACGACGAAGATTGAGACACTTGATGGGGGATTTGCAAATGGAGTATTTAATGTATGGTTTTCACATTTTACGAAAGAGCTCTGTAATTTTGTATCGAAATATATTGGTTGTTCCCATCTATGTTCTCATTAGTCACACACTGACTTAACTTGTAATAAGATACGATTCAGAATAGAAGCTAGTGACGTCGCTAATGTAGCTTCTTGTTGGATTTCATTAAAATGGGATTATCTTACTTAAATGAAAAAAGTCTTTCTTGGTTGTTTCTTTTGTCAAATACTACCCGCGCTCATTTATTCACAGACCAACAAGCTTCCCTCTTTTATTTTCGCACATTATCGATTCATATATGATATTTTTTGCATCTTGTTGTACTAGAACCTGTGCTTATACAAAAGAATAGTGTTTAGTGTCACCACAATGTTAGGGTGTACCGTATCAACGAGTTGAAACTACTTGTCATAAAATTAACGGACTGCATACTAACTAGTAAAATAATTAAAAAATCTTATCAAAATGTTAAAGATTAACTATATTTACAGAATAGTACAGACAGATAATGGCAAAAACTATGTTTCAGCAAGACGATAAGTGAAATTTTAAAAGAGATAATAGGTTTTAAGTCACATCGATTGGACGTCAGACGAAAATATGGGCTAGATTGATGCCGAAATAATGAAAGTACTTACGAAACTATATTTTCAACTGTGAATTACTTGCATGGTGCTTCCGCAAGATGTAAATATTCCCTTGGAGACAACGATGCGGCTACTGCTAAACGTAATCACCACACAAACGTTGGGTTTTAAAAATATAGATTAAGGCTTCGGACGCAAGCACATACATCCAACTTCTTGTGACCAAACTACCATAGCTCATACAGTGACTTAGACGGAATCAAACCTCTCAGGACATTACTATGCATAGATTATTTACATCTGAGCTAATACTAAAACCATATTACCAACACTAAAAACTAACTCCTAAGACAATACTGAAGGAACTAAACAAGCTATATTCAGAAACTAAAGGTAGTCAGTATACAGTGAGTCTGTCAGGGTTTCTTCAATAGGCTGTCTATTATTTTCGATAAAAACAGGAACTTCGTTTACTAAATAAATGGAACAGACAGTTTGTAAGTCAGCATCCAAACATAAAAATAATACTTTTATGTAAATAATTTATGAAATATTCAACCTACCAATGAATGATAGCCAGTATTTATCAAAAGCAGTCCATAACAAAAAACATGTGGACAAACGACTAAAACAACTATGTCGACAAATGAGAGGTTGGATTACTCCTGAACATAAATTACAGTAACGTAGTTTAATCCATTCATTTATACAACTATCATTCACTGCTATCTGGAAGCAAAAGATTTAAAAATACTTTACTTATCTAACGTTTTAAAATTTCGAAGACAAGAGACAAAAAGTAAAGCCGTCCTGAAAAATCTTAATCTAAGGAAAGGAAGACGAAATCATACCGATAGAACCACATTCAAACTGTCGTTGGATTTTTGAACCATCTTCCAGTTCGACGTTATCGATCCCACGACTGCAAACACCATACAGACAGCTGCTTGTCCTTATCAATGAGTGTTTAACCTCATTAATTGCTTTACCACATTTAATGAACCTCAATGTTACTTGCTCGGAGATTATACTCAAGCAATTCAGAAATTCTGACGAGACATTAATAACACACGTCACAATTAGAAAAACGTTGCTACGGAACCGAAACAGTACCAAACTACATTTTATTTTGGCTTCGATCATGCGACGATTAATCCAGTACATAGTTATCTTATTAGGGTTTAAGCCAATACCGAGATACATGAACGTTTTGTTTATTAATCACGAGTTGGTGAATACAGAGGCTTTTTTAATCTTACGGAAGTATCTTACATTTGGATGGATAGAAATGCCAAGCTTACAGAGTAAATAGCACCTAATTCCCACACCGAGTGGTTGAGTTTGATCCACACTAGGGGAGCCAATGGTGCTATCTGTTCGCTTAAACCAAACCAGATAAGGTGATGCTCTCTCTTGGTTTTTAGAGGCATACTTGAGATGATCCCTAACTAATAATGTGCGATTTGTTTACACTATACGTCAATGCACAGTAAAATAATGTGTACCTAGTATTGCAAAGACATTAAGAATGAGGCAAACACCACTTTCTCTAAATAACTTAGTTGTTTCTAATTGTTAATTAATTACTAATGCTATTCCGTAGTCAAGCATGAATAAGTGCACAAGATTATGGACTTTGTTTAGATTATGGATGCCCTTTGATCCAACGCAGAAGTAAATTTTTAACTTGAAACGCGATTGTTGAAAATGAATTAATATAAACTGAGCCTTGACTATAGAGAATAGACTGAAGTAGTACAGGCACATTAAGTTAGATGAATAGATTGCAATCTATAAGTAAAAGTTTGGAACAACAGATCAAGAATGACTGGTGTCGCTTACCTTTGATAAAACCTGAACCACACGATCTCCTAAAAGAAGACCATTCCTAAGAATCCTGGAAGGAGGAAATGCGCGAGTTGCCATAACTCTTATTATTTCGGGCGCTTGATCAAATGGCTTCATAGGTCTTAGCTTGGAAGCAACGCAGTCGGCTACAATACTATCCGATTCAGTTTTTACAAACAGCATTACACGGAGTGCACGAATTAACAGGCCATCGAAAAAGTCATCAACCAACGACGCTATATTTTGCCGGTTTCCCAGCATGTAACTTTCCAGTTCACGGAAGAATGCCTCAACGAAATCCTTGTTTTGATCATAGTTATATCCGTAGGAGTTTACAAAGAGATCATGGAAACTTTGCAATGTTAGTTTTAAACTCCCTAACATGTAGTCTGGATCATTAGTTAATTTTATGTAACAAACCTTGCAGATAATGAGCATCTTCTCTTAAATTCTGACTTATGTTAAGCCAGAATATGCGCCAGTGCTCAGTGAATTCGAATGCGCCAATAGACACAATGTTTTTCAGCGAACCTTCATTACAGCAGTCAATAGACTCAGATCCGCCGTTTTCTCCGCACAAATTAACCACCTGATCTAAAGATAACAAAATGCGGCTTTAACATAAGCGTTACTAGGTTCAAGAGGGAGGGAAATATATCTATTTATGATTTCTCTAGCCAACATGCAATGTGAGTCAACACTCTTGAACTCTGCAAGCCACAGGCCTTCAAATAGTATGATGATGAAAACCACATTGTAAACCCACATTCCCTCCTAAAAATTACATGTCTATATGTATGTATGACGGCTCGCGTCTAAAATGAAAGTACTTTGAATACTGGTGGAATGCAGTGCATAATCATGGAGAGCTGTAGAAGATAACAACAGAGAAATTGAGTCGGATCAACAACCACATAGATTGAAATTACATTTAATAATGGGAGAAATCGACAACACAAGAGTGAGAGAAGCGAAATCACCTAAACCAAATGAGGTTGTCAGTTGTATTTCGCGCCAAACCTCTGTCTGCTTTCTGACTGGTTCACTTTTATGAACATTGGAGTGGAGGTCAGTGCCATGTAATTTTCCACATTCACGAGATCAGACGCTGTCAGTAGATCTATTTATGCAAATGATGATCGCTGTTTTTGTTCATCTTGTAAGATTCAGTATTATTTCCCTCCATCACTATCCCATTATGATACTGACAACTTCAAATTCCCTGACGAGTTTCCGCTTGTCATGGCATAACTCTTCGGAAACCGCTATTGATGGAAATTAAACCGGATTACTCGATATGGAAACTGAGCAAAATGTCGTGCTTACGTCCCAATCGGAGACTACTACTACCATCTGCGATCGTGCTTGGATGATGAAACATCTAGATGGGCAACAGACATGAATCCGTGGCAGTCAGTCCACCAGCCTGTAGTGACCGGCCAGTCTCGATAAGAACACGATTGGAATAATAGAAACAATTATTATTATTGTAACCAATTGTACCAGAGATTGTTTTACTGTATTTGTTTAACTGTATCCGTTTCACTTCTTGTTCCATATACCGCCTGGTTTGGTTCGAGCTTGCTCACGCACTGCTTGTTCGCTTGTACTCTTTGGCACGTCTCGGTATTATTTCGATACCACGAGATCGCCAATAATTATACTTGATCTGGACTAGTAAAGCCTTCTGATTTACGGGCTATCAAGGGAACCAAGTCATATTTGTACGCGTAATCGAATAGTAGTGGTGATCATAGTCCGCCCACGACTCGACATCCACTACAACTGGTGAGCCGTATTTGGAACACGCACAACAAACTGGTGAGCCGTTGTTGGAACACGCAATACAGCTGGTAACCCAATCCATCGAGCACAAGTCAAACTTGGCCAATTCTCCAAACCAGATCAAACTTGGCCAATTCTCCAAACCAGATCAATCCGGTGAGTCTATTTATCTATCCACATCTGTTGCATATATTCGTATTGATTTTTTTCAATATATAATATTTTGGCAACTTAATATGGTAGATAACGATAAGAATAACATAAATATGATAGACTCCGAGATACAGGTTATCAGTTTCCGACCGGTTCCTTTCATCCCCCATGATCCAGAAGTCTGGTTCGCGGCACTGGAATCTCAATTTGAGATCCGCCGCATAACCAATCAAAGGCAGAAGTACGCCTACGCTTTGGAATCATTGCCCGGGGATCACCTAACCGCTGTCCGTGAGGTTGTCCTCAATCCCAACGTTCCAAACGTTTATGACCGTCTTAAGGATGCCATCCTTCGACATTTCCTCCCATCAAGAGAGGAAAGATTGAGGACACTTTTAGCACGTCACCCTATGGGTGATGCTAAGCCGAGCCACCACCTCACGCGCCTGCAATCCCTTGCAGGAAACATGACAGCTGACTCTGAGATAGTCAAAGAGTTGTGGTTCGAAGCCTTACCAGTCAGTATCCAGCCAACCCTTACGGCTCTGCTCGAGGACACCCCGCTCAACAAGGTGGCCCTCATAGCAGATAAGATTCTGGCACGAGTTAACACCAAAGGCGACCATTTTGTTGCTAGTTTTTCCCGTTCTAACGTTGATCTCGATGCTAGACGACCTCCGGCTCATGGGGATAGGGACAGATGTATCCATACTCGTCTCAGTTTCCGAGACCGCGCAAATGTGCCAGCCCCCTACGTCCCCCGACCCAGGTCACAATCTCGAAAAGCCGTAACGACTCGCCCCAAGCGGGCATCTTCCAAGCCACGCCAGAAGGCGGTTTCGGAAGCGAGTCCAGGTTGGTGCTGGTTCCACCGTGCTTTCGGAGCCGGTGCCCGTCATTGTCGAGCTCCCTGCTCATACAAGGCGGGAAACTTCTCAGCCGGCGAGTAAATGCGGCCGTACTCGCCGGCACTTCACCTCAGGTTGGCCGTTTATTTTACGTGCACGATTATCGCACCAACGCTAGGTACCTTGTGGATACGGGTGCCCAAGTTTCTGTCGTACCTATCGGTAACAGTAAGTCTCAAGCCACTATGCTTCGACTACGTGCTGCGAATGGCTCAGTCATTCCCACCTATGGTACACGACAACTTACGGTCAACCTGAGCAACCGACGACAGTATCTGTGGACGTTCATCATTGCCGATGTTCCCACAGCTATACTCGGTATCGATTTCCTACAGCACTATGAATTGCTAGTTGATTCACGTAGGCTGCAGCTAATTGATACTTCGTCGAACAGCAACTTTATGGGCTCTAAAGCCCACACAAACGCGTACCGAATCACAGGTGTATTTCATTCGCGTGACGATTTATTCCACGTTTTATTTCAGAAATTCCTCAAATTAACTAAACCTCTCGAGGAGACTCCATCGGTGACCAATCGTGTGGTACACCACATAGTCACCCGCGGACCACTAGTCACGGCAAGACCTCGCCGACTGGCACCGGACAAATTAGCTTTCGCTAAACGTGAGTTTGACAATTTACTAGCTACTGGTATTATTCGTCCTTCTCACAGTCCTTGGGCCTCACCTCTCCACATGGTTCGAAAAAAGGATGGGGTTAGTTGGAGACCATGCGGAGACTACCGAGCGTTAAACACAGCTACACGTTTCGATAGCTATCCCATCCCCCACATACATGACATCACGGCATCACTCAAGGGCACGACAATTTTTTCCAAGATCGATCTGATACGAGCATATCATCAGATCCCAGTCGCTCTTGAAGATATAGAGAAAACTGCTATCACGACTCCTTTCGGTTTATTTGAGTTCCTACGAATGCCATTTGGATTACGGAATGCTGCTCAAACTTTCCAAAGGTTTATCGATAGCATTGTACGAGACCTAGATTTTGTTCACGTCTATATTGATGACCTGCTAATCGCATCATCAAACGTAGATGAACATTATCAACACCTGACGCTACTATTCCAGCGCCTTTCGGATAATGGAATAATAGTCAACCCCGACAAGTGTGAACTCGGGAAGAAGGAAATAAAATTCTTAGGTCATGTTATTAAGCATGAGGGTATTCTACCTTGTGAGGATAAAGTACGTACTATAAAGGAGTACACTGTACCGTCCACACTCAAGGAACTGAAGGCATTTCTCGGTTTGGTCAACTTCTACCGACGCTTCATTTCGCACGCGGCAGAACAGTTACGACCGTTAACCGATTTACTTCGCGGTAATCCACGCAAACTGGAATGGAACGACGCCGCACGTACTGCATTTTCAGATATCAAAACGGCCCTAGCTCAAGCCACACTTCTCGTGCATCCTGACCCATCAGCCACGCTTAGTATAGCGGTTGATGCATCGGATTTCGCCATAGGAGCCGTTATGCAACAGAATATCTCCGGTAGTTGGCAGCCGCTCGAATTTTTCTCACGACGCCTCACTCCCACGGAGACGAGATATAGCGCTTTTGGTCGCGAACTGCTAGCAGCCTACTGCGCCATCAAACATTTCCGGCACGCTGTAGAAGGTCGTAAGTTCATCTTATTCACCGACCATAAGCCCCTAACGTATGCTCTGCATACCAAGTCTGACCGCTACTCACCACGAGAGTGCAGACATTTGGACTATATCTCCCAGTTCACGACAGACCTTCGTCACGTCAAAGGCGAGTCGAACTGTGTTGCTGATGCTTTATCACGTATCCAACTTAATGCAGTTACTTTGCCAATGCTTGACCTACCTGCTATGGCCGCCGCCCAAGCAAACGATACTTCATGCACGGAAGCACAACAGTCTACGTCCCTTCAGTGCCGGGAAGTACCCCTAGCTACTAGCTCTGGTACTATCCTATGCGATACTTCCACGGGCCTCCCTCGACCCATCGTACCCTCCGCTTATCGCCGTCTCGTCTTTGATGCCCTTCATGGTCTATCTCATCCTGGTATCGCAGCCACCCTACGCCTCATAGCTGCACGATACGTCTGGCCGTCAATGAATAAAGATGTCCGTATGTGGGTAAAACAATGTTTACAATGTCAACGATCAAAAGTGCACAGGCACGTAGCTGCCCCTATTGGCACTTTCGCTACGCCTGATGCTCGCTTCGATCACGTTCACATAGACATTGTAGGACCATTACCACCATCACACGGGTATGATCACATACTCACATGCATTGATCGTTTCACAAGATGGCCCGAAGCTATTCCCATCACGTCTATTACGGCGGAGACAGTTGCTCACCGCTTCGTAGAACGATGGATAGCTATGTACGGTTGTCCCTCGACTGTCACGACTGACCGAGGACAACAATTTGAGTCCGCATTATTCTCCTCACTAACACGGCTGCTTGGTACGGAACGCATACGCACTACCGCCTACCATCCAGCATCAAACGGTTTAGTTGAACGGTTTCATCGCCAACTTAAAAGTGCTCTTCGAGCACACGAAAACAACAATTGGTACGAAACCCTTCCGCTCGTCCTCCTGGGAATCAGAACGAGTCTAAAGGCAGATATTCAATGTTCCGCCGCTGAACTTGTTTACGGCACGACATTGCGTCTGCCTGGGGAATTTTTCACACCACGGAGCAGCACTAAGTTCGGCGAATCAGACTACGTCCAACGACTGTCTGCATTCATGCGAACACTGACTCCGGTGTCAACTCGTATACAACATCGACAGGTCGCTCTCCCTCGAGAGTTATCTACCTGTTCACATGTTTTCATACGAGTAGATTCGGTACGCAAACCTCTACAACAGCCTTACGAGGGCCCTTTTCACGTGATTTCCCGTCACGAAAAGACCTTCAAGGTTGATCGACGTGGCCGCATCGAAACAGTCAGCATTGATCGTCTCAAGCCAGCACACGTCGATGACAGTGCTATACCTGATAAGCCGAGACCCAATGTTAGACCCATCAGAGCTTCTAGCGGGATTTCTACATCTACTTCGGATCCCACGCTAGATGCACCTGAGACCTCATTCTCACGTCCCAGTCAACAGCACGTGTCATCTGCCCCGTCTACGGACGAGACTTCCGTCTCACGTCCAGACCTGCAGACCACACCGCCCTTGACTGCGGATGAGATTGCAGGCTCACGAGGTTCGAACGAGACTACCGTCTCACGTTCTGGTCGCCGAGTACGCTTACCCGTACGCTTTCTCGACTAACCTCATAACCAACTACGGATACAGTATAGGAATCTGCCCCTATACTACAAGAAAGCTACACTTTTCTCTTTTTCTATCATTTTTTTTGTTTACCCCGAGCCTACGCCTCCGACCATCGCTGTTACGGTATCGTCGACTTCAGTCAACTTTCGCGAAAGCTGGCCTGATCACCCACGCTCTAGTCAACGCACTCAGTCGATCTCTCTGGCTCCAAATACGTATGATATACATTTGGTCCCGAACATGGTTATCCTGGTCGCATCTGGTTCCTTGGCTCAATCTGGTTTCGTCCTACGTCTGCAGCGTTTCTGGTTCGGACCTCTACGAACGCAACCTTCAGATTCTGGATACAAACCACTCTGGTGTAGCATGCTAATCCAAGCAATCAATACAGCACGTTCCTTCTGGTACCGTTCTACGTCAAAGACTTTTGGTGGCAACTCGAGGATCAACGATCACTCCCTGTTCTGCCAACGTTTTCGTCCTACAATTGCACGTTTCGCGATCAGTCCCACGAATGAAACCGCTACGTATCGAAAGTGTAAATCCTTTCTAGCGGGGGGCTCCTGTAGTGACCGGCCAGTCTCGATAAGAACACGATTGGAATAATAGAAACAATTATTATTATTGTAACCAATTGTACCAGAGATTGTTTTACTGTATTTGTTTAACTGTATCCGTTTCACTTCTTGTTCCATATACCGCCTGGTTTGGTTCGAGCTTGCTCACGCACTGCTTGTTCGCTTGTACTCTTTGGCACGTCTCGGTATTATTTCGATACCACGAGATCGCCAATAATTATACTTGATCTGGACTAGTAAAGCCTTCTGATTTACGGGCTATCAAGGGAACCAAGTCATATTTGTACGCGTAATCGAATAGTAGTGGTGATCATAGTCCGCCCACGACTCGACATCCACTACAAGCCCATGACTGGGAGATTATGGACTAGTGTTTTCCTGTGCCAGAGGACACTCAACAAAAACTACTCAATTCCTCACCGCTACCAACTGCCAAACGAGGATCTGGCCGAATATTTTCATTCATTACAGCAGATAGCTGTGTAAGTTGAAGATGCCACAAATATTTGGATTTTGACAACGCTTTAACTAATGACAACTACTATGAATCCTACGCATCTAGTGAAATCAAAAGTCAGAAGCGAGGACGATCGAAGATATATTTGATAAGTTATCAATATATCGAGAAGTGACTGATCTAAACCGGCTAGTGGTTGCAGGAGAAGTTGAGTTTCCACTTGTGATCTGGTGCAGATACATGACCGAGCACCTTCAGCTACGTGAGTCCATTAAAACTAATGTGGTCAGCATCAAATGTCGAAAACCTACAGAGCTATAGACTTTGAGGATTTATTCATCACTACAACTGGACTCCATAATAAAAGAAATGCTGGGCAAGATTGTTTTAATTTCGTCATCACTTGCTGGTTTCCGACTTCAGATCTTGCATCCGGATATTGGTAGGTGGAAGTAGGACCTCGTGACAGAAAATTTTACTTGTGTCAAATGGGCTCTACGAATTTCAAGTGATATCTTTCGGAATAAACAATGCCCCAGCCACCTTCAAACGAATAATGCAGACAGTTTTACACTGCCTGGTTCTACACGAGTGCCTAATATAACTTGATGATATTATTGTGCATGGCAGCACGCCCGACACAACACAATTACTATTTGAGGGAAAATCTGAAACAATTGAAGGTGGAATAATCTAAATGTCGACCTTTGCAGAAAGATGTTCTCTTTTTAAGATGTCGCATTACCCTAAAAGGAATAGAAACACATAAAGAAAAACTGACCAAATGCAATGATATTCTCAGCTTGTGATGAGTAGACGTGTTTGAATTATTAGAAGAACTAGGATTCCCAGAAACAACGTAAATAAGGCCAAACAAAATTAAGTAAGCACAGACGAATATATTGTAGTTTGAACTCAAAAATATTCACACATCAAGTGCAAAGGAATCTTTAGTTCATACAAGTACCACAACCGCCACAGCTTAAACTGGAATTTAAGCTTCAGTAATCAAGTGAACGTCTTCTTTTTAGGTTTACTGTATGTCTGTCAGAGTATGTATTGGATACAGACTCATTATGTTCGAGAAAATACTCATTAGTATTAGGATTAACAACTGAAATTGGAATGGACTCATCTGGTTACTGGAATTGTATATGATCAGCATGTCAGTTATGTACTGAAATCACTGATATCTAGAATTTGAACCATAGACTTACTACGGCTTTATATACCCCAAATGCTCTGGTACGGCTGAGAGTAGGGAGAGTCCGCTCTCCCTCTCCAAATCCTCTCACATTGCCACGCGTATATAGTCTCTGACAGGGACGTCCTACTAACTGCCTTCTCGTGGCATCATTGTTATTTACGAAATTGAGAAGACGAAAAGCGAATGTCCAGCGCTTTAACCGGGTTAGTGGAGACGGCGAGTCCACCTAAGGTAGTTGGAAAACCCTGATTCCAAACCAATAGTACACATGGGTTCCAGTATCCTGAGGAAACAAATGGCGTATGAATCAATCTTTGGTCACCGGCCATTACGGGACTGCATCTCCGGACGATGCTCCACTGCCTTGTGGATCAGAATTTCAGGTCAAAGGCTGCGGGTGTGGCCCCATAAGAAAACCACCTGCTTCAGTTTGGGCACGTGGGCAGTATCACAGCCTTCACTCACATCAAATGAGATTTGTGTAGCGCGTATATATCTGGTGCCGTTTATACCAATATTTATGTGTTTAAATAAAATAAAATAAAACATCCGAATTGTAACCGAAATCGAGCTCATTTAGGATTAGTGTATCGTATTGAACAAGTTTCCCACAAAAAACAGATGCATTACGAGGACAAATAACATTTGATATGACATCAGGATTTGATTCATATGGAATATTTTCTTCAAATTTATTAGGAATTTTATTGAAGAATCATGGATAATTAGGAAAATCAGCACCTATCAAAACTGTCTCAAATTTTTGATCTGATGCTTTCAACATATATTCCTCAGACTTATAAGAAATTTCATCAGAAATATTCAAATAATTGGAACAAATGTTATCTGGTCCAATGACATGAAAAATCCGATAAGAAGTTGAGTGACTAGAAAATTTTGTCTCACAACGATTCTGAGTGTCATTCAATTCTTACTGCTATGTGACTCGATACTGCTTTTTGAAGTCGTGGATAAAGATAAATAATCAATGGAAACGCTCACTTTAATGGAATGAGAATTACAACGTTTAACATTACTCTCAGAGAAATGAACAATAGTTGAGTATACTGGCTGAATGTGACTAATCTTACCATATTTAAAACATTTAGTATTATGAAATATACATGAATTACATGAGTGAAATCTGCCACGGAAGAAACACGTGACAAACTTGTGCTCAACTTGTGACCCAAAAGTCAGCGGTTGGATAAAAAGGAAACGGGATATTTTGACACGTGCCGGGAAATGCCTACTCTAGTGAAATTTTTGCGGCATTTTTGTCAGTATATCATAGAACGCAACTCCGCCTGTAGCTCTTCTAGAGTTACTGCCGGTCCCAAGCCCGGGTAAAGGAGGAGGGTTGGGCATGGGGTTAGCGACCCCATCCCGTAGAAAAGCTAACTCGCTAAAAAAACGCTAACCAGAAAAAATAATTCAAACCATTTAAACTCTGCCTTGGGAGTTGAAGGAATAATTATGATGTTTCATGATGAAAGCCGAAACTCTTCGGAAGTCACGAGACCGATGCACCTTCTAACAACCAGAGCAACACTCTTTATAGGTACATGGAACGTCCGGACAATGTGGGAGACAGGAAAGACCAGCCAAATAGCAATGGAATTGAGGAGATACAACTTGGCAGTACTCGGACTCAGCGAAACCCATTGTATACAAGCTGGGCAACAAAGGCTAGGTACAGGAGAGATGCTACTGTACTCCGGTCACGAAGGGGGAAATGCTCCACACACTCAGGGAGTTGCTCTAATGCTGTCCAGAGAAGCACGAAATGCACTTGTAGGATGGGAATCTCATGGACCCAGGATAATCAAAACGTCATTCAGAACAAAGAAGCAAGGGATCACAATGAACGTTATCCAATGTTATGCACCCACCAATGATAGCAACGACGATGATAAAGACCAGTTCTATGAAAGGCTGCAATCAATTATAGCAAAGTGCTCACGAAAGGACCTCACCATCCTGTTGGGAGATCTAAATGCTAAAGTTGGAGTTGACAACACAGGATATGAAGATATAATCAGACGACATGGACTAGGAGAAAGAAATGAAAATGGGGAGAGACTTGCAAACCTATGTGCATTCAACAAATTGGTTATAGGCGGCACAATATTCCCACACAAGCGCATACACAAAGCTACATGGATCTCACCGGACCAAACCACAGAGAACCAGATAGATCACATCTGTATCAACAAAAAATTCCGAAGATCAATGGAAGATGTGAGAACCCGGAGAGGAGCTGACATAGCTTCAGATCACCACCTGGTTGTGGCCAAGATGAGACTGAAGCTAAAGAAACACTGGACAACTGGACAAACAGCACTACAAAGGTTCAATACAGCCTTCCTTCGAGATACTGACAAACTCAACGAATTCAAGACAACTCTCAACAACAGGTTCCAGGCTCTACAGGATCTACTGAATGAACAAGAAACTACTTTGGAGGAAAACTGGAAAGGGATAAGAGAAGCACTAACTTCAACGTGTCAGGAGGTTCTTGGTCCTAAGAAGCATCATCACAAGGAATGGATCTCTATGGGAACCCTGGACAAAATTCAAGAGAGAAAGAACAAGAAACTAGCAATTAACAACAGCCGAACACGAGCAGAGAAAGTCAAAGCACAAGCAGACTACGCAGAAGCAAACAGGGAAGTGAAGAAAAGCATTAAAGCCGACAAGCAGAAACACATGGGAGAACTAGCAACGACGGCGGAAAAAGCTGCAAGAGAAGGGAATATGAAACAACTATATGATACAACGAAGAAATTGGCAGGGAGACATAGCAAACCAGAGAGACCAGTCAAGGACAAAGAAGGAAAGACAATCACTGAGATTCAAGAACAGAGGAAAAGATGGGCAGAATACTTCAA
>NC_031496.1:4231255-4279738 GCF_000237925.1 Schistosoma mansoni
CCTAACTTGGAATCCGGAAGGAAAGCGGAAAAGAGGAAGGTCAAAGAACACACTACGTCGGGAAATAGAAGCCGATATGAAAAGGATGAATCACGACTGGAAAGAACTGGAAAGGGAGGCTCAGGACAGAGTTGGATGGAGAATTCTGGTGAGCGGCCTATGCTCCTCGGCGAGGGGTAACAGGCGTAAGTAAGTAAGTAATCATAGAACGCTCTTTTCGTGTACTCACAGACCAGTACGCATTCCAGCGGCTTCGTTCGTTTCGCGAGTCATAAGGTCAAGTGGCGCGACGGCAGGAGAGGTTGCAAGATTTCGGCTTTACGTGCGAGTACTTGCCTGGAAGCTAACATACAAACTCTGATTTTCTGTCCCGTATACCCCAATCGCTTGATACTATTATTGTTGCTCTTATAACTAAACTAGACCTATTTCCTTGTCATATAGAAGAACCACATGGGACTTAATTAAAGTTTTCAAAGTACTTGGTGATAAATCTGCATCTGATATTCCCCCATATTTCCTGTCTTTAGTAACATAAAATTTACGAAGACACTCCAAAAATGCTTATACGCCTAGGACAAATTACTTATCAGCTAACTATCGACTTTCCCATCGAATAATAAGCGAATGGAATTAATTACGTCAACACTTGATTGAAGCTCCACCTGTCGATTCTTTTAAAAGAAAGTTGGATTAGCTTCGAGGTCATCATTGCCGAGACTAACACGGGCCACATAGCCTCCTCTCTTTTCAAGACTAAAACTGAGAACAACTTCTGATATCGACTGGTCGTCTCTGAGAGCGGTGGATCTCGATCTGCAACTTCCTTACCAAACGCCGACAGCATGCGCTACACATAATTGCCTTGGTTTTACCTCTTCTGCAAAACCTTACGAATAGTCGAGTCCTTGTTTCACTGACATTCTGCATGTCAGATTACTCCATTAAGTCCGAAAGTAATACAATGATTAGCCCTATCGTACATGGGAAAATTTTGGCCCCATTAAACATTGTTGTGAGTCATTCGCTCGACTCATATGACACTATTACGATGAAAGCTGACAGTAAGATGCCAGCAGTTAGCAGGCAGTATCTGAGCCGTGAACACGGCTTTTAGAGAAGTTAAACATGTTCCTAGTTTAATTATTTGGAATCTAGAAGAGTCAAAATACAATGGACCTGCTAAAAGACATGCCCACGATCTGCAGTTAGTGGAATCTGCCATCAGAAATGTGCTGCCCGAAAAGGTTTCAGGGGTACATATTACGAACGTAATAAGGCTCGGTAATTGGATTGGAGGCGAGACCCAACAAAGAAGGATCTTGAAGTTAGTACTCGAGAATTTTAAGGAAAGAGACGTAATATTGAATAACGCACACAAAACTCACGATTCAAATATTCGTATTCGACCAGATTGGCCGCTTGGGGATCGGATCAAGTGGAAAAATACTCTTACGGAGTTAAGAACTCGGAAGCTACATGGTGAAACGAACCTCATGGTTTTCGGGTAGTCAGGTGTTGGTAGCTAATGCTTCCGAGACCTGTATGGGTAGAACGTATGATTCCCAAAACACTTTAAATGTGTGCTACACGAATGCTCGTAGTCTTCGAAACAAAATGTCCAACTTAAGTTAGATGATGGATGAATTAAATCCTTATACAATTGTTACCACAGAAACGTGGCTCATTGTAGATATAGACTGTTCCCCCATCATTTCAGGCTACATGTGTTTCAAAAGTGACAGAGTTATAAGTCGCAAGAGAGGAGGCATGTTATGGGTTACGGATAACTTTCGCGTACAATCGATCATATCGGAGGCGCATGTTAGTGATACATGTGAGGTAGCGTGTTGTACAATTATGTCTAGAAACGGGTTAGTGACTATAGGAGGAATATATCGTAGTCTGTATTGTCTTGCCGACTACTATCTTCAGACATGTCTGTTCTTGGAGTAAGGCAAAATATTGTCTCATCATTGGATACTTCAACTCACCAGATATCAACTGGATAAAGCTCACAGCTTCAGGTGGGGGTTTTGATAACGACCTATTACCAACAATTTTTCAGTGTGAATTTGTACAATGTATCGTAAAACCGACACATATTGACCTGGAGCATGATCCGCCATTGCTAGACCTTGTCCTCACACACCAATGTGAAGATGTCGTTGACATTCAGCACCTTTTCCCATTAGTGAATAGTGACTACGTTGTACTTTTCTCTATGTTCCGGACACGTGGTATAGAATTCACATCTGCCCAACCCCGTCCTTATATCTGGAGAGCTAGTATTCCGGCAATCAGAGACTGTGCTGTCTCGATTGACTGGTCGGTCGATGCTGATGGATCGATCGAAGATGAATGGAATGAGTTTAAGGCTACATTCGAGTCCGTAACACAACCCTTTATCCCATGAGACTTGTTTTTGTCAATAGGACAGGCATCATTTAAGTGCGAATATAAAATCCGGAATATATGTAAAGAAACCATAGCTAAATCCCGGACCACTTACGAACGACAGTGCGCATATGATAGCCGTGCTTGTCCGAAGAGATTGTTTTCGTACGTTAAACGGCGAACGAAACGTAGTGATAGTATTCCCGCGTTACTGTTACACGAAAATTCAGATTTACTGGCTGAATCTGACCTAAAAAAAGCTGAGACTTTTTCAAACTATTTTGGTGAAACCTACTCTAAGTGTAGTGTTACAACTACTTGTCCCATTTACACCGAGATACCAGCTATAGGATTTGTAAATGTGACTGAGGAGACTTCTCTTCCATTGATAACTAACATCAAACCTTGTAAGATACCGGGCCCCGATGGGTTAAATACACGCTTGCTGTCATCGCTTGAGGACATTATTTCAAGACCGCTCGCGACGCTCTTCAACATATCCCTTTCACTTACTCAACTACCTAGAGACTGGAAAGACGCTGTAGTCAGCCCCATATTTAAGGTTAGTCAGAGACGGATCGTATTTAACTACCGGTCTGTCGGCCTAACCAGCACAGTCGTTAAGTTACTTGGAAAGATAATTCTGGTTAAATCACTAAACCACATAGATTCGTACAATCTGTTCTCTACCGAGCAACATAGGTTTTGTAACAAGCGTTCATGCTCGACTAACTTACTTATTGCGAGAGAGGGTTGGACAACAGCCCTAGATAACGGCCTGTCTGTCGATGTGATATTCATAAATTTCAGCAAAGCGTTTGACAAGGTTTCACACAATTAAGTCTTATGTAGAAGCTCTCGAGCTTTGGAAAAACAGGTGCTATAAAACAGGGATGGACAGGAAACTTTTTATGTGACCGCAGACAGAGAGTGAGAGTCAGTGAAACGCTATTGGAATGGAAGTCGGTCAAAAGTGGTGTACCCCAAGGCACCATCTTAGGCTCTCTACTTTTCCTTCTGTATGTTAATGAGTTACCTCTATTGCTTAAGTCGTCGACATTATTGTTTGCGGATGATGTAAAAATCTGGAGAACAATAAGAAGTGAGGCTAATCGTTTTCATCACCAAGCTGACCGAGACGAATTAGTTAGATGGGCTCATGATTGGGGCTTAGAATTTAATTCCAGTAAGAGCGTGCTCATGCACGTCGGACACGGTAACAGTTACCATTATACCATTGAAGGTACATTTCTTCCACTCGGTCAAGAACATAAAGACTATGGAGTATTAATAAGTCACGACTTGAAAATAACTACGCACTGCCACGCAGCTGCTTCCAAAAGTTATCGTGTGTCATGGTCAAGTCGCCGAGCATTCAAATACTTTGACGAGATCTTTCGAATTTTATATCCTACCTACGTAAGGCCACACTAAGAGTACTGTATCCAAGCAGCTAGCCCATGTCTGATAAATAATACCAATTCGCTTGAGTGTCAAGCGTGTGGGGACGAAATTAGTGAAGGGTCTTTCTAAACTCTCTTACGATTAGAGTTTGAAACGTCTAAACCTTTTCCCACTGTCTTCTTGTAGGACGCGAGGTGACCTTATACTGACATTTCGTATCTTTAATTATGATTTGGGAGTTAATATGTCCTATCATTTTGCTCCCTCCAACACTGATAATCTCCAAGGTCATAGCAAGAAGGTTCACAAACCGCGATCTAATAAACTAAAGGTGAGGTCCCGTTTTTCTCATCAACTGGTCAATGGCTGGAACGCCTTACCTCATCAGTGAACATTTTCAAGGAGAAGCTGGACCTTGACTGGAAAGAAATCTGTCAGGATCCTTATTACTGAAAACTGACGCACCAATCGTTTAACGTCAGGTTGACCTTCAAGTGCTCAGTAACCTCCACCAATGGACAGTGCAAGTGGTAGTAAGACATGTGCTATCGCCATTTGCTACCGATTGCTTTCACTATTGAATTCGAGTGCATCCTATGCACTTACAAGATCGTTTGCTAACTTTCCATATCGTTCCTCTTCTACCAGATTTTCTCACTACTCTGCTTACTTCCTCAACTCAACATACTTTCAGCATAGACTGAAAGCACTGCACCACAAATGCTTACTGCTTGCAGAGAGGTTTATTTATCTCTAAAATACTCGTTCGTAGGCTGGAATTTAAGGTTTGTCTTTTGAAAACTTTAAAGCATCACGTACAGAAATGGTATTGTTAGTGAGACTTGCCTACCTGATGTCGTAATGTACGTCTTATGTATTTTAAGTAATTAGGTCTAGTGATCCAGAATTTGGCGGACGGGTTCCTACTATTTCACTTTTGACGGTTTCTTCGAAGGGTTCATACCTCTCTGCTGCAGATAACCTCAAGCGGCTGTTTCTGTATGTTAATGAAAATGGTCACTGGTTATTGGTTTCACAATTGTAAGTGGCACTCATATTCGTTTAAATTTGTTTAGGAAGCTGCGTAAACAGGCATCGTGTCTTCTTTTTTCTCCGAGTGAGAAGGCACTACTTATTGGAGACAAGTCAGGAGATGTTTTCAAACTCCCTTTGTGCCTGGAGAAGCCCATTCACGATACAGACTTGACTCTTCTTTGCGGACACCTCTCACTACTTAGTCACATGGTAAGTGCTTATTTCTTCGGCTTCCCTATGTGTCATTCTAATTGTCGTCATCGTGCTGTTGAAATTCAGGCCAAGTACTTCATGAATTATCCTCTGTTTTGGTTTTAAACTACACGTCGATATTAAAACTTCTGATGTTTTCTAGAGTAGCAGATTAAAATAATTAGAATTCTAAACTTAGTGGCGGAAGTCTGATTGCCCCTATTACTAAGAGACTAGTCAACTTATATGTTACTGTTATTTCTTTTTCTTACTATAAAACCCTCTATTTGTATCCATACTCCCAAAATGTCTTGTGTCTTACAGATATCTTAATCCTCACTTACCTCTGCATGGGATGGATCCAGTATGCTACGTCAATCTGAATAAAATAGCAGGGTAATATAGTTAGACAGATTGAATCAAATGAAACTATGTCTTTCTAAGTAGGTAACAAGGCAAAATTAACCAAAGAGAGCGACTGCTCATCCGTTACTGTCCGCTAATGTAGTCTGCTGGATTCCTCGGATGTGTGAAATAATAATTCATATTATGGCGAGGGTACTCAATGTGTGGACACAAAATTCATTCACAGTAGCTTCTCTGAATAAATGAATTCACACACTAAACTGAAATCGAGATAGCTTTCGAAAAGTGAGTATTTTTGAAAATATATGTTGTAAATAACAAGGGTGTGTTCGTTCGGTTTTCATGCTATTCAAGTCTCATTATTATTGTATTTCTGAGACGATATGACATTGTCCTTCGAAGTAGCTTTATCTTTCATTCCTTGCTTATCTTCCTCGTAAGACTTGTAGTATAAATAGTGACTTCAGTCACTTTATCTACTAAAATGTGGCTCATACTTTATAAGGGCTAACGAGTACATGTATTAGGTTAACTAGGTAGGAGTTTCAACTGGCTACAAAACTTCCGTGGAATGCTTTCAGTAGTTATTTACGGTTTCTCATTCTTCATATGGCATGAGTTATTATAATTGCTAACTTTCCGGTCAAATGATATTTCATGCCTCAAGTTCGTAATGGTAATCTTAGTTCATGTATCACATAGATATTTCCGTTTATATGCATTTTTATAGTCAGATAGTGATACTAACGTTTATATTGCACTTTCTTATGATGACTTATTATGTATATCCCATTGCTTATCAGGCTATTTCGGAGGATGAAATGTACTTGGCGTCTTGTGATCGTGATGAAAAGATACGAATTAGTCGATTTTCCGAACCTTATGTTATCCAATCATTTTGTCTTGGTCATAAATCGTAAGTTTAGTGTGTTGGATTAACTTTTAAAAGCAAACGACAGGTTCGTTTCTCAGCTTGGATTTATTCCTGACACTCGATATTTAATCTCAACAGGAGGAGTAAGTTGAATGGCTCACTACTTTGATTTGGTCTCATTCTTTATTCCACCTCTATATTTTCCTCAAAAGATTGGGACTGGTATTTGTCGCTCATCTTTTGTCATAATTCCACAGAATTTTTTATTGTGTGATTGTTTTTGCCATTTTACCGACCAAGATAGTTCTTATAGTTTCCGAAATGCATAAGCTATCAGAAATAAGCTGACTATTGAGTTTCGAATGATATTATCTCAACATATGTAACTGCACACAATAAAGTAAATAGAATTTTTGTCATCTCAAAATATGTATCCTTAGGATTGGGATTGTGAAGCATTTTTACTGATTACCATGCCACTAATTCACGATGTGTTATTCCATCAATACATTCACAAGGCTCCCAAATTTTATGTTTGATGCAGTTTAGGACTGGCAGACAATTTTTACTTTTAATGCTGGTGTTGTTTTTCACTACTGATCTTGATCAACATGTTTTACATTTGCATGTAATCACTTTAACAAGTTATTTATAGTATACAACTGAAAGCAGTTAGTCACAGTTCAGAAACCAGACAAATTCAACTAAAAGCTGAATATTTTCCCGAATATATCAAAGTAGTCATAGTTGAAGGCTTCATTGTACGAGTATGACGGTTGAACCAGATAGTACTTTTAAAATCCTAGATTGAGGAGCCGCAATATTTCTCACTAATCCTGATTATGTGCATAATCCGCTTCATCCTCAAGCTCCTCTGGTTTTTCACCCTGATAGTAAAAAGTCAGTTTGTTAGAAATAGGTAAGAAAAAATCTGGAAGATACAGGAAAGACCTGTAGAATCTGAATGTATATGGGCCCATCTACGAACAAAGGACATCTGCCGTAGTAATGACCACTTATCAAATACATCAATCTGCAATAATTATCTTCCTTTAAGTTATGTAGCTGTCCCAACTTAGTTTACGTCCATTGATTTTCAGCTTGTTTATCGTATTTTTTGGTTCTCTCAGTTTCATGATATTTGAAGTTAGGTTTTTCATAAGCTGTAGTAGTTGACAGACATTACGAATGAGTCTAGTCTGATACCCGATGAAAAGTAGTCCATCAAACTCCAAGTTGTTTCCGAGTGACGATCTGGAACTCAGTTGTTCAACGCTAAACAGAAACTTCAACAAAATTGCTCCCGGTTCTCGGTACTCAAGAGGTTTCTACTGTGATTCATCATTTCTATAGCATTTGATTTAGACCAAACCTTTTAGATGATACGGAGTTAGGAGAGTGGCTCCCTAAAAAACACCCCTTTACGGTTTGATGACCCGGGCAGTATCTCAGCCCTCACGCAAATAGAGTTAAAACTACTTTGTGTGTGCGCATATATATTTTGGTACCCTTTCGTGCCAATGTTAATAGGTTCGAACAATTAAGAACATCTGTTTCTTGTCCCATTTATAAATTTCGAAGTTAGTGTCTGGGATCATTTGAAGCTTTCTTCCGGTGAAGCATGATTAGAAAAGGTTGAATTTCGTGTAAAGTGGTTTGGAAGGGCTTTGTTTAATGTTTCATTGGTAGTCCTAAACATGACTTTGATTTGTCAATAAAACTCTGAGGCTCGTCTGATATTTTCAATTTATATCACTAGCTCAGGTTAAATGTATATAAGCTACATCATGATAAATAATAAATGCGTAAACCTAGCCGTGACCGATATTAAACTATCTAAGCTAGTGGTCTTTATCATTTCGTAATATGAAAATTTAGTTGCAATAGGGCATCAACAAGAAATAATCCGTACCAATTCAGAGATAATTTGAACTGATACGTAATTGCGCAAAAATCTATTATTTTCCTGTCTATATATTTGTTGGCTTACATTGTCCACTTTCTTCCTTAATCTAGGATGAATGTATGAGTATTTGGAATTGTGAGTCGGGCCACTGTCTATCATCGTATTATGTTTCAAAAAGTGAACTTCCATCTCTTTCAGTTTCTACGGATTTGCAGTTCGATTTTAAGTCGGAAGCTGTTGTTTCTAGGTTATATACTATCAAAGATGTTGTCGTTTGTTGTTTTTTATCGTAAGTTGAACTTTTAAGATAAATTATCTTTTTTTCTTACCTGCTAGGCTGTCTATAAAGGTGTTAGATACCAACACAAAACCTTATGCAATACTGCACTTTCAAGTTGTCCGTAAACTGTATACCAATCAGAAATCTCATGTATTGTACTAAGTTTAAATAGCTTTTACAATGTTACCGTCCATGATGAAAGGAATTTTAATTTTTTAAAACAAATTCCCAGACTGGAATTAAATTGGGATCCGAACTCACAAAGTAAACTTGTGGATACTGAATTAGTATTGAATTCAAGGTGAAAGTGCACTTCTTGACTATTATTCAATAATCTCTTTTGCGTCACCATCAACTCTAAAGTATGATACTGGCCGAATTAGAATTAGGTTGGGTAAAGTTTAAAAATGTTCAGATCAAAGTTGCCACTGGGTTCCACAGGTTTTGTCTTGGTCTTACCTTTAGAAGATCCAGATTTTTCTGTATGAGGCATTAAATACGACAGATGAAGCGTAACAGTAAAAAACCCACTCATTTTATCATTAGATCCTGAACGTTTTGTAGTTCGTGAATCACTTCCCACTCTAAACCAGTGCCGTCTTTATTTGTTTTCGTAGTTTCCCACTTCTATTCTTTTTTTCTGTGCTGTCACGAAGTGTACAGACTTCGTGCTACATACGTTTGTATCAAAATTCTACATCAACATACGTAACTAGCTCTTTGTCTCACCGAATTTAATAAACAGTCATCACTTCGAAAAATCTGGAATCTTATGTTGAGTATTTTCAGTTTTCCGTTTAAAGGGATTAAATGCGGTATGTTATTAAGATCCTAGAGCGAAGTCGTGCTATCGGCTGTACTGGAAATTGACAACAGTAAGGTGTTTATCATGACTCATTCATTAGAATAATCATTGCACTAAAAACAAGTTTGAAACAGATGACATAACTTTCCCTATTGTAATCACACCATATTATGGATGAAAACTAACAATTTAACTCTGTTACGTTGGTTGCCTTCAAGCACATAACACTGATTTCTAAGACTACTGATATACAGTTTTAAATATTAGTACTCAGACATTATTGATCCAGTCTGAGCGAACTGTTATGCTCAAGTGCCTTTCGCCAGAGCCACCAATATTCCTACTTTGATCCATCTTTTCATCAATGTTCTCCTAGAAATAACACTTCCGCTAACTTTTCATAGGGGCGATCTCAAACCGGGAAGTTTGTTTATCGACTTGGAATATGTAGATTATATAGCCTTATTTCGTGATGCTGACAAAATGTAGTCTTTTGATCGAAATGACACAGCATTACAAACATTTGTCATGCGCTTATCTCCTTCTAAAGGTCAAATATTCCTCTACAATTGGTTTGCTTTAACGCCTGAACCACTGATAAAAATTGAAGTAGCTGAGTGTAGTGATCACTTATTTTGAAAGTCTCATAAATCTTGTAGGGTCGATGTGTGATAAAATCTCGGCAAATATTCAGAAAGCACAGTTAGCCTTTATCAACTTGCGTCACTTATGGAAGAGTTGGCATGCCCTCCTGACAGTCAAAGGGGACTATATATTGTACTCAACAGTTTGCTCTGCATTATGTTATATCTGTGCAACATAGTCTTTTAAGGTAAAAGACGTGCATAAGTTTTTTGTGTAAACTTTGTTGGCAGACTATCTGGTTGTGATCCACGTGATATTTACGATCAATTATTGGAAACTGAGATATGACTCAGAATAGTTCACGACGTATTTACTTTTTATCCTCTTTACACTTTTAAATTCCAGTATTCCTACTCTGCCTTTTCAAACCATATTCTCGAAATTTAGTCTTTTTTATCATTGGAACTACATTATTTAGATCTCTTATTATTTTCCATCCGTCGTGCTACCTTAGTATAATAACTTACCTCAAGTACATTTGTCCTAGGCTGTTTGTTGGTGATGTCTGTCTGTTTTTAAGTTTGAGGGGGAACCTTGATGCTATACTGCTAGTAACATAATCTATTTTCACTTCACTTCCCGAAAAAAATCTTATTTACAGCAACCCAGTGCTGATGGCGTTTCATATTCATATAACTGAAGATGAAGTTGTCTCTTGGGGATCGAAAGCTTTTACTTCCACAGAAGATAAAATGCCACTTACGGATATAGCTTTATGTTCAAATGATAATCGTATTATTGGACTGTGTTCTACTGGGACTAGTGTTCGTCTCTACTCCTGGAAATTGATTATTCAACACGATGCTTGCCAACCATCTTGCTCTGTCAAATGGGATGTCGTAAGTGTTAGATAATATTTTCTTATTTAATTAAAAGAATGCGATAAATACTAGGAAAACAACATTGTTTAAAGCAGAATGCAGCATATTTAATAACAGAAGAAAAGATTTATTTATTTATTTAAACATATAAATATTGGTACAAGGAAGCACCAGATACATATGCTCCACACAAATCTCATTTGATTTGTGTGAGGGCTGTGATACTGTCCAGGTGCCCAAACTGAAGCAGGTGGTTTTCTTAAGCGGCCACACCCGGAGCCTTTGACCTAAAGGTCTGATCCACAAGGCAGTGGAGCATCGTGAAGAGATGCGATCTCATGGTAGTCGGTGACCAACCATTGATTCATACGCCATTTGTTCCCTCAGGATACTGGAGCCCATGTGCATCATTGGTTTGGAATCAGGGTTTCCAACTCCCCTAGATTGACTTTCCGTGTCCACCAACCCGGTTAAAGCGCCGGACATTCGCTTTTCGTCCTCTCAATTTTGTAAACAACAGTAATTCCACTGTGAGAAGGCAGTGATTAGGACTTGTGTGGTAGCGGCTATATACGCGTGACCATGTGAGAGGATTTGGAGAGGGAGAGCGGACTCTCCCCACACTGGGCCGTACCAGGGCATTTGGGGGCACAGAAGGAAAGAAGTGAAGATTGTATTAAAGAGGTTCAGAAAGTTTATTTAGGTTTCGCCAGCTAATTAAAATTCAAAATGTGATTTATGTACAAAGGATTGTATAAGAAAACAACGATTATGAAGTACGTTCCGGCTAACGGATGATTATTAAAATATGAAAAGAAATTTGACAATCAGTGACTATTCACTTTTGCCTTCATCTGTGTTGTTGCAATATGAGAAATCAGTTGTTTTCTTTTTGTTTGTTTGTTTTAATATTCTTTAGTTCCAAGTCCCCGAACGGAACTTTTGAAATTATTCTTCAAGTGTACAGATAATAGCTCAATGATAAAAGCATATGAATCAAATAAACAATTACATCAACACAATGTAACTCAACGTCATATACGTAGTCAAAAAATGCGCAAATTGAATAAAACTCTACAGAATTCTGTTGATAAAGAATTAAATGTATAAAAAAAACCCATTCGCTATCTGATTATTATTGTTAATATTGTTGTCTTGGCTCCAAAAGTAAATGTTGTAGACCTTCAATGGCAATTATTTTGCAGGCGACTTCTATCATTTATTATTTATATAGAAACGTTGATATTAAGGAAAGTTTATTGTAGTTAACATAGACCACCATTATTTGAAATCATTATTTGTTGCCATAAGGTCTATGGGGAAATGTAAGATTTTACGATCATCCCTTGATTTATAAGTTAATCACCAGTATTATGCAGCTCTTATCGATATAAGCATATTCTTTTATTGATCTTCTATCACTGTTATTTCAATGTTATATCTTGTGGCCGAGTGGATGCCTTGCTAACGTATGACGTGATAAGACCACCGATCAGAGAGCAGTGAATTATCGATTGGAACAGTGACACACGAAAACCGTACGAGCAGTCTAGAGTGCTTATCGATCCTGCTTCTGCCTAGCCCAGCTATCTAAGTCCAAAACACCAATAACAGCCTCTGCGGTATAAATCATTGTATTTCAAACATACTGAGTTTATATACCAAACAGACTGACCACATCGTACCAATAAAATAGAAAATAACATGTACAAGATTTAGCCAAATGTGGCTGTGAATGTAGGAGGCAGCAATTAATAGACTAGAGATAACTCAGGAATGGTAAATCGTATAATAATAGTCTATAGGTCAAAATAAAGCTCATAATAAGGGTAACACGAATATGAATACGTTAGTTATTTTACAATTATGCGATAAAAAGTATATGCATAATATTAGTCCATAAATGGATCCTAAAGTTACCATTCACTATTGTTATCGGGTTATAACATTCAAAGTAAAGGAAAGCAAATTGATATATTAGTATTTTCACTTACAAACCTGCAAAACTTTTAAATTCATCCGTTGCTAGTCAACTTCTGTTTTTGCGCGAAGCTATTCTTTTCTGCCTTAATTAATTCTTTAAATTCAAGGAAAGTTTAGAATAAATTCTACCGAGTTAATATCAAATTCACATACTTCAGTGGGCTATGATACTGTCCAAGTGTCCAGACCGAAGCACGTGGTTTTCTTAGGGGGTCACACCCGGAGTCTTTGACCTAAAGGTCTGATCTACAAGGCAGTGGAGCATCGTGAGGAGATGCAATTCCATGGTAGCTGGTGACCAACAATTGATTCATACTCCATTTGTCCTCTCAGGATACTAGAGTCAACCCATGTGCACCATTGTTTTGGAATGAGGGTTTTCCAACTCCCCTAGGTGGATTCGCCGTGTCCACCAACCCGGTTAAAGCGCCGGATATTAGCTTTTCATCCTCTCAATTTCGTAAACAACAATAATGCCGCGAGAGAGCAATGAGTAGGATTTCCCTTGAATGTAATTTAACGTTTATCATTTTTAAAAATGAAACTTTTTTTATGAATAATAAATCGCCAAGAAAATACTATGAAAAAATGTTATACAATAACATTACTCTTCTGTGTAATCAACTTTTACATGGATAGAACGATCAAGTAAATTTTGATTGTTCGTAGGTATAATGATTTAATGATGACACTGTGGTGTGGGTTGATTATATCCACATAAGTAGTATATTACGGTGGTCAGACAGAGAATGTATTACAGTAGAAGATCGATAAAGAGAGAACGGAAACGAAACGCACTTGGTATGAAATTGCATGGACAATAATAATCGAAGACGATGGACTGGTATTTGCAGAAGGAATGGTCAAGATTGAGACAATTGATTGATAGTTTGCAAATTAACTGTTTACTGTATGGTTGTCAGGTTTTAGTGAGATAGTCTGTAATTTTCGTGTCAATTACATTCAATTGTCCCCACTCGTGTTCTTGTTCACTACAATGTGACACCTTTTTCCAGTATGCTACTTCGCATCCCTTCTATGACACATCAGGTTAGACTCTGATAGTACTTTAAATAGATATCGATAGGAAGTGTTTATTCGGGACTGTTACTCCTTTTGAAGTACCTATTTGGACTCTTATAATATCCCACTATGTGCTTAACTCATTCTGTATTTTGGCGGTTCGTGAAACGTGGTGGTTAAGTTAAACTAGCCAGTTAGTCACAGCAAACGTATCTGGTAACTTCCGATAGCTATTCCAAATCGTACAAACCAACTAAACCTCGCTTCCAAAGAAACAATTCTAGGCTGATAGTACATTAATTAAAGGTCTTCGGAGAGCGGTTAAGCGCTGTGCGGAATACTTTGAATGTTTATACAATGTATCCGTTAACATACTAATCCAAAAAGATTTATTCTACTCCCGTTACTCTGTTCGAGATGGATTATATTTTCGAGTATCGTAACACTTCTCTAGATGCTGGATTGATAACATAATCCCAATTTTTATGAAGAAGTTAAATAAAGATAAAGAATTGTGAGTGAAAGTTTTTGAATTACAATGAACTATACCTAAGAAGGACATGAAAACAAGTACTAGAACCATGATAGAAGAAAAGGCCAAATAAGCTTGTTTTGTATACATAATTTTGGCTTTTCTAAATGTATATATCAAATGCTTTAGCTATTCCAAAGATACGAAAGCTTACTATCTTTGGAAAACTTTTGTTTACCTTGTAATTTGATGAATACAGAGTCTATTTTGGTCGAATAACTCTTGTCAGTCAGCTAAATCATAGGATCAGGCACATATGCATGGGTTCAAGTTGCCACACCTCATTAGCACAACAAGGTGAACACCAAATCCATAGAAGTAGTTACTTCAATCGTATTATTGTATAAAATAAATGTAGCATATAAGGATATTGTAGCTGTAAATAATTCCCCAAAATCAATAGCTCATTAAGTGTTCGACATTGGATGCTGACCACGTTGTTTAAGTGGACTTGTTTAGCTGAAGGCTTTCGGTCATGCATCCGTACCAGATCACGTTGCAACACGGCGTGGGACACAGCTCCTACGTTCATTAGCCAGCTTATAGTAAAGGTTCCTCGATATATTGGTAACGTATCAAATATATCTTTCCTGTCTCTTCTCGTCTGACTTCTGGTTTCTATTCGACTGGGAAAGAACGATTATAGAAGATACTACTGGTTGCTAGTTGCCAAACTAGAATATCCGTTGTATCCTCAGTGGTGAGTCCGACGTGATCTGTCTGCGTAACTCCTTGTTCTGGTTGCAGGTTATCCCCAGTCACGATTAAGCACACCATAGACCACTTGTACCAATCAGTACTCGACAAATACCCCGGGATATACCAGTCGTAATCGAAATTGCCTTGTGTAACCAGCAATGTTACACATCACATCTCGACTACAGGACCACCTGTATTCTCGAAAGCCCGTCGACTCGCTCCCGAAAAACTTAGGTTAGCCAAAAACGAATTCGAGCATATGATAGACTTAGGTATAATTCGACCATCGAAAAGTCCATGGTCATCCCCATTGCACATGGTCCCTAAAAAGGACAGCAATGATTGGCGGCCAACTGGTGATTATCGGCGTCTGAATGCGAAAACCATTCCCGATCGTTACCCGCTGCCTCATATTCACGATTTGACAGCTACCTTGAAAGGTACAACTGTCTTTTCGAAAATCGACTTGGTTAAAGCTTATAACCAAATCCCGATGGCACCTGACGACATTCCTAAAACCGCCATCATCACTCCTTTCGGTCTTTACGAATTCTTGCGAATGCCTTTTTGTTTAAGAAACGCGGCTCAAACCTTCCAAAGGTTTATAGATGACGTTTTCCGAGGTCTCAACTTCGTACATGCGTATGTTGATGACTGTCTCATAGCAAGTCCGGACAGAGAATCGTATCTCAAGCATCTGGACATTGTTTTCGATCGACTACACAGGCATGGCATTACTGTCAACATACAGAAATGCCAAATCGGAACAAACTCCTTGGACTTCTTAGGACACACGACGGAACGGACTGCTGCACAGTAAACCCGTCCTTTTGTTGCTAGACGGATATCTCGCCTACGCCATAAATGACGTAAGTTGGCAAAAGCTAGACGAGCCTTCAGTATCCGTGCTAAGATTTCGTCACACACCAGACCACAAGGGCTGATGAGACTCCCAAGATAAGTGAAACTGTCAACAATGACTGTATACACCTACGCCATTGTTCCACTCAAGTAATAGGGTTAGACAGGGTTACCTAATGTCACCATTCGCTTTCAACTTTGCTATCGATGACATTCTGGAAACAACTCTGATGTATGTAAGTAATGGCGGTGTGGATCTGCTGCCTGGAGAAAGACTTCTCGACCTTGAGTATGCGGATGATATTGTCTTACTATGCGACAATACCCAAGCCATGCAATACACAATTTATCAGTTAGCAATTGGTGTCCTTAGGTATGGCATGTGTTTTGCACCTTGGAAGTGCGAAGTACTTTTACAAGACTGACATGACCCTAATCCTATAATCACCCTGGGTAGTTAGCAGATTGAATTAGTCGAGAAGTTCGTGAGTCTGAGTAGTTGTATAAGTGCTGGAGGTGGCGTGATCGATGAGATCAATTCACGTATAGTGAAAGCCAGAGCGGCTTATGCTGATCTGGACCATCTTTGGCGCCCTCGTGATGTTAATCTGATTGTAAAAGGATGTGCCCCCAAATGCCCTGGTACGGCCGAGAGTGGGGAGAGTTTGCTCTCCCTCTCGAAATGCTCTCATATGGCCACGCGAATATATAGCCTCTGCCAGGGAAGTCCTACTCACTGTCTTCTCGTGGCGGGGTGTTGTTCACAAAAGTGAGAGGACGAAAAGCGAATGTCCGGAGCTTTAATCGGGTTGGTGGATATGGAGGATCCACCTAGGGGAGTTGGAAAACCCTCATTCCAAACCAATGGTAGACATGGGCTCCAGTATCCTGAAGGAACGAATGGTGTATGAACCAACTGTTGGTCACCGGCTACCATGGGACTGCATCTCCTTACTATGCTCCACTGCCTTGTGGACTAGACCTTTAGGTCAAATGCTCGGGGTGTGGCCGCCTAAGAAAACCACCTGCTTCAGTTTGGGCACCTGTGCAGTATCACAGCCCTTACACAAATCAAATGAGATTTGTGCGGCTCATATTTATCTGGTGCTTTCTTGTACCAATATTTATGTGTTTAAATAAATAATAAATAGTAAAAGGTCGGATCTACAAAGCGTCAGTGAGATCAGTTTTGCTCTATGTTTGTGAGACTTGACGTTTTTGAGTTGAGGATGTTGGAAGACTTTAAGTGTTTGATCATTATTGTCCGGAGGATTGCTGACATCTAATCGTAACACCATGTTAGTAATGCAGAGGTTCTGCGTCGTGTGTTCGGGCACAGTGACGATAATTCAATTATTGTGACTATCTTGGAACATCGACTTCTGTGGCTTGGACATGTCCTACGGATGTGCTCTCAGAGAATTCCACGTTGTACATTATTTGCCGGCGCTGGGACCTGTTGGAAAAAGCAGAGAGGTGATCATTGTATAATGAAGTTCGGTGGTATGAAGGAATTCTGTACAAGACTGGCTTCTGTTGGTCCTTCACGACTCCCTAGTTTGGGTCCTAGAGATGATACAACACAGTGGCTAGAGACGTTATCAGACATGACTCAGAATAAACGCCAGTGGCAATCCTGCTGTAACTTTCTTTTACTTTTTTTCATGAGAAATGAACGTAACTTTAACTGAAAGAATTCTTTCTTGTTATATTTTTGCTAAATGGAATGCCTCTCCAATTATTATTATTTCACTTTCATACATTAATTTCTGTTCGTTGTTGTTTTCCTTTTTCTTATACGCATTTTACATTCTCTATCTCTTCACAACCTCATTGTTATTGTGTGGCGCGTATGTATTTGGTGTCCCTTTGTACCAATGTTTATCTGTTTTAATAAATAAATATCGACGAACGTAGGTCTACTGGAATACACTAACCTCGAGGCTGACTCAATTAATGTTTCCTTGAGGAGTTCAGGAATCTTCAACATGCCTGTAGCTATGTTTTACATGCTCTTTGCCATTGGTGAATTGAAAGCTAATTCCAATTGATACGAATAAATAATTACTGAAGCGATTTAGTGTTTCGACTACTTCATAGATTTGAGGAATCGCATGATTATCAACTGTTTGGTTTATGAGATGATCTTAGCTTAATTGTAAACCTGCAACAACACTTCTTCCATTAAAAAGAATGGAAATATTTCAACGTAGAAAGTTTTCTTTTCGACGATATCATTATTTGAAGTTATACAGTCGTATTTACAAGTAATTATTTTTTCATGTAGGAGTTCATAGTAATATAGGGGAGTTTCAAAGAATTATCAAAGGTAGTCAAACCTTTCCAGGTGGAAGTCAATAAAGATGAAGTGACATTCACAAAATTGTCAAGATTATGAAAGAGCTACAAGCATTGAATTAAATCATTACAAAATGGAAGGATGTTATTTCAACGCATTTGAAGTTTTTTAGTAATTGAATAGAATGGGTTGGATCATTCAGCAAAGTAATTGATTATAATCATATGCTCACTAGTAACTGACTTCAAGAGATATTTCTTGGAGTTCTAGTGAGAAGCAGTGACCAGAGGAGTTCAACCAGGTCCGTTGTGAGATATCATCTCACTAAAGACAATAGTGAACGGTTGCCCAACTTTGTGGATTGGTTGAAGTTAGACATTAACATCACTGGATGCCGGCCAGCTTAGTTGTCCAGAGGGTAAGCGCTCGCACGCTAGACTGGTAGGTCCTGGGTTCGAATCTCGCTCGCGAGGTGGGATCATGGATGCGCACTACTGAGGAGTCCCATCATAGGATGAAACAGCTGTCCAGTGTTTCCAGGTTTTTCATGATAATCTAGCTTCAATTGACTAATGATTTCAACTATAAAATAAACTTTTCCATAAACATTCTTGTTATCGATTCATTATTATTATGTCCTTACTTCATGGTTTACATAATGAGATGTACTGAACTTTAATATATGAAGGTTGGTTTGTGATTCTTTCAATTCTGTAATGATAGCTAACAACTAGGTGGTTAATTTAGTGATGCAAATTTTCTGGACTACATGTTTAGCTCAAAAAAAGCTATACGGGTGTTTTCTGACAAAGGCTTAAAAGACAAGGAATCAATTGCAAAATACCACAGCTGCTATCAGTCTGTTCTGAAAGTGTAGCGAACAAAGTGCAGAAGACAAATTTGTTAGTTAATACTAAATTACAAACTTTCTCAGCGTTTTTTTAGCGAGTTAGTTTTCTACGGGATGGGGTGGCTAACATCATGGCCAACCCTCCTCCTTTACCCGGTCTTGGGACCGGCAGAAAGTCTAGAAGAGCTACATACGGAGTTGTAAAATACAAAAACTATACATTAAATACTTCATTTACACGTCTTCCAACAATTACCTCTTACAAACTTCATTGTTATTACAATTACTGTCTGTTTACATTTCTGTTCTCTTCAGTTCAATCTTCTCAACCTTTTTCTACCAGGCATTCTAATTCTGATTGATGTTACATACTACTTATATTGACAGATATAAGTAACAAACACCACAAAATCAATATTTCAAGGTAACATAATGTTAACCTTTGTCAATCTAGTTTCAGTTAATGTTAACATCTTCGAATGACTGTTCACTGATATTTGAGGGTAAATTTGCTGAAGTGAAAATAAATGATTGACTTAGTGGAAAAGATTACTTTTACAATTCACAACTAAGCTTACAGGGTAGTTTTAATATCACCAAATTATTATGGTCAGTTAACAGCAGTCTCTGCATCAATAGGCATCAACATACACAAAGGAAAAAGCAAGATTCTTAAATACAACATGGAGAACACCAACTCAATCACACTTGATGGAGAATCTCTGGAAGATGTAGAAATATTCACGTACACGGGAAGCATCATTGATGAACAAGGAGGATCGGATGCAGATGTGAAGGAGAGGATTGGCAAAGCAACGACCTCATTTCTACAATTGAAGAACATATGGAACTCAAAACAACTGTCAACTAATTTTAAAGTAAGAATCTTCAATACGAACGTCAAGACAGTCAGTCCTACTGTACAGAGATGAAACGTGGAGAACTACCACATCCATCGTCAAGAAGGTACAAGTATTTATAAACAGTTGTCTTCGCAAAATCCTCAACATTTACTGACCGGATAGCATCAGCAACAGTGTTTTATGGGAGAGAACAAACCAGCTTCCAGCTGAAGAGGAAATTAGCAAAAGACTTTGGAACTGGATAGAACATACATTGAGGAAATCACGAAACTGCATCACGAGGCAAGCCCTAACATGAAATCCTGAAAGGAAGAGGAAAAAAAGGAAGGCCAAAGAACACATTACGCCGGGAAATAGAATCAGATATGAAAAGGATGAATAAGTACTGGAAAGGTTTGCCTGGGACAGGGTTGAATGGAGAATGCTGGTGTGCAGCTTATGCTCCTGTACGAGAGGTAACAGGCGTAAGTATGTAAAATTATGGTCAATACAAGGATATTTATTCAGTTTTGAGAAATTCCATATGTTTGTCTTCCCACAATCCAACTAAAATTGTATCTATTCAGCTACTAAGGAATTTATCTTAGTGAATAATAGTTGGATAGTAATATCTAAATCTGTCTTATTTCATATTGATATTTCTCAATCACTGATGTATAATGATCAAGAATTAACTTTGCTTTCCTAGCATACTTAGTTATAAATCAAGATACAATTATAAATTTTCTACAAGGATCAATTTTAGTCCTAAATAACAGTGGGAAGATACAAGTAATCAATACCAAGTGAATTTAAGCTTCACCCTATCGCACAAGCAAGTGGCTATCAGGACTCAGTAGCTAAGTGTATAATGTGATGGCGTTTAAAGCGAACTGTACCAGGTTCGAGTCCCAGAGTGAATATCAACTCTGATATGCAGGTTTACATCTAGCTGACGAGTCCCAAATAGGACGAAACACGTGTCCAACTGGATTCCACTTCTACCCACTATCCATCTTTGCTTACAATGCTTATGAATTAAGGTAATATCAATGCAATATGCACAGCATGCACAGGATGCCAATAAGAGACTCATCAATTGCAGTCCCAAATATTAATGGGAAGATTCAAACAAATAATACCAAGTGAATTTAAAACTTCACCGCATTGCACAAGCAAGTGGCTATCAGGACTCAGTAGCTAAGTGTAAAATGTGATGGCGTTTGAAGTGAACGGTACTGAGTTCGAGTCTCGGATTCAACATCAACTCTGAGATACAGGTATACATCCAGCTGACGAGTCTCAAATAGGACGAAACACGTGTCCAACTGGATTCCACTTCTACCCACTATCCATCTTTGCTTCTAATGACTATACTATAGTTCATTTCAATAATAACTATTTTGAATTGAAATCTATTCTTACATAGGTAACACAACACTAATTTATGATTGGTTAAACTATTAACACACATGTCTTTCTTTTTAACGAATATTATTCATTTAGTGTGCACCATTGAATTAGTTGTGTAGAAACATTTTTTTGTTGGGGGGAATTCGATTTGTTCAATTACATTTTCCCTTATCTTTCTTATTGGCTCATATTCATTTTTTTTTAATTTTGTGCTAAAATCAATATCTTTAAAGGTACAAATCTATATTACATTAAGATAACTAACATCATAATACATTTATACCCAGAACACCGTTCTTCACTTATTATTATAATAAATAGTTACCATAGCAACAAAATTGAATATGTCCATTCAATTATTTTTTTTATTTTTTACTCATATTATCTTCATTCAAATCATTCATAGTAGTCAATATGATAATGATGATCATCATCATTATTATGAACCTTCCAAAAGTTTACAATCTCCAACTATCCTAAAACAGATAGAAGATGAATGTAATAAATGTGATCGTAAAAAATGTTCACCTATTATCCAATGTAATGTTGGTATAGTACGTGATAAATGTGGTTGTTGTGATATATGTGCATTAGAAGAAGCCCAATTATGTAATATACCTAATGATTTTATAAATGGTATATTAAAACAAGGAATTACATGGTATGGTATATGTGGTACCGATTTAGAATGTCGTAAACGTACAGATATTGATTCAAAAATAATTGAATCACAAAGTATATGTTATTGTGTTAAATCAGGTAAAGTATGCGGTTCCGATGGGATAACATATTCAAAATGTAAAATGAATGCAACTATTATTTCATCAAATGGTACAGTGATACCAATTAGTGAAGGACCTTGTCAAACTGGTAAGTTACTGTTTTCTAAAGGTTTATATAATGGTGATTATTTAAATGAATGTTAATAAGTATGTAAAAATATAATTTATGAAAGTATGGCGGCGGAAACGTGAAGAACAACGAAGGCTACCACCTAGAAGTTATAGATGTTTATCAATAGTTGTCTACACAAAATACTTTGGATCCGTTGACCAGACACTATCAGCAACAAGTTACTGTGAGAGAGAACAAACTGGATTTCAGTGGAGGAAGAAATCAGGTAGAAGCGCTGGAAGTGGATAGGACACATTGAGGAAATCACCCAACTGTATCACAAGACAAGCCCCTACCCAGAATTCTCAAGGCCAGAGGAGAAGAAGAAGACTAAAGAACACATTACTCCGAGAAATAGAGACAGACATGAGAAGAATGAACAACAATTGAATAGAACTAAAAAGGAAGGCCTAGGACAGAGTGGGTTGGAGAATGCTGGTCGGTGGCCTATGCTCCATTTGTGGTAACAGGCGTAAGTAAGTAATATATCATGAAAAAAAATCCTACTATGACTTGAAAGACAGTAAAATGATGTTTCTTAACTTAAAAGCATAAGGTCTGTTATGAATTTTAAAAAGAAGGCCCTATGCCAATTTGTTGTAATTTTATGCCTGGCTTTTATCACGTGATTTATTCACCAATCGAAATATGACTTTTCCAATCTTAACACTGTGCCAAATCAATGACGTTCGACCAGTATGAGTAGTCTAGCGTCCTTATTGGTCCCTTGTCCGCCTAGACCATACAATTGAGTCTAAAAACACCAATTACAGCTTCTGCTGTGCGGATCATTTATTTCAAGCATATTCGGTTTATATACCAGCTAAACAGACCGCATCCCATCATAAAATAGAAGGATCAAGTCAAAATGTGACTGTGAATGTGGGAAACAGTAATCAATAAACTGAATATAATTTAGGGACAGTAAATCGTATAATAATAATTCATAGATCCAAATGAAGCTTATAATAATATGAATATAGATATATACAATCTAATTACTCAATAGTTAAACAATAACAATATATGTATAGAATAATCGTCCACTAATAGATCCCGGAAGTTACCCGTACTTATGTCTTTGCTGGGATATAACATAGTCTCATTCTTCTTACTATTTATTCTAAGAAGTTCAATTATCATGAAGATTTTACTTATTTAGTGGTAATAATTTTCATTTCAGAATATAACTTTCGAAATCTTAGCACATTTTGTATTTAATCTGAACTTATCAGTTACTATCACAAGGGGGTTTTGTGGAGATTTTAGTAATTTTATATAGTTAAGATCATGAGTCAATTGACATTAACACCATTGTATGCCGGCTTAGTGGTCTATCGGTTAAGTGATCTGACGCGAGACTAGCAGGTCCTGGGTTCGAATCTCGCTCGCGAGGCGGGATCGTGGATGAGCACTGCTGAGGAGTCCCACAATAGGACGAGTTGGCCGTCCAGTGATTCCAGGTTGCCCATGGTGGTCTAGCTCCAATTGACTCATGATCTTAACTATATAAAATTATCAGTTACTGTCTGTGCTTCTGTTTTACTACAATACGAGTATTAGTCCCAATAAACAGCTTTTACTTAGTTTCCAACTTCATCCTGTAGGGTGTAACTTATGACTTCAAAAAGTATAGAATCTAAAAGCTTCAGTTTTTGAAAGTAGTATAGTATGATATCACTACTGGTTTAGATTTTGATGTTTCAATTTATTTGTGATATTCGAATTCACTTAGTATTGTTTGTTTGAATCTTCCCATTGATGCTTTTCGGACTGCAAATGGTCAGTCCCTAATTGGCATATGTGCATACTGTGCGTATTATCTCGATATTACCTTAATTCACAAGCATTGTAATCAAAGACGGATAGTGGCTAGTAGTGGAATCCAATCGGACGCGCGTTTCGTCCTATTTGGGACTCGTCAGCCGTTTGTACCTGCATCTCATCTACTATTCGAGTCACAGAGTGAACATCAACTCTGAGATGGAGGTATATCCAGCTGACGAGTCCCAAACAGGGCGAAACGCACGTCTTCATTAAACCGAACTCTGTTATCTTGGTTTTCTAATTCAACATGCGAATCTCCAGACAGAAGATCGATTCCATGAAAGCCAGCTTACAGGAGCGTTATTTCTACAAGTATGTCTATCAAAGACTAGATAAAATAGTGAGGTGGACAGCCTTGACGTACAACACTATGTTACTTTTTCTGCTCACCTTTGACTCGATTAGTATTGTTCTAATAGAGAGCCTGCAAAAGGTTCATGCGATTTTTTGGTAAGCCCTTAAATGATGATAACCATCAAGGAATCTCTCTATTAACATAGTCGAGTGCTTCCTTATGATCAAGAAATACCACAATTGTTTGGAGTCATTAAGTATTCTTGTGTTCTAAAACCTCAATAAGAGTGAATATTTGTCCAATATATCCTTGTCCAGGTTTGAAACTAGCCCAGTATTTTGGGCTCTCACCTAAATTGCTTTTTCAAGCGTCATATAATTATTGAGGCTTATATGGGTCAAACCGATTTCTCTGTAGTTATCACTAGGGGATTCCTATCCTTTGTTTCAAATTGTAACAATCGATCATTGAGGCCAGTCACGTGAGATTACATCCAATTTCTGGAATCCAGTTAATCTTTCAGTTAGTATGACTTCTAAGATCAAACCAACATCTTTGAAGATCTCCGGTTCTAATTTATCAGGCCTGCTTCCTCTATTTTGTTTTGGATTAGCTATTGCCTTTTCAACTAAATAATAAGAATTTATTACAATAAGTTTATTCTTATTTTTGAAACTTGGATTTATATTTATTAACTAACAATAAAGAGAACCCCGAATATTTGTGAGGAGATTGCAGTAAGGCATAATACCTATGTGATTGACGAAATATTAACTAAAGACTAGTTGGAAAATATTCCTCTTCCTTCTGGTGATTGACTGGATTATGAAGGCTTTGACATCTGAGGTGAAATATGGAATACAATGGACTTCTCAGAAGCAATTAGATGATTTGGACTTCGCAGATGACCTAGCCTTCCCCTCTCATGCACACGAACAAATACAGATGAAGACAGCAAATGTAGCAACAGCCTCTGCATCGATAAGCCTCCAAATTCACAAAGGAAAAAGCAAGATTCTCAAATACAACACGGAGAACACCAACCTAATCACACTTGATGGTGAAACTCTGGAAGAGGTGGAAACATACAAGCACCTGGGGAGCATCGTTGATAAACAAGGAGGATCGGATGCATATGTAAAGGCGAGGATTGACAAAGCAAGGACAGCATTTCTACAATTGAAGAACATCTGGAACTCTGTGAACTAACATCATAAAGAAATGTTATTAACATTTCAGGTGTCATAGACGTTTGTTTCACCTAGGATACGAATAACCCTGTGAGAGATAGAATATAGAACAGAAACTGTGATCTAGAGTCGAGTACAGTAAACATATACTTAGTAGATGAATTAGATTAGTTGGGAAATTAATAACACTAAAAGGTATTAAGAATTAGTATAGATGATGACTGTATTGTGGAGATTATGGATTGACCAACTGTTTGATCCTAGATAAATGTCACTTGCAATGACAATTAACATATGTTAAGTAAGTGATATAAATTACAGGCTTGATAGAATTCCGATATTCACTACTGAAGTGAACTCGATCTTGAGTAATTGTAGTCTTGAGTGTACAATCACGACAATTCTAATTTGATTGTTGAACTACACGGTTTAAGGTTTGATTAGGTGATATACCTTTGTAATTACTTAAACTGACTAATCATATAACTCATTGAAAAATATCATGTGGCTTTACTTACTTACTTACTCACTTACTTACTTACTTACACCTGTTACCCCCAATGGAGCATAGGCTGCCAACCAGCATTCTCCAACCCACTCTGTCCTGGACCTTCCTTCCTAGTTCTATTCAATTATTGTTCATTCTTCGCATATCTGTCTCCATTTCTCGGAGTAATGTGTTCTTGGTCTTCCTCTTCTTCTTTGGCCTTCAGGATCCCATGTGAGGGCTTGTCTTGTGACCGAGTTGGGTGATTTCTTCAATGTGTATCTGTTGGGGATGTCAAATCCCCAGAACTTACTTGATAAATGGCTTAATTTTGTAATTTTATTTTGAAAATTTGAATTTAGCTGTTTTCGCTCCAAAAGCGCTATTTTACCTTCACATCATAATTCCCACTTGTAAACTATCTTAAACGCTATTGATCCATTGTTTCTTGAGTGTGCTATTTTATAATGATGCCCAAGGACAATTAGTTGCTGTATATATACGTTTGAGTTTTTCCCCTTATGACTTGCTTGTACTCGGCAGCTTAGGGAATACATATTCCCCCTTTTTGCCTTGGATTTCTTCATCTAGTTAGCGGGGCCTGGGACAACAGATTAGATTAGCTTATCGTGTCATTGGCCTTCGTTCGTTATCGCGAAATCGACTTATTTCAAGTATATCAGTATCCTTTCCACTTCCAGTGCTTCTTCCTGATTTCTTCCTCCGCTGGATGGAATCTGGTTTGTTCTCTCCCACAATAGGTTGTTGTTGATAAAGTCTGGCCAACATTATAGAAAACAGACAGATGTTATAAATATCGTTAGGTAGGTATTATGGTGAACTTTTGGTTTGCTATTTTCTCAGAGTTTGTATTATTTATTTACCTTACACTATATTCTTATTTCTTTCTCTCTTACTTCAAGTACCTTCGGTCAAATTAACTGTATTAAATCAAACTGTTATTGAAGGTACTAATGTTACATTAATATGTGAAGCACGTGGTTATCCAATTCCAACTATTAATTGGTATTTTAATAAACCAAATCAAAAACAAGATAAAATTCAAATGCCAGGTATGTAATCATAACTATTGTGACTTTTATTATTATTTTTTTGCTTTTTTTGTTTAGATTGTGGTAGTCGATATTCGATATTATCTTTAAACTTCCTATATTATTCGTCCTGATAACTATTACTGGCGAGACTAACAATCAAAAGCGTCTGAGGGATTCCAAGGTCACGGCGCCTATTTCAGTGCCTGATGCTCATGTACGATCGGTTTACAGAGAATTTTAGAGAAGACTTGACAATTAAGCGGTTACAACAAATGAAACTACTAAGAAGCTCCTGTGTTTGTAATTACAAGTATTAAATAACTTGTAGACCTTGTGCAGACTACCTTGATGTCGTCCTTCGATGTAATATATGTTAAAGGAAGATGTTTGCTAGAATAAGAACCCTTATCGCTCGATCCAGATTGAGACTAAGGCATATTATAATAATTATTGTCAACTGTATCATAAAAGCACCAGTAACATTGGCTGCAATATTCGCAGATGTTACTGAAACTTCGGCTATGCATTAGTATGAGTATTGTAGGAAGATATCTATAATAAAAATGATAAACTTACACAACCGGAGTACAAACAAACAATAATGAAGCTATGTGGTCGAGGCTGAGAGGGCTTTTATGACCTTATCACGGCTCCAGAGACCAACTATTATCGAGCCATATGGATGAGTTCCTCTACCTTATGCATTACGATTTTGGAACCTTTGGACCTTTTTCTAACATTGACAAGTTTTTGGACCATATAAAATAAGTGTATCCACTTTAATTAGGTGGTTTTGTATAATATATATTTACTCTATGCTGACTGTTTACTGATTGGCTAACATTTCTTAAGGTCATATTAGATTCGTTCAAAGGTCGTCCATAAACTGTAATCTCGCCCCGTTACTCGATAACGTCCTATGGTGTATAAATCAGAAGGCGAAGACGAAGGGTTGATTTCGTTTATTATTGAACCACACTAGATATCCAAAATTGTAGGCACGTTAAGCAAGCATGAAAGAGTAGTGCCGTAAAGTAGGCGAATGAGCGTGCAGGTCGAATGAGCGAGTACAGTGCAGTGAACATGATTAAGATGTACATATATATACAACTGAAAAAGCATGAATCATCGAATCAATTAAGCGTTTAATAGTAAGGCTAGCAGAATGAATACATGAGTAGGCAGTAAGCAATGTTCAAGCGCACATAATAAAGGTACAATAGTACAGATAGGTTGTTGTTGTTGTACGAATGACTGTCCGTTAAATAACTTAACAAAAGGGCTTAGCCAAATTAGATGTAAACAAACTCAATTGTATGTGGACTGCTATAAGCTAAATCTCCCATATATTTGAACATATTTTCATATTGATGATGTCATAGTGTAGTGTGTGCTACTTATATCGATATAAGTAGTGCTACTGCTAGTTAGCAATAGAAAAAGTGGCAGCAGAAGGTCAAGAAGATCGAAAAGGAAAGAACAGGAAAAGAGAGCAATTAGTATGGAAATGAAGGATCAGTGAATTCTGAGACGATTGATTGACATTTTGCAAGTATGATTCTCAGATCTTACTAAGAGATTCTGTAATCTTGTGTTCTCGTTCACTACAATAGTACTCTAAAATATTACCCTATGTAAGAATCAGACTCTTTCTTTCTGCCACTCCAATGATGATGAGGAATGGATCTACAAAAAGCGTACAGTGGTACATCTTACCAACTGAAAACTAAATCAATTGACTTAATTTTTTTATGAAGTGGTCAAAATACATAATGTATAAGGCATTCTGTTACGTCCTTGATCTGTCTACCCACTTTAGTGCCGAGGATAACTTGTCTAATGTAGACTAAGACCTTGATGCGATAGGCTAACTGGTTTAACCTTGAGGCAACGATGCGTGAGTTCGAAGTGGGGTAGAGAGACGAAAACTATTCTATTACCTGATTGGCTGACAGGCATGCGAGAGAGAGAAGACACGACAACTGGAATACTACTCGCTTTATTCCAATCCCGATCTGGTACCCGAATTCAGATTAGTGTAAAAAGATATATGAATAAATAGATGTCTAACCTGACTACAACGTCCAAAACTAAGGGATTAGAGTAGAAAATAGAGTACAAAAGGTTACGTCTAAATTACAATAGCTTTGGAACAGAAAAAGCTATGGCAGTGAATCAAACGAAAGCTTATGATCTATAGAAGGGACAAAAGTAAATGTTACAGTTTTACAAGCTTTGAATCGTATGAAGTAACGTCTCAAAAAATAGCTTCCGTAGTTTGTCAAGGCTTGTTGTTTCGATGTTCACATCACATTCATTTATTATTATCCGTAATAGACAAAAGTGGAAACTCAGATATATAACATTGTAAACGGATTCAGTTGCACTTACTGAAGTGTATATTTAACCCAATTAGATGGATATATATGAGCCTTGAAATATGTGATAGTTGAAAAACCTACCTTACCGATTCGAATATTCAATTATCTTTAATGTAAATTATATTGATTTTTACCAGTGTTGTAGTGAATGAGAACACGAGTGAGGGACTATCGAATGTATTTGAGCACAAAATTACAGGGATACTCATTGAAATGTTCGTAACATAACAAATTGTTGATTTCTTGACTACCGCGATCACAGAATGTGAAATATCAAAAAAAAGCAGACACAACATAAATATCTAGTTTAAAACTACCTGAATCTATCATAATTTTAACATGTATGAACTTACTTACTTACGCCTGTTACTCCTAATGGAGCATAGGCCTCCAACCAGCATTCTCCGACCCGCCTGTAGCCCCTCCGGCTGGGCTACTGCCGGTCTCAAGCCCGGATTAAGGATGAAGGTTGGGCATGGGGTTAGCGACCCCCACCCCATAGAAAACCAACTCGCTAAAAAACACTAACGATTTAACATGTAACCTTAACAATAAATCTAATTATTGGTCATAAATTTATAGTTTTTTCGTTGGGGGGGGGAGAATTTATTATTCTATTATTATTTTTTCTATTTCAAAGGTAATTACAAAGATGTCACAGTAAGTGTTCGTGGTGGAACTGAAGAGACACATACAATCTCTTATTTACAAATAACAAGCTTTACATTAGAATATGAAGGTGAATATATTTGTATGGCTGATAATATTGTTGGAATTAAAGCACAAGGTACATCATTAGTTAGAAATGCAGCTTCATCAATCTATTCATCATCATCTTCATGAATTACATCGAATAAATCATAATTATAGAATGATGAAGGCAAAACATTAATAATGGATTGAATATTGGCATAAATATGTTTACAAAATTAAAACATACATCAAAATACTACTTACAAACATATAAGTAATATAAGAATATTTATATAATTTTTAATCTGAATACAAACTATAGTCTAGTTATCCATAGAAAAGTTATCTATTTCATTGTGCATGTTTCTCTGTTTTTGTTTTTTTGTTTTTCTTTTTGAAATAGACATTACTAATCAAGTTATGGACAAATATAACTGTAACCAGTAATTAGTTCTTTATAACTTGTTGTTTTTCTTTCCTTTATCTAGTTACCTGTTAACTGAATAATTGATCTTATCTTTGTTCCATTCAGTTGGTGTTGTTTACTTGTATCTTCGCATTGTTATTTAGAACTGAAATTGATCAGTCTCTTGTTGGTATATGTGCATCTTGTATGGACTGCCTAGATATTGCCTCAAGTCACAAGCTTTATAAGCAAAGATGGATAATGGCTAGCAGTGGAATCCAGGATGCGTGTATGAAGTATGCACATATACCAATCAGAGAGAGACTGATCAATTGCAGTCCTAAACATCCATGGGGAGATTCAAACAAACAATACCAAATGAACTTAAACTTCACCCCGTTGCACAAGCAAGTGGCTATCAGGACTCGTTAACTGAGTGGATGACGCGATGGCATTTGAAGCGAGTTGTACTGAGTTCGAGTCCCAGAGTAGACATCAACTCTGAGATGTAGTACATCTAACTGACGAGTCCCGAATAGGACGAAACGCTCCTTGTCCTGGATTCCGTCGTCCTATTTGGGACTCGTCAGCTGGATTTACACCTGCATATCAGAGTTGATGTTCAATCTGAGACTCGAACTCAGTACCGTTCGCTTCAAACGCCATCACATTATCCACTTAGATACTGAGTCCTGATAGCCACTTGCTTGTGCATTGGGGTGAAGTTTAAATTCACTTGGTGTTGTTCACTTTTATCTTCCTATTGATGTTTCTGACTGCAATTGATCAGTCTCCTGTTGGCATATGCTCATCCTGTGCGGAATGGATTGATATTGCCTTAATTCACTAGCCGAAATTACACCCATTTATATCTTGATTTGTAAGCCCATTTGATTGTTAATTGGAAAAATAGTCATACATATGATAAATACTCAGAATTAGAACAAATCACTAGCCACATATCTTCAACCATTGGTTAGGATAGTCACGCGGACCCCAACCAAGTAGTCTGCATCTACCAACAAGGCTCAGACTATAAGTTAGTGATTTCAAGCACTGATACCATGCTTTCGTTTGGCTACCCCTACTTCTCTTCCAACCTTCGCCAATACTAGTTAGCTTTGCGCGTCTTGGTAATCGGTGTTCAGGCATATGTAACACGTGGCTTAACCATCTCAACTGATTCACCACCATTTCCTAATACTCTACGTCTAACCTCACTACTACTTACCCGGTTATCCCAGCAGATGCGAGCAATATTTCCAAGGCATCTGTGGTCAAATACTAGTAACTTACGAGTATCTTCTACCCTTAATGGCCATGTTTCACAGCCGTAAAGTAGAACAGTGAGAACTGCTGCGCAGTATACTCGTCCTTTAATTGATAGACGGATATATATCATTTAGGGAAACAGTGATATGAAAGCAATCTTTCAACAAGACATTTTGTACTAGGTTAATAGGCTGTTCATTGAGTTTCAGAAATTCTTCATGAGTTTTAACCTGCGTACAGGCGATAGCAAGTAGAGTAACCCAACTTATAGAAAGGTGAACCACCCTTGGAATCAACTGTAAAAAGGGGAGGTTTCACTCAACAGTCAGAAGCTTGTGAACTTTAGTGTCTATCACAGAATTGTGTGATTTTAAAAAGTCAATATGATTCTAATACACAACGAAATTACACCCATACATACATATGCTAAATGCTCAGAATTAGAACTAATCATATGCTACCTGTTACCCACAACATAGTTGACTTTTATGGGGTTTAATTTAGAACGCTTCACAAATTTGATTGACGAGCATGTCGATATCGAACAGGAAAGCGAAGAATGTATTCTGAGAGATATTTGTTGACGGTGGATTTTCAACTGATGAAAAGTTAACCAGACAATTCATAGATTTTGGGAATCAAGCTTCCTATCATTTAATTATAAAGAATAACCATTGCAAAGAGAGCAATTTTCATATCAAATGTGTGTGCAGAATGAAAGGGCATCGTCAGCGGCCCACGACATCTTCGTTGAGACGAAGGTATGTTTCTGCAAATATCCAATACATAATCAAATAGGCAAACTATTGATTGTGGATGTCGATTGTTTACTCATTTTGTATGCTAAATGGACTTTTTACCGTAACTAGATGATCAGTGGCTTTTTTATAATTTGATCGTTTTCATTCTTTTGTAAGGTCTTTATTAGACGACGAGTTGAAGCTGCTGTGTAGTTTGCAATAAACAATTTTCAAAACTTATTGGATCCACTGATGTTTTATCATTAGAGCTGACCAACCGCTCCAGTGAAATTAGAGCTGTGCTGTTAACTAGTTCAGTCAGTCACAACATAGGACTAGGCACATATATGCATCGGTCCAAGTTACCATACCTCGTTAGCACAACAAGATGAACACGGGATTCATAGAAGTAGTTAATTTAATGATGGTAATATATAAAAGGAAGATTGTATATAAGGATATCGTATAGGAAGGCAGACAGATATGAAGCAATTTTAATCTTAAGGTTTAAGGGAAGATAAAGAGTGTATACACCTGCGCCAAGTGTTAACTAGTTCAGCTGATGTGCAACCGTTATTTCCTTTGAGAGTCGAGAGGATCCTGAGGAAGACAAGTGGTAAAGTATGAGTCCATTAAGTTGCATCAGCCTGAGATATAAGTCAATTTTTTTAATTTGTGATAAATTCTTATGACCATATCATTCGGTGTCAAGTAGTGGGCTGTTGTCTTTATTTGATATCCTCCTAGTAAGCGATTCACAAGTTACAACAATTTGAATTTTAATAGTTGAATTCATGAATCAATTGAAGTCAGACCACCATAGAAAACCTGAAATCACTAGACGGTCGTTTTGTTCTAGTATGGAATACCTCATCAGTGCGCACTCACGATTCCAACCCAGGGTCTATCAGTTTCGCACTCGAGCGCTATAACCCTGAAACCCTTCAGACGCTTCTAATTGGCTCATCCATAAATTATAGTCTCGCCTAAATTTCATTTTATTATCATTCACTTATTCGAATACTGTTTTTATCGTACATCATTCTGTGTGCCATCATTATGTAGTTACATAAGTTAATAAGTAGTTTATAAGTAGTATAAAAATAATTAAGTATATTCACTACTATATATATATAAACTTTATCAATTACGTAATCATTGTTCATCTAAAACTTCCATTTTTATTTGTAATATATCTGTCAATCTTTTCAATTCATCTTGTTTCATACTTAATTGATGTTCTAAGCATTCAGTAGTATGACATAGATCTATCCATTGTTGTTCTATAATTGCGGTTTCTTTATCATGTTCCATTGACATAGTTTCAGTTTTAGGAACAAGTTGGGAATATTCATTTTGTTTTAATAAGGCTAAATATGCTAAATTTGTATCTAATAAGTGCCTTGGTAATTCAATAGTAGATTCGGTATCATTGATAGTTTCAACTGGTTGACCATTAAGTATATCAGCTAATAAACTTTCTCTTATAGTCCCATCGGTTGATTGTAAATATCGTATTATACTTTGATTGTATACACCTATCAATTTTTCAGATCCTGATCTATAATAAACAAAAACAGTTGCTTAGATACTATGAAATTTTCAACTTTCAATACAACATTAATAATCAATATTATTGAGCTAGATCACCATGGAAAACCTGAAAGTACTGGATGGCCGTTTCGTCCTATTGTGGAACTCCTCAACAGTGCACATCCACGATCCCGCCTCAAGAGATTCGATCAGTCTCGTACACGAGCGCTTAACCTCTAGACCACTGAGCAAGCCGGCATCTAACGGTGTTACTGTCTAACTTCAACCTATCCACGAAATTCAGCGACACATCCACCATTGTCTTTAGTGAGTTGATATCTCACAACAGACCTGGTTGAACTTCACTGGTCATTGCTTCTCACTAGAACTTTGTTACTCATATAACTATACACTAATATTTTTTTTATTATAGTTTTTCATCAATTCGAAACATTATTTTCAGGGTTATCCGCTTTAAATAACTGGAAAGATGTCAATAAGAAATATAAGAAGCTAAACTTCATGAACGTTTAGCATAAATATACGTTTTTTTATTTAAGGTGGTGGTTGGAGATAGTCAACAGGAAACTCTGAACCTAGGTTTCGTGCTACTTGGCACTCGTCAGCAAGGTGTACCTGTAATATTGACGGAACTGATGCTAGATCAAGGGTTTTCTGTTGACTACCTCCAACCACCATTTTATCTCAACATAGTGCACGCAATGTCGAGTCACCTAGACGGGTGGCCACATTGCAACTTGGTCGATTGGATTCGATCTGTACCAAGAAGGACCTGACATACATGACATTGATCACCACCCAGTAATCAATCAATTGTAAATACATCTCAGTCCTACAAGAGGTCAATACAAATTGGTAGTGTAATGACAAGTGTACTAGTTATGATATGAATAATAAAGGCCTAAATCAATGTTACATAATGGGAAATAGGTCAATGATTAGAAAAAATATAGACACTGAGATAACATTCATAAAAATTATAAGATTACGTAATAAGAAGTGTTCAGATTATTGGACCGTGAAATGTATATCTGAGAAAAATAGGAGAAAAACGTGGCAGGGGGAGAAGAGAAACAAACGAAGAAGAGGTATTACTTACTTACTTACTTACGCCTGTTACACCTCGTGGAGGAGCATAGGCCGCCCACCAGCATTCTCCACCCAACTCTGTCCTGGGCGATCTTTTCCAGTTGTTATTCATCTTTTTCATATCTGCTTATTCCTTCAATTCCCAGGGCAGAGTTTAAATGGTCTGAATTATTTTTTCTGGTTAGCGTTCTTTTAGCGAGTTAGTTTTTCTACAGGATGGGATCGCTAACCCCATGCCCAATCCTCCTCCTTTACCCGGGCTTGGGACCGGCAGTAACTCTAAAAGAGCTGCAGGCGGAGTTAAGAAGAGGTATGGGAAACAATAATAACTAAAATCATTCATTAAGGCTGAGGGAGAGATAAAAGTGTTACAAACTTCTTATGAACACGAAGACTTAAATTGTTAGCTTGAATTCCTACAGCTTCTGCTATGTGTAAGAGATGAGATCGAACACCATAAGGAAAATTAGTAGGAATACAATAAATGATCTACTACATGACCACTATCGATGAGGAATGATAGAACTGAGTTGCGTATTGTCTTGACAGCACCTTTCCCTAACCACGAAAGGTGGTGTTCACTAACTCTGGCTCAGTTATCTGGGAATGCGTTCAATATAGCTTTCTCCAGAGGAGCAGCTGAATTCGTAGATACACATGGAAGTGTCATAACCAGGTAACTTATTCTTTAGTTGAGGAACCAACATAGATCAGATAGAGTACGATAGACAGAGGTTAGCTGCATTAAACGTTCTCTCAACTGCTCTAGACAGTCTATCATATAGCAAATCACCAGCTACATCTTCACTGAATTGCAGCTTCAGGAAGAGAGGTCTCTTACCAGCTGTTGATATCGCTATTGTCTTGTTTGTTATACGCAAGTGTTTCTTCAGTAAACCTTGTGTATATTAAAGTAAAGCCTGATGAGGATCTAATCGAAAACAATATTGTCCAATTATATATGTTGTTCTAAATCACAATATCAAAAGAAAAAAGGAAGACCAAAGAACACATTACGCCGAGAAATGGAGAAAGACATGGGAAGAACGAATAAAAATTGGATAGAACTAGAAAGGAAGGCTCAGGACAGAGTGGGTTAGAGAATGCTGGTCGGCGGCGTATGCTCCATTGGGAGTAACAGGAGTAAGTAAAGTTAAAGTAAAATCACAAATGGATAAAACAAAAAACTGAATCAACCACTTACTGAACATTTAAATAGTCCTTCTGAAATGGAATATTATAAGTAGTAAATTACATTGTATTATACAATAGAACATACCACATTTCTAAATGTTTGTATAGCATCAAGATCTTCTATTCGATTCAAACATTCATTCCATCTTTCTGCATAGAACTAGATCAGAACAGAAAATATTTTGTTTAAAAATTAATGAATATTGGAAGGGGGTTTTGTGATTATTATAGTAATTTCAATAGTTGAAATCATAAGTCAATTGAAGATAGATCACCTGGGTTCGAATCTCGAGAGGCGGGATCGTGAATGCGCACTATTGAGGAGTTCCGCAATAGGATGAAACGGCCATCCAGTGCTTTAAGGTTTTCCATGGTGGTCTATCTTCAATCGACTCATGATTTCAACTATAAAAATTGACTGTTTAGATCGGTTAGCGTAATTGAAGAAATGATTAAAACGAGACTAGATTTAACTTTTTTGAACAATCCTTAATAATCCCTATCAAAATTTAACTAAAACAAATAAGTGGTAAAATGTTTGATAGATCTAGCTTAATGACATATACAGTGAATAATAAATCACATCTTTTAAGTAAAAATAAATTTCTCAGCAGTTAGTATCCACGATTCCGGCTTGTGAGATTCGAACCCAGGACCCAGGCTATTCAATGCTTCCAGGTTTTTCATAGTGGTCTAGCTTCAATTGACTCATGAATTCAACTATAAAAGTAATAAAATCTCCACAAAATACCCCCTTCGGATAATAAAAACAAATTTCTCAAAATAGCTGTTCAAAACCCCTGATGATGAATGGTGAAAAATTTAACTCGTATCTCATTCCTTTCAGGGTGCCATGTAGAGCGGAATTACTTATTTGAGACTGGAGGTTCACCATTGATATTGTGGATGGTTCGCACTACTTCGGCAAGTTTTGTTGACTGTTCATGTCCAAAATTGGTTTGCTGGTTGACCGATTTAATTCATACTGATGGTTGCTTATCAGTGTTCTCAAGGGCTTTGGTCATTGGAGCATCGTAAGGCATATCGCCATTGCCAATATTAATGAGTTTGGCTGTCGTGTAAGCGGAATGGGTCAACTTTGGTCTGTTCGTGCTATGCATAATTGATTTACGCGATCACTGATCGGAATATTTATACACGTGATGTAAATGTGTATATGAACGGTGCGAATGGTCCACCAGGGTGTTTGGTACCTTTGTGGTTGCACCACAGGATTGAGCTATACTATTCAGATTGTAGCTTTAATGCCTAAATGGTGTCTGGTTCTCCTGTAGGGCGGGATTGAGCTGTACTGTTTGGGTTAAGCCTGGGCAGTGTCTGGCTCTCCTGTGGGGCGGGAGTGAGCTGTATTGTTTGGGTTGTCGTGTGAAAGTCTGGATGGTGTATGTAAGTATTATAATATAAAATGAATTATTGAAAATGAGAAGTTATTATAGTGATTTTTTTAAGAGAAAAAAGTCATTACTGAATAGTTCTGCTTTTTCTTTTTACTGCAAAGTGTAATGTAGCCAATTCGCCTAACTGGAAATACGATACCACCAATCATCTATGTATAGTAATACTAAATACAGACAACAATATAGTTGAATTCATGAGTCAATTGAAGATAGACCACAATGGAAAACCTGAAAGCACTGGACGGCCGTTTCGTCCCATTGTAAGTTATAATCGTGTTTGTCTTCTATTTATTCATGTATCTTTTTACACTAATCTGAAATCGGGTACTAGATCGGGATTAGAATAAAGAGAGTAGTGTTCCAGTTGTCTTGTCTTCTCTCTCTCCCTTGCTTGTCAGCCAATCGTCTCTCTACCGCCACATCGAACTCACGCATACTAGCCTCAAGGTTAAGTCAGTCAGCCTATCGTGTCAAGGTCTTAATCTACATTAGACAAGTTATACTCGGCACTAAAGTGGGTAGACAGATCAAGGATGTAACAGAAAGTTAAAACAAGCATGGTTACACATAGAAGCTGAATTGACTCACTTTGAATGAATTCAATCGGGATAATATAGTTTTATGATTATAACAAATAGAAATATTTTTTTCATCTAAATGTTTCATCATTCGTATGCCTAATCTGAAAATGATAGAAATAGTTGAGAAATGATATAAATTCAATGAAACTCTATTGAAGATAAATAATCATTAAATCTATCTTGGTATTGATTCCCATCATGAATTAACTTTAGATATAAATTCATTTTATTGTTGTTTGTTTGAATCTTCCCATCGATGTGTTAGGACTGCAACTGGTCAGTCTCTAACAAACACCATTAAAACAACATTCAAACAAACAACACTAAAATGAATTTAAATTTCACCCCATCGCACAAGCAAGTGGCTATCAGGACTCAGTGGCCGAGTGGATAAAGCGATGGCGTTTGAAGCGAAAGGTACTGGGTTTGAGTCCCAGAGTGAACATCAACTCTGAGATGCAGGTACATCCAGCTGACGAGTCCCAAATGGGACGAAACGCTCGTCCTGGATTCCACTGCTAGCCACTATCCATCTCAGCTTAACTTTAGATATAGTTATATATATAATATACCCTTTGTAGGTTAGGGTAATATTACATTGGTTTTCAGGAGAACCAGACTTTCACGTGACAACCCAAACGGTACAGCTCAATCCCGCCTCACAGGAGAACCAGACAATATATGGTCTTCAACGCTACAATCCGAACAGTACAGCTCAGTCCTGTGGCGCAACCACACAGGGACCAACCACCCCGGCGGACCATTCGCATCATTCATATACACATTCACGTCCCATGTATAAATATTCCGATCAGTGATCGCGTAAATCAATTATGCGCAGCATGAACAGGTCAAAGTGGACACATTCCGTTTACATGACAGTCAAACTCATTAATGTTAGCAATGGTGGTATGCCTTAAAATGTTCCAATGACAATGGTCCTTGAGAACACTGATAAGCAACCATCAGTATGAATGAAATCGGTTAACCTGCCAATCAACTTTTCACATGGACAGCCAGCAAAACTTGCCAAAGCAGTGCCGAACCATCCACAATATCAATGGCGAACCTCCAGTCTCATGTGAGACCTTCAGCTCTACATGGCCATATAGCTTATACTGCATACAACATACATATAGGGTAATAAGCGAAACAGCCCAGCCTGAAGCGTTAAGGCATAAAGAACGCTTAGAACCCATAGTCTGGTGTCGGAATACTAATACAAGACCACCAAGATCATTCTTATCTCATTTACGAAACTTTCAATTTTTCCGACTTTCCAGACCCTGAGTTAGGGATAGTATCCCTAAATTTAAATATAGGACCAATTTAAATCGGTGAGGACTGAACATTTGTTTTCTTTTTCTAAATCAGTTGTTGCAGTTCTTTTCATCTTCTACAGAATTGTGAACATTTAGATCATTTGATTATTTCCAGTTATCAAATCATAACTATACGATCCAGGTTTTCCAACTTCATTCGCTTGTATAGAACAGTAAAAATATAACTCTATATTATCGATAAGCAGATATAATTTAGTTTCGAAATGAAAGTCCCAAAAATCAAGTAGCAACTCGTTACTACCCCCCCCCTCGCCGCAATAGGTTGGATAAAGTGATTATTTATTAAACCTTTTGTTCATTGTCAATGACCATGACTGATTTTATTAGGATTCCTCGTTCAATTGAAATCACTGTGCTGAAAAGTTCTACGTTAAGTTAACAGTAGTTATTAAAATAGTTTAATGTTATACTGAACTAAGTCTCACTTCTATGATATAGATACTCCTAGAGTGATTTGTAGTTACTTGAAGATCCCCATAGAACAGAAGTAAATTAATTTCTATACTTACGATCCATTGTTGCTATACAATGTTATTTAAAAATTTATTCACATATACAAATCAAGTTTAAACAATTACAAAGGCTATCTCGAAGCAATATGCACAGTATTAACATATGCTAATAAGAGACTGACTAGTTGCAGTCCTAATCATCAATGGGAAGATTTAAATAAACGATACCAAATGAATCTCAACTTCATCCCATTGCACAAGTAAGTGGCGTTTGAAACGAACGGTACTGAGTTCGAGTCACAGAGTGAACATCAACTCTGAGATGCAGGTGTAAATCCAACTGACGAGTCCCAAATAGGACGAAACGCTCCTTGTCCTGGATTCCACTACTAGCCTCTATCCATCTTTGTTTATAATGCTTCTGACATCAAGCTATGTCGAGGCATTACACACAGTATGCACATATGTCAATAATTATTTATTTATTTAAACACATAAATATTGGTACAAACGGGCACCAGATATATATGCGCCACACAAATCTCATTTGATTTGTGTGAGGACTGTGATGCTGCCCGGGTGCCTGAACTGAAACAGGTGGTTTTCCTAGGATGCCACATCTGGAGCCTTTGACCTAAAAATCTGATCCACAAGGCAGTGGAGCATTGTAAGGAGATGCAGTCCCATGGTAGCCATTGACCAACGATTGATTCACACGTCATTTGTTTCCTCAGGATACTGGAGTCCATGTGCAGCATTGGTTTAGAATCAGGGTTTTCCAACTCCCCTAGGTGAACTTTCCGTGTTCACCAACCCGGTTAAAGCTCCGGACATTCGCTTTTCATCCTCTCAATTTCGTAAACAATACGCCCGCCACGAGAAGGCAGTGAGGAGTAGGACTTCCCTGACACTTTTAAACATCAATGAGACGACTCAAACAAACAATATTCAATGAATGACAAAGATGAATTCAACAATTTACTTATATAATGATTCTGTTAATTCATAAAAACTCTTCTGTATAGTTGAATGAGTTGCCATGGGAACATTTTGTTGATCATTTCTCATTTGTCTATTCAATTGTTGTATGATAGTAATTTGTTCATATGTAATTTGTTTATTTCTCATTTCATATATAGTTTCTATTCTATTCTTCATTAATTCCAACCATTTTTTTATATTTTGTTGATAATTTAGAACATTTTTATTTTCATTATGATGATGAATTGGATTCCATCTGAAAGATTTCAGAACAGAAAACCAAATTAGGAAATATATAATGACCATTCATCGTTGTATAGAAGGTCTTGTGAATTAAGGCAATCAGTACAGGATGATCAATGGGAAGATCCCAGAAAGACAATATCAAGTGATTAGAAGTAAAGATGGATAGTGATTAGCAGTGAAATCCAGTTGGACGCGCATTTCATCCTATTTCGGACTCTTCAGGTGGATGTACAGCTGCATCTCACAGTTGATGTTCATTCTGGAACTCGAACCCAGTACCATTCAATCAAACAATACTAAATGAATATCAAGTGAATTTACAATTCACCTGATTGCACATCTAAGTGGCTATCAGGACTCAATAGTTAAGTGAATAATATGATAGCGTTTGAAACGAACGGTATTGAGTTCGAGTTCCAGAGTGAACATCAACTCTGAGATGCAGGTGTACATCCAACTGACGAGTCCCAAGTAGGATGAAACGCGCCTTATCCTGGATTCCACTGCTATCCACAATTCATCTTTGCTTATAGTGATTGTGAATTAAAGCAACATCGAGGCATTACACATAGTATGTACATATGCCATTAAGAGAGAGATTGATCTATTACAGTCCTAATCATCAATGGGGAGATTCAAGTAAACAATACCAAGTGAACTGTTAGGTAATCATGATATAAAACTCGTTTTTTAAATATTTTCTTGTGTACCATTACTTACGCGTGTTACCCCTCGTGGAGGAGCATAGACCGCACTGCAGTATTCTGTACCATAATGGTTCATTATTACAAATATGAAAGAGATTTTGAATGTTCATAATTACTTCTAGTGCGAAATTATAGAGAAACTCTATGTAACCATCTTATTCACTGAATCAAAATTAAAATTCTAAATTTTGTTTCTACTACTTAATAATGCCAAATATGTTTCCACTGGAGCTTAGAAACCATGTACATTATTCTAACTATTAAAAGCCAAATACACAAATTATTGGTCAGAAGGGGTTTTGTGGAGAGTTCAGTATTTTCTTAGTTGAAATCATGAGTCAATTGAAGCTAGATCACCATAGAAAACCTGGAAGCACTGGACGGCCATTTCGTCCTATTATGGGACTCCTCAGCAGTGCGAATCTCGCGAGTGTGGGATTGTGGATGCGCACTACTGAAGAGTCCTATAATGGGACGAAACAGCTGTCTAGTGCTTCCAGGTTTTCCATGGTGGTCTAGTTTCAATTGACTCATGATTTCAACTATGAAAACACAAATTATTGATGTGAAATTATTATTTTATGACTAGATTACATAATAATAACAACCAGTATTCATTCCTTTTTTTCTTTTACCTCAGTAGTTATGTTAATGATCGACAAACTGTAATAACTTGTGGTTTTGTGCCCTTATCAATATATATGACGTAATGATACCGCCAATTAAAGAACAGAGATTTATCGATCGGACCAATGACATGTAAACTTGTACGAGTAGTCTGGAGTACTCTATCGGTTCTGCTTAGCCCTGCCTGTTGAGTCTAGAACACTAATCTTAGCCTCTGCAGTATGAATCATGTATTTCAAACATATTGGGTTTATATGGAAACCAGACAGACCACATCACACCACAAAATAGAAAACGACATTTGTACAAGATTGAGCCAAATGTGGCTGTGGATAGGGGAGACAGGAATCGTGATAGACATGGCCTAACTCAAGAATACTTAATCGTGCAATAATAGTTCATAGATCAAAATAAAGCTTATAATAAGGGGGACATGAATATGCATAGTTTAGCTACTTAAGAGTTATACAATAGGGGATATACGTATCATATTGGTCCATAAATAGTTGTCAAAAGTTACCATTTTATAAGTCTCTTTGGGATATGACACAAACTGACTATGCTCTTACTAGTTGAAACGTATTTTGCTACGATAACCATTTTAAACCCGTCATATTTTACACTTAATTGTGTCACGGCGATCCTGAAAATTTCTCGCAATAGACATGACAAGCTCAGGAAAACATTAAGAAGCATTTTTATCCAATCAGCGTTCATTAGAAGTTTTGTCAGAAACTTCATGAAAGTGAAAAGTCACATGTTGAGTTTCTGATTGGTTGATTATTACACTGCTACTATGTTTAATAGTATTCTAGAATTTTTAGGAAAACCTAAGGACTTCTAAAATACTATAAAAACCCTATATTTTTTGTACATAAATGAACCTTTGGGAGTAAAGTGCTTCTCGTATATTTTGCACCTTTTCTCTCGTGTTCAAGTTGCTGTGTAGTTCTAGCTTGGGGGTTACGAGATTAGTTTAGGATCCGAATATAGCGTTCAATTAGCAAGACTTATCAGATTGCTTTACAACTGACTGTTATTGTTGTCTTATCTCTTTTGAATAAACACATTATATACAATTAGATATTCATAAAAAATATCTTCGAGTAACCTTAGGTATGTTATTGTATTGAATGTAACTGTTATTCTAATGAATCTAATAGTTAATTTATGTTTGAATAGTTAAGATCATGAATCAATCGAAGGTAGACCACCATGGAAAACCTTGGAAGCATTGGATGGTCATTTCGTCTTATTGTAGGACTAGATTGATAAGAATTAGATTCCTTGATTTTCAGTTAAATTATTTTATAACGAAGGTTTATTTAAAAGTAAGAAAATCTTTATTAACTTTCATAAATAATGAACGTTTGGTATATGGAACTGGCCAGGACAGGGTTGAATAGAGAATACTAGTGTGCGGCCTATGCTCCTCATAGAGGGGTAACAGGCGTAACTAAGTATATGGTAGATAAATACATTTAAATAACAGATTCTCAGGTGAGATTATAATTCATGGACGACCTCCGAGCGATGCTAAAGTGACCTTGAGAACGTCCACCTACTAACTAGGACCGAATCAGGGCTATAAACCAGGGTGAGGGTGGTTATGGTTAGGGGTTAGATTTATGGCTTTCATCATGAAGTGACATCAGCTGTAATGTCAAAATGATATTTGGACGAATGTATTTATAAATTTCGCGCCAAAATCCAAGACTCATTATCTTATATCTGATTGGTTCGTTCATAAATTATAGCCTCGCCGCTCCTCATTTCACTTTAAGCCTGGTACCTGATACTGAGAAGCTGAGCAATTTATTAACTCAATAATTGTTCCTACGATTCACACGATTAATAAATATTTAAATATATTTACAGTTGATTGATTACTGGGTGGTGATCAATGTCATGTATGTCAGGTCCTTGTTAGTACAGATTGAATCCTATCGACCAAGTTACAATGTGGTCACCAATCTAGGCGACTCAAACCTTCAACCACCACCACCATCTTACTGAAATAGATTTTTTGAAAGAAACTTTTAAAGAATTTATCACCTATATGTAAGCTATCGTAACAGATAGTGGTTTTCAATGGTTTTTATAAGAAATTTCATTCATTCAAACTAGTGAATGGAGGATTTTAGAATTGCTTGATAACTCAACCGTTAACCGTTAATCGTTGGCAAACTCGCGGAAGCTTCAAGAAGCCCAAAAAGAGCCGAAGACATTCCATCCAATCACCACTAGAGGGACATTCTTGAATATCGACGTGTAGCTTTCCTATTGAATGAATAAGAAGGATCCCCTATGTGCCTATTGGCTGTCCGAAATAATGATTTACTTTCAGTCAGAAACTATAAATACATGAGATTTTTGTATTATATTTGACATTGTATCGGGAATAACATTCCTACTTACTAGTCTTCTGTCTTCTCTCTTGCAGCGTTGCGAGTCCGATCATTCATTTAGTTTAGTAGTACATTACATAGCAGGACTCTAAAGCTCTAGATATAACAAAGCGTAAGCTAGGTTACATATAAAATGAACAACTCACTAAGAATCCTAAAACACAGTAAAACATTCACAGATTCCATAATATCAGAAGGGGTTTTGTGGATATTATAGTAATTGTAATAGTTGAGATCATGAATCAATTGAAGCTAGACCACCATGGAAAATTATTAAAATTACTATAATATCCACAAAACCTCTTCTTATGTTAATTAACATATGCTCGCTAGTGACTGGCTTCAAGAGGTACTTCTTGGAGTTCTAATGAGAAGTAGTGACCAGTGGAATTCAACCGGGTCTGTTGTAGGATAGTAACTCAATGAACACAATGGTGGACGCTTGCTCAATTTCGTGGATTGGTTGAAGTTAGACAGTGACACTGTTATATGCTGACTCACTGGTCTAGTGGTTAAGTGCTTGCGCGCGAGACTGATAGATCCTGGGTTCAAATCTCGTGAGTGCGAGATCGTGGATGCGCACTGCTGAGGAGTTCCACAATAGGACGAGTGGGCCGTCCAGTGCTTTTACATTTTCCATGGTGGTCTAGCTTCAATTGATTCCATAATCTCAGTATAAACCTAAGTTTAATAAACATACAAAAAAGAAAAATTCATTGTTCCTAAACTTACTTTTCAAATGCAACTGTAGGTTGACTAAATCTACTACTACTACTGCTACTATTACTACTATCTATTTCATTTATTGAATCCGGTATACTCATTTGTTTCAATGATAATTCATTGTTATCTGTTTGACATTTACAATCGAGAATATTTTTAATAGTTTCAGTCCAATTCTGATATTGTTGCCAAAACTTTTTATTATATACTTCTAATTCATTAGTAATTCTATTTGGATGATCCAATCTTATTGTTGAATGATTCTTTGAATTTTCATCATTTATAGTATTTGATTGAATAAATTGAATGAAATCTTCTATATTTCTAATAAGTTTAGTTAAAAGTTTTATGATCCCATTTTCACCTTGTAATTGAATTCGACGATTAGAGATCATATTTTTAAGATCCTATAGGAAGAAAAGTATGGAAATGAGGTAATACGGTAGTAAATAAGATAGACGAGTAGGGACAATCGAATGTATTCGACAGGAAGATTACAGATTATCTCACTGAAATCTGACAATCATACAGTAGACATTTACGTAGTATTGTTTGTTTGGATCTTCCCATCGATGTTTTTAGGACTGCAACTAGTCAGTCTCTAATTGGCATATGTGCATACTGTGCGTATTGCCTCGATATAGCCTAAATTCACAAGTATGGTTTGAAGCGAAAGGTACTGGGTTCGAGTCCCAAAGTGAACATCAACTCTGAGATGCAGGTACATCCATCCGACGAGTCCCAAATAGGACGAAACGCGCCTTGTCCTGGATTCCACTGCTAGCCACTATCCATCTTTGCTTACCATCCAGTAAACAGTTCATTTGCAAACTATCAATCAATTGTCTCAATCTTGACCATTCCTCGGGAAAATATCAGTTCTTCGTCTCCGATTAATATTGTCCATGCATTTTCATACCCATTGCGTTTCATTTCCGGTTCTTTCCTTATTGATCTTCTACTGAAATACATTCTATGCCCGATCATCAATATATACTACTTATGTGGATATAAGTAACTCACACCACAATACTGAAACTAAATGTATCAGTATTTCACGATCGAATTTCCTTTTAAACAGTCGTATATATGCATATTGAGTAACTTAAATCCATCAATCAAAGCTTCTTTCTAGTACAATAACAGAGAACAGAGGATGTATATAGACTGACTATATCATATTATGGATCATTTCAAAAAGGGGATAATAAATAGCCACTTATAGATTGCATCTGAATAGAGAGCTATAGAAGATAACAACAGAAAAATTGAGTCGGATCAACAACCACATAGATTGAAATTACATTTGATAATGGGAGAAATTGACAACACAAGAGTTTCAATTTTTCATGACATAACTCTTCGGAAACCGCTATTATTGGAAACTAAATCAGATTACTCGATATGGAAACTGATCACAACGTCGCACCTACGTACCAATCGGAGACCACTACTACCATCTGCGATCGTGTTTGAATGATGAAACATCTAGGCGGGCAACAGCCATGAATCCGCGGTAGTCAGTCCACCAGCCCATAACTGAAGATTATGGACTAGTGTTTTCCTGTGCCAGAGGACACTCAACAAAAAGTACTCAATTCCTAACCGCTTTCAACAGCCAAACGACGATCTGGCCGAATATTTTTATTCATTACAGCAGATAGCTGTGTAAGTTGAAGATGCCACAGATATTTGGATTTTTCAACGCTTTAACCAATGACACCTACTAATGAATCCTACGCATCTAGTGAAATCACTAGTCAGAAGCGAGGAGGATCGAAGATATATTTGATAAGTTATCAATATATTGAGAAGTGACAGATCTAAACCAAGTAGTGGTTGCAGGAGAAGTTGAGCACGGCGTTTCCACTCGTGATCTGGTGCGGATGCATGACCGAGCATTTTCAGCTAAATGAGTCCATTAAAACTAATGTGGTCAGCATCAAATGTCGAAGAATTACAGAGCTAGGGGATTTATTTATTGTTACAGAGTGTTCTTATTACTAAACTCATTATAACATGTTGATAACTAAACATTTTTAGTACCTCACAATGATGGATTCAAGATTTGGCATTTACCTTAAGACATCCTATATCACATATTATAATAAAGTGTAGTTTTATGAATAAGGAATGGTATAGTTGCACTCTTGCTGTGAATTAAACTGAGCAAAACAAACATTAAGCTACCGTTGATAAATGATTCCAGTTCCAAGGAAGTGGAGGATAGATTCTGACTAATGGTAGTGCTTGTTTCTCATTTTGATACATTTCTTTACTATGTATGTGTAAATTATGGACATAAAAATGGATACACATATACAGTAAGCTTTACATTGTGACGTTAAAAAATAATGACCACTAGAAAACGATTCTAGAAGTTATGACACAGAATATTTACATAGTTGAGATTATTAATCAATTGAAGCTAGACTACTATGGAAAAAAGGGTTTTGTGGAGATTTCAGTATTTTCATAGTTGAAAGCGTGAGTCAATTGAAGACATACCACCATGGAAAACCTGGAAGCACTGTTTGACGGCCGTTTCGTCCTAATGTGGAACTCCTCAGCAGTGTGCATCCATGACCTCGTCTCGCGAGGTTGGATTGATTGGAGTTGGACATAAACAACATCGGATGCCGGCTTTCTAAGAGGTCTATCGGTTAAGTCCTGGGTCCGAATCTCGCGAGGCG
>NC_031496.1:4279938-4302284 GCF_000237925.1 Schistosoma mansoni
GCAAATAACCAGTTTTAGGCAGTTTTTTTATTTATAATGTGACCTGAACAAAATATAGTAAAATTGGTATTAGTCTTCCAATAAAACTTAGAATACCACTTATTAGGAATAGTGAAACCCTTAATACGTGAACGTGGTATACTGCAAAAGAGTATTTTTAGCATGTTTAACAAAATTTAAACGATTTGCATAATGTGACTGCCATTTTAATGTCGAGTGATGAACAATCTTGGAGACAATATAAACAGGCTGATTTCCAAACCCCAGTTTTGAAATTTTATGAGCAAAAAACTTGCATTCAGTATTGTATTGCTATTTAATTGATTTGGAAAAAGTTATCGGACCTATAAATTTCAACACCTATGGAAAACCTGGAAACACTGGATGGCCGTTTCGTCCTATTGTGGGACTCCTCAACAGTACTGAAGTGTCTTCCAGGTTTCCATGGTGATCTAGCTTCAATGGATTCATGATCTCATTTGTTAAAATAGAAAAGTTATATATATTACTTTTTGTAATTGTATAGTTATTTCTTTTTCATAATTCATGGGATTATCAAGCATTAATTCATTAAAATGAGATGATTGATAAAATAATTCAAACCAATTAATTTGAATTTGATCAAGTTTTTGAAGTTTTTCTTCAATATTTAATACATGTTCACCATTGAACAAGTCTAAACATTCATTACTGACCTTGACAAAGGATAAATTTAGAAAAAAAATAAGAAATATATTACTTAAATATTCTATAATTTAAAGTAGTAATACTAATGAATATATATGAATAGAATATCAAATATCAGTAGTCTAGAAGTTAAGCGTTCGCGCGTGAGACTGATAGGTCCTAAGTTCGGATCTCGCGAGGCGGGATCGTGGATATGCACTTTTGAGGAGTCCCACAGTGGGAAGAAACGGCCGTCCAGTGCTTTCAAGTTTTTCATGATGATCTAGCTTCATTTGACTTGTGATTAGTTGATTATTGTTACCATAATGATGAAATCAACTGACGAGCTAGGTTTATGTATTTATTTATTTAAGCACATAGATATTGGTACAAATAGTAAACAGATACAAATGCGCTACACAAGTCTTACTTGATTTGTGTGTGGGCTATGTTACTGCCCGGGTGCCCAAATTGAAACAGGTGGTCCTCTTGGGGAGCCACAACCGGAGCCTTCGACCTAAAGGTCTGATCCACAAGGCAGTGGAGCATCGTGAGGAGATGCAGTCCCATGGTAGCCGGTGACCAACAATAGGTTCATACGCCATTTGTTCTATCAGGATCCTGGAGCCCATATGCACCATTGGTTTGGAATCAGATTTTCCAACTCCCTTAGGTGGATCCTCCATATCCACCAACCTGATTAAAGCGCAGACATTCGCTTTTCGTCCTCTCAATTTCCTGAACAACAGTAATAGCAGTAGAAGGCAGTGAGTCGAACTTCCCTAGTAGTGGTTATATACGTGTGACCATGTGAGAGCATTTCGAGAGAGAGAACTGACTCTCTCTACACTCTAGGCCGTACCAGTGTTTTTGACTCCATGCACACTGGTTCTGCCTAAAAATATTTATTGTACTAAGGTTATTCATGTTCTTTACCTTGAGAAGCCGAATTGAAATGTGTCAGTTGAAGAGCAATAAAAATGAAAGGATGCAACACATCTGTTTACTAGCTGAAATTTATTTGAAATCAAAAACAGATGAAGTCACATTATACCTAAATCTAAAACCATTTAATGTTTAAATTCACTTTGTATTGTTTGTTTGAATCTGCCCATTGATGTTTGGGACTGCAATTGATCAGTATCTCACTTATTTGCATATGTGCATACTGTGTATATCGCCTCGATATAGCCTTAATTCACATGCCCTATAAGTAAAGATGGATAGTGGCTAGCAGTGGAATCCAGGACGCGAGTTTCTTCCTATTTGGGACTCGTCAGATGGATGTATCTACATCTCAGAGTTGATATTCACTCTGGGACTCGAACCCAGTCCCAAATAGGATGAAACACGCTTTGTCCTGGATTCCACTGCTAGTCACTATCCATCTTTGCTTATAAAGCTTGTGAGTTAAGGCTATATCAAGACATTACGCACAGTATGCACAGAATGCCAATAAGAGACTGATCAACTGCAGCCCTAAACATCAATGGAAAGATTCAAATAAACAATACCAAATGAACCTAAACTTCACTCCATTGCACAATCACGAGGCTATCAGGACTCAGTAGTTAAGTAGTTAAGACGATGGCGTTTGAAGCGAATGATACTAAGTTCGAGTCCCAGACTAGACATCATCTCTGAGATGCAGGTGTACATCTGGCGACACGCGCACCCTGTTCTGGATTCCACTGCTAGCCACTATCCATGTTTGCATTTAGTGTTTATTTAAATAATACTAATTATATAATAAATAATATGAAACATTTGAATAGAGAGAAAAGCTTTACTTGAAAACTAGAAAATCATAAAGGATTAACTTCTTACTTTTAATAAATTTTGCAGTAAATCTAATGGACCATCTAAACTGTTCTGTGTATTTATCAATCTGTGACAGAGAAATACAAAAAAAAATTGATTGTTTGTATAAAATTGTAAATAAACGTGGAACAATGAAACCATGTTGATTGAATCAAAAAATAAAACTATGAACGACTGTTTAGTATGTATATATACTCCATTGAAGTGATTATTAAAACATACCTCCGAGTGCTCTGGTACGGCCGAGAGTGACAACAGTCAGTTCCCCATCTCATAATGCTCTCACATGGTTACACGTATGCAACCACTACCAGGGAAATCCTACTCACTGCCTTCTTGTGATGGGGGTGTTGTTTAAGAGATGAAGAAGATGAAAAGTGAATGTCCTGCTCTTCAACCGGGTTGGTGCACACGGAAATTTCACTTAGGGGAGTCGGAAAACCCTGATTCCAAATCAATGGTGCACATTGGCTCTAGTATTCTGAGGGAACAAATGGCGTATGAATCAATCGTTGGTCACCGGCTACCATGGGACTGCATCTCTTGACGCTGCTCTACTGCATTGTGGATTAGACCTTAACATCAAAGGCTCCGAGTGTGACTTCCCACGGAAACCACCTGCCTCGGTTTGGGCATCCGGACAGTATTTCAGCCCTCACATACATCGAATGGTTTATGTTGCACATATGTATTTGGTGCCCTCTTATACGAATATATATGAGTTCAAATAAATAAATGATTATTATTAAAACATGTGATATCATCTTCTTTCATGAAATGTAATCACTATATACATATCTAAACAGTTTAGTTCATCTACCATCCTTAACACTAAGAACTAAAATTGACCTAATAATTATTTCCTTGAAATTTATTGATTGTTAGTAGATTCTGAGGTCAAAAAACCAGCTGTGATAGATAATGATTCTTACTACCTACACTTTTAGATCAGATATTATTTTTATCGTAAGAAACCAACATTAAAACCACTGAAACTTTCTATATTTGTCTTAGGTAGGTAACTAGTTGCTATGTCTATTTACACTTTAGTGAATCCAAAATAACTTGTTCACATGTAAACACTACTAAATTTACTTCTAAAAGGCATTCCAAAACCAATATCAGTCTACCATTTTCAGTATTCCTCAATCATATGCTCACTAGTGACTGACTTGAAGGGATGTTTCCTTAAGTTCTAGTGGGAAGCAGTGACCAGTGGAATTCAACAAAGTCTGTTGTAGAGATATCAACTCACCGAAGACAATTGGTGAACGGTTGCTCAAACTTCGTGGATTGGATGAAGTTAGATATTAACACTGTTGGATGCCGGCTTTCTCAGTGGTCTATCGGTTAATTGCTCTGGCGCGAGACCAATAGGTCCTGAATTCGAATCTCGCGAGTGCGGGATTGTGGATGCGCACTGCCACTGAGGAGTCCCATAATAGAACGAAACGGCCGTCCAGTGCTTCCAGGTTTTCATGGTGATCTATCTTCAATTGACTCATGATTTCAACTATGAAAATTCCTTCAATTGTTTGATCTTGGCAAGATCGGTTAAATCAGTTTAAAGATTTGATCATAACAAATATAAGATCATCAAAATATATTATAACAATATCTAACCTGTCATGTTTAAAATAGACATCTAAACTCTTTAACATTGAATCTAGCTTTTCCAAATATTGTTTACATTCATCATTTTGAATATAAAGATCCTTTTCCATAGATTCATAAAGTATATACCAATCCTTCAGGATGATCTTGTCAATTTGATTCAGTATGGTTAGATCGTATAATTTAAAAATGTCTATTAACCATCTACCAATAAATCCCCAAATTTCAATCGTTTGTTGTAAATTAAAACAAACAGTAGCTAAATTTGACACATTGGACTTTTTAATATTTGATAATTGATTATAAACCTATGAAGGAGAGTAAATTTTAATGGTCATTTCAAAAATTAACAAGTAAGAAAAACAAAAACAAAACAAGATTATTCACTTATTATTGTTTTGTTTGAATCTTCTCATTGATATTTTAGGACTGTAACTGGTCAGTCCTGATCAGTCAGGACTCAGTGGCCGAGTGGATAACGCAATTGCGTTTGAAGTGAAAGGTACTGGGTTCGAGTCCCGGAGTGAACATCAACCCTGAGATTCAGGTACATCAAGCTGATGAGTCCCAAATAAGACGAAACGCGTGTCTAACTGGATTCCACTGCTAGCCACTATCCATCTTTGCTTACAAAACAAGATTATGTATTTTTTCGTTGTTATGCAATCGTAGTAAGTGAAATCCCTGAAGGGAAGTGGAGAAGAGGAAGGTGAAAGAACAAACAATTGAAGAATATATGGAATTCAAAACAACTGTTAACTAATTTCAAAGTGAGAATCTTTAATACGAACGTCAAGATAATCAGTCCTACTGTAAGGAGCTGAAACGTGGAGAACTATTACATTCATCGTCAAGAAGGTACAAGTATTTATAAATAGTTGTTAACGCAAAATACTCAACATTCACTGGCCGGATACTATCAGCAACAGCGTTTTATTGGAGAGAACAAACCAGCTTCGCCAGTCTATTAATTACTGCCTCCCATATTCACAGCCAAATTTGGCTAAATCTTGTACAAAAGTTGTTTCTTATTTTATGGTACGATGTGATCTGTTTGGTTGGTATAAAAACTCAGTATGTTTGAAATATAATGATTCATACCGCAGAGGCTGTTATTGGTGTTCTGGACTTAACTGGCTGGGCTAGGCTAGGCAGAAAGCATGATCGATAAGTACACTAGACTGCTCGTACGGGTTTCCGTGTGTTATTTATTCCGATCGACGATTCACTGCTCTCTAATTGGCGGTCTTATCACGTCATACGTTAACAGGGCATCCACTCGGCCGCAAGTTATAACATTGTGTCCTGGTTAGAATGTCTCTAAATTGTATTTCACATCCTATTCGTACATAAAGTCATTAATTTTTTTAAATAGCTGGTAAGGTTTTTAAGGAGTTTGAATATCTTATTCCACATATTAATTTAAGTACTCACTAACTGACATGTAAGTGATTTTAGGAATTAATTGATTTAGTGGATTGGTTGAAGTTAGACATTAACACCATCGGATGCCGGCCATCTCAGTGGTCTAGTGTTTAAGTGCTCGCGCGCGAGATTGATAAGTCCTGAGTTCGAATCTCGCGAGGCGGGATCGTGGATGCACACTGTTGAAGAGTCCCAAAACAAAACGAAACGGCATCTCAGTGCTTCCAAATTCGCCATGGTGGTCTATCTCAACTATCAAAATTAATTGATTATCAGTATTCAGGTAATCGACAAAGTAAGTGACATTCCTAGATCATCCTAAACTTATTCAACGTTAGTACATTAAGTATAATAAGTTCAAAGTTGAAGGCATTAGTCAATTGAAGCTCGACCACCAAGGAAAACCTCGAAGCACTGGACGGCCTTTTCGTCCTATTGTAGGACTCGTCATCAGTGCACATCCATGACCTCACCTCGCGAGATTCGAACCCAGGACCTATCGTCCAGTACTTTCACGTTTTCGTTGATGGCCGAACTTCAATTGACTCATGCTTTCAACTATGCAAATACTAAATCTTCACAAAAAACCCCTTCTGATTCTAATAAGTTTGATGAACCAGAAGAAACAACGTTAAGATTAACATAAACACACAATAACTTACATGATAATTAAGAACTTTCAATAAATTATTCCATAATTTATAATCATTTTTCATTATATCTAATCTATCCTTAGAATGATTCCTTTGATTTGTATAATATTGTTTAAATTCATTTAAGAAATATTCTTTCATTGATACTTCACTTAATTTAGATTTGAGCTAAAAGGGAAAAAAGTTTATTAATATAGTTTAGCTACTATCAAACAAAATAAGTAGTTCATACCTTAATTTCCATTGCTTTTTGTCCAATTGTATAGGCTTCATTAGTTTCAGTTATGGTTTTCATTCTCCTTTATATTAGAATAATAATAAAAATAATAAAGAGAATTTGAAAAACGGATATTGAAATAACATTCATTTAATTTAAGTGATTACACAAGTAAATGGCTATGAGGACTCAGCAGTGAAGTGAACGGTACGGTGTTCGACTCCCAGAGTGAACATGAACTCTGAGATGCAGGTACACCCAACTGACGATTCTCAAATAGGATGAAACGCTCCTTGTCCTGGATTCCACTGCTAGCCACTATCCATCTTTGCTTGTAAAGCTTGTGACTTCAGGAAATATCGAGGCAATTCGCACACGATGCACATATGCTAATAAGAGAGAGACTGATCAATTGCAATCCAAAATAACGATGGGAAGATATAAGTAAACAACACCAAGTGAATTTAAACTTCATCCCATTGCACAAACAGGTGGCTATGAGGACTCAGTAGCTAAGTGGATGACATGATAGCGTTTGAAGAGAACGCCACTAGGTTCTAATCCTGTGGTAAACATCAACTCTGAAAAGCATGTGTACATTCAGCTGACGAGTCCTGAATAGGATGATAGGCGCGTCCAAATGGATCCAACTTCCAACTACTATCCATCTTTTCTTAAAAAATCTCAGTTAGTTTGTTTCATCTTACTATGGTTAACTTACCGAAAAATATTCATCGTTTCATTAACATACTTTTCATTCAAGTGTAAAGCTTCTTGACATAGCATTTCTTGACAGAATAATTCGGTAAATATACTATAAAGGTAATTCCATTGAATTAATATTTTAATATTTACTTTGAGAATTTGATTGGTAATGATTCAATAAATTTTTTATAAATCATTCTAATATCAGCTAAAAGTTTACCACGTTCATAACATTGAACAGTTTCCTGAAGAAAAAAATAAATGTAAGTGAAATATGATTAGTAATATCAATTCATTCATTGTAATTCAATTATCTTAGCCTTATCAGAAGAGGGTTTCGTGGAGATTTTAGTAATTGTTATATGGTTGAGATCATGAATCAATTGAAGCTAGACCACCAAGGAAAACCGAGAAGTACTGGACGGCCGTTTCGTCCTATTATGCGACTCCTCAGCAGTGCACATTCCACGAAACCTCCTTCTGATAATGATCAAATGCTCATTAGTGACTGACTCCATGAGGTAATTCCTGGAATTCTAGGTGAAAAGTCGTGACCAGTGGAGCTAATCCATGTCAGGCAGAGAGAGGTATCTACCTCGGTACAATGGAAGTTGGTCGCGCAATTTCGTGGATTGGTTGAGGTTAGACATTAACACAGTTGGATGCCAGATTGCTTAGTGGTCTAGAGGTTAAGTGCTCTGGCGCGAGACTGGTAGGTCCTGGGTTCGAATCTCGAGAGGCGGGATAGTGGATGCGCACTGTTGAGGAGTCCCATAATAGGACGAGTTGGCCGTCCAGTACTTCCAGGTTTTCCATGGTGACCTAGCTTCAATTGACTCATGATCTCAACTATATAAAATATCTTAGCCTTATTTGATAGGTAAATAAGAATGATCAATATCTTTATGACAAAATTGGTTAAAAGGAGTCATTTTTTAGGTAAACAATCAGTGAATAAATTTTTGAGTAATAGGTATCTTTCAGTTGGTACTCGTACATGAAGTGGATTATGTTACTAGTAAGTAATCAACTAAATCGGTCATAGCGGTTACAGTACTCGTTTTTTAAGCATTAGGTCTCAGGTACAAGACACGCTCCACCTACTTCACTCTGGGCATCAAGATCGTATGATTAGCTTTTATACAAAATGTGTAGCTCGAAGCCGAATACACAACTATATATATGTGATAAGTGTGTTGCATGAAATAAGATGGCTATGAAACTGCCATCATGAGAAAACACTCAGTTAATGAAACAAAGCTAAATAGATGTACTCAAGCAAACAAATTAAATTAAGATTAGGACTTTAGGCTTTAGTTTGTTACCTCATTGGACAGTTGATTCATCGTAGTATGGTAATCCTCAACTGCATACGTCCAAGACTCCACTGGGGATAGTACTGATGACTAACAGTCCTTAAGGTGTGTGCTTAGACTCCAGGCCATTGAATCATCGTTCAATGGTCCACGTTTTTAGTTTTAAATAACTGACGATAATGCACCACAGACTTTCGAAGCCGAGGAAATAGAAAACTTCTGACGTTTTTCAGACTCATTTTGCAGCTTAATCTAGTACTAGCTATGTGTAATTATTCAATAAACTCAGTATTATTTTAGGTATTTAAAATAAACTAATTTCAAAATAAGTTTAAGAAACGTCCTACATTTGCTTAATGATGGATAGATAAGCTTGGCTGTTTATTGATGTTACTGAGATATCATTGAATTGAGTTTTTCTAGTCAGTTTGTGAATCTTGAAACCATGATATGTTTTCCAATCATATTTTAACTAGGCTTTTTTTATTAGAATTACTTTTATGGTTCTATTATGCCCACTTATTCATCATATAGTTTTATGGTATTAAACACAGACATGTTAAATGAACATAATACGACATCTGATCAATCATGTATAACTGTCAGATGCATTAATTCAATTCCGTTGGTTAACTTGTATTCAACTGCCTAATTAATTCAAATGATTTATGTATGAATTTTTCCAGTATTCCTTTACTTGACTGACCATCTATCCATTAATCATATTGATGGATAAGTACTTATGATACTGAAAAATTGGCACTCTGAACAATTATGATCTATTTTAATAAAATGCAGATTAGACCAGTCTAACACTGATTCATTTCACCAGGATAAAACTGATGATTGTCCAATCACCAGTGTTATTTATATTTTAAAACAACTGCTGGTGATTGGAAGTGCCAACTGTATGACTATTTATCTCACGTTATATTGTTTTCTCTTGAATGTCTATTCTAATATCTTATTTGTATATTAACTGCTCAAGATTTCCAATGAAAGGGATGTTTTAAAATGCTTCACTGATGAAGAAACAGGTAGACTCTGTCGGAAGTAAATCTAGGGAGCAGTCTGATAAATTAGTGTACATCCAAAACGTTGAATGAGTAAACTTGCTAAAATTGATGAAATTTCTATCCACTCATTTTTTCACTCCTAAAACCAACTATATTCCTTTAAAAATATAAGTGAGAAGCCACATATGTTTAAAATTTAAAGGATACATCTTAAATCGTAATTTAAAGTACAACATTAAAAAGTGTTGAACTCTAATGTTACCTTATCCTTTGTTCTGTAAACGGGTTTGACAATATTACGTTTAGGGTTGTGTGGTTCTGTCGTTTCTAGCTAGGAAAATACTGTGTTTGACTAATTATACTGAGTATGGGATGCCATTTTTAAACAACCACTTGTCTTATTTAACGTCCTTATCTTTTATTTCTTGAGCTAACAGGGTGCATTGTGGCTGCAAACCCTATTCTTGCATGTCATTGATACAAACATGTTCATCTTTAAGTTGAGTCTCCTATCTCTTATGTATTTGCATACACTTAAAGGTGTTTTAGGACGTTTGTGAACAAAATGTTTTGAAATCTAGTTTGAAAATCTAAAGTATACTAATAGTTGGCGTTTAACTACAAAAAAATTACTGATTAGGAAATCGGAGATTTCTCAAAGCACACTTCATCTCAGCAATCCTTTAATTACATGCTTCTTATCACTAAAAACCATTTTTAAAACACATTTTACATTCTTGTACACTTTAACTCCGAATAAAACCTTATACAAGGTACTCCCAAATCAAAAGGTGCAACTCAAAGTAATAAGAACATTTTACTATTGTTCACATTTGGTTATATAACTTAAACTTTGAGACAATAAACTTCTGTACTAAATCTTACTTGAAAAATAATATTTTCAAGATAATTGTGGTAGTATCTATTTTCTTCATCTATGCTTCTTAAAAAAATCATGGTGAAGTTTGTTGAGTTGCGATTGTTATCGCGCGGAAGACAAACGTCCAAGGGCGGTCCTCTCAATTTGACAGCCTCACTATCTTTACAAGAAGTAGGTAATCTGAAAAATATTTGATCAAATGTCTTACAGCCTTGGAAGCATTATAATTTGCCCTGACGTATCCTTGCAAAACACTGTGAACTGACTGGGAAGTAAGAACTTGAAGTATACTTACTTGTCTTCGAAGTGGATTGCATTAAACACGTCAAACTTAACCATGGAAAAGAATCTGTGACTTAAACCTTCCGTCAGCAGCCTGTTCAATGCATGCTTTAAGAATTCAAATAATTTGTGCTACTTCTACCTCGTGAAAACACATTGGAACAATGATGCACTGGCCGCTAGATGATATATAATTTAAGCTGAAATAAAATACCCTGAAACGGAGTTCCTTATTAAATTTTCTAGTAAATATTTGAATCTCTTTCTATTCCTTTGAAAGCTCCATAACGGCCAAGTCATGCTGCCCGGGGTTTACTTATGACCTTTATTTCTAAGTAACTACAACATACTCAGGATAAATAATTTATACGTCTAAACAATCACGATCCTGTGTTTTATCAGATCATTAAAACCTTATGCGTAAATGTTTCTGATAATCGTTACAATGTTGAAAACGTTATCGTAAGATAAATAATGAAATACTAGAGGATTAAGTATTATGTTGTGTTTCAGTGAAATGTAGACTTGTGGTTCACTTTGTCGTTGTAGTGAAACATATGTACCAGAAATGGCATTGTACGTTTCTTCGCGCACGTAACATGTTATGGGCATCTTGTAGTTGATAATTCGCGGCTTTATGTTGAACTTTTGCTATTTTTGTAGCTTACGTGAATTTGAACACCTTGGCTCATACTCTATGGCGGATAACTGTTATTTGTATAAGGACTTAGAATCTAGTAAGTCAACTAAACACGGCTTAAACTATGATTTCATTATTAAATCAGTTCACATCGGCGTATATTTAGACACGCTCAAGTGCGCATTATTATGGAACAGTCTTCCCTCTGAAATTCACACGGCAGATAAATTACATAAGTTTGTAAGACTTATTGATCAAGCCCTCACTTGCACAGATCTAGCACAAACGAACATATCCGCGTCACACGCATACATTATGAAATCTTTACATATATAGACTAAATTGCCTTATTTCTCTACGTTGTAGTTGTATTAGATACTTGAAGTAGACAGGCAACTCACCGGACATATCAATACTCGGTCGCTAAGACACGCTCACTAATACCCTCAAAGGTTTAAAGAACTGCATAATCGCCTATTTACTGCCAGTGGTCTTACATCTATGGAACCTGTTACCCATCAACAGGTTAGGATAGAACAAAATAACACCAGCACGAATTTAGTGTGAGTTCCTTCTTGTCTATTCGTTATCAGCTTTTTACCCTCCTGTACATTATGTCGCCTTGCCATCAATATTATTTAACCACTCGTTACCTCATCTGTAACTAATATATTTCTTCACTTTTCCGCCTACTTAGGTAACCAACTATCCTACATTACGCCGTACTTAATGACTATACTCTGATTGACAACCTATACTTCATACTATAGTCAATTAAAGCATTCCATTGAAGCCTTACCCACAGCCCACAATTTGTAACTGTCTAATAAGCTTGCAAAATGGTACTTATAGAAATAGTGTTTCCCAACAGGATGTGAAACACGGAGCGTTGTGCGAGGCAAGATATATATCCAAAAAATGTTTAAGTGAGCCTAACATCGCAAAATGAGGGAGGGTAGAGTTACTGACCAGCAAGCATTGATGGTGAGGGCGGTGACTGTAATCCATTCATATTTGTGGGGCAGTAAAATTAGGTCTCTCAAGGAAGAGTCCTTGAATGAAACAGTGGTTACCAAAAACCCTGTGGGTGATCGGATACACGTTAACAGGGGCAAAAAGGACCAAGCGTCACCGCCTAAGCTGAACATCCCCAAAACTTTGCGGAAATCAATTGGTGACTTGGCCGCACAGTCTACCCCCAAGACTGTCTGCCCGGTCATCACCGAGCCTAGGAATTGAAAACGCGCTTCGACATCCAAACAACAAGGTACTGAACATGGAGGCCCTGAGAAACCTGGGAAATCAATGACGGTTCGTGACGACTCTGTCATAATTACGAACCTTACTGACAACCCTGACCTTCCTCTCAGCTCGCAGAACAAAAATGATAGGATGTTCTGGGGAGAATTGAACAAGAAGCTTGAACTCCCTAGAATACAGCCTTTGGCGGTCACACGGCTCACTCGGGGAAAGGACCAAAACCACCCGAGGCTACTGCGTGTAACACTTAAGAATGCTTCCGACGTGGAGGACGTCGTGCTAGCGAGTCACTTACTGAAATCCGATGGGATCGTAAGAATACTACCCTACATACCCCAACAAGGGGTGATAATACACTTGATCTAATATTTATTAGAGATATCATTCCCCTATCTGTACAAGTATACAACGAGTTTGAAAGCAGTGATCATAAGATTGTAGCTTGTGCTCTCCCCATCTATCCCTCCTACAACCGACCAATTCAAAGAACCTGCAATTATAGAGACTATAAGCATGCAGACTGGGACCTCTTGCGCTCACTGATCAAACTCTCAGACTGGGATGAATTCTTCTCATGTAATAGTCTGACAGATGCCATCAACATATTCTATTTGATTGTTAACTCTTGTCTAGACTCCTGTGCACCAATTAAGACTTACAGGATTAGTAAACATCACGAATTATATATACCAGCTAAATATCGTAATAAACTAAGACGCCTAAAGAAACGTTATTTTAAATCTAACGACTTCATGGCAGTCACACAAATAACAATAATTTTTAACCAAATTAAAGAGAAACATAGGTTAAAAGCCATCAATGAAGAGCTATTAGCACTACGTACTAGCTCAAAAGTGCAAAACCTAATCCACCTTTACAATAAACGTGCTAAATCAACTCAAAAGGTTGATATACCATGCATCCTGCATAATAATAGTTTTATATATGACCCAAAAACTATAGCAGACCTTTTCAGTGGTAATTTTGCAAATGACAAAGAATCCATAAATGGCTCTGTTTCTAGAGTTATATGCTTGACTGGTAACTCAATAACATCTATCTCCTTCACATGTCTGAAAATTAGTAAGGTTATAAATAAGCTCAAGGTTTCGAAAGGTCACGGTGCAGACGGGATTTCATCATTTCTCTACAAATATGGTGGTCCAGATATCCAACTTCTTCTCCTTAAGCTGTTTACTCTCTCTATGGAATCAGGCTCTCATCCTGACCGTTGGAAAACCGCGTACATCATACCACGTTACAAATCCGGAGATAAGACTGACATGAACAACTATCGGCCAATAAATATTACTCCAGTTATCTCTAGGATTATGGAAAAAATTATTAGTGACGAACTATCCAACTATTTATTGACTGAACAATTTATTGATGATTCGCAACATGGATTTCTTAAAAATCGATCCTGTATGACATGTCATTTTGACTTCTTTAATTTAGTCTATTCGCTTCGTAGCCAAGGTTATCTAGTATTAGTGCTATACCTGGATATTTCTAAGGCCTTCGACATGGTCAACCACCGATTTCTCATAGGAAAACTCGCATCTTATGGGGTCGAAAACCCGTTACTAGCCTGGTTTGATTCCTTCCCCAGCAATCGACATCAAATAGTTAAAATCAACTCTTCATTGTCGAACTCAGTCCCTGTTAGAAGTGGGGTAATTCAGGGTTGTGTCTTAGGTCCTTTGCTCTTTTTAGTTTTCATTAATGATATTTGTGAGTGTTTTAGTGTGGGTAAGTCCCTTTTGTACGCAGACGATCTTAAGGTGGTGTACTCATTTTCTCCACATGAGCTGAGCAATATTCAAAATTGTATCAGCACGGAGCTTAACAAGGTAGCACAGTGGTGCTCGAAATGGCAACTGGAGCTTAATACAGCTAAATGTGGATGGTTATGCTTCGGTGATACATCACTCAACCTCGATCTTACCATAAATGGTGAAATGTTATCTAGGTTACACACAGTAGTAGGTCTAGGGCTTAGGTACTCCGACGACTTGTCGTTTACTGAACAGATAATGAAACAAACGTCCAAGTCTCAACGCCTTATAGGTTTCATAACTCGAAACCTTCATAACAGCGAATCACGTATTTTAATGTACAAAGTCTGTGTTCAACCACTCCTCGAATACTGCGCGTTTCTCCTTAGTAGCACGCGCATAAAGGATAAATTAAGCCTGGAATCAGTACAGAGACGATTTACACTTCGTACTCTTGGAACTGATAGTGCCTTGACATATAATTCAAGGTGTAGTAAACTAGGGCTTGACCCTTCTTGGAAGAGGAGACTCAAACTTAACCATATCTTCTTTTTCAAAATACTTAACAAACTATCCTTCACATCCAGTCAGGTGATTCAATATGCTAAAGCCTCACATTACGACATTCGTAACTCCTTGTCTTTAGCGAAACAAACATATTCTAGATCTTCTCTCTATATGAATTACTCTACCTGTAAGTTTTCTAGGCTGTGGAATAATTTACCTCAAACTATCCATATGTTAAACTCTCTCCTATTGTTTGTTTGCTCAATTAATGCCTTTTGCTCCTCTGAAAATTCATTAACTGCTCTAGCGCCTGTAGGTGTATCTTACTCCACAAGTGAGATTATCGGAACTTTAAATGTTTAACCTCTTACTTGCCATCATTGTTTTGTTGTTCCGTGCTCTTGGCTTTTATCTTACTCTCTCTAGTTGTAGATAATTGTCAATAACTCGACAAGTTCCCTGGTGTTACATTGGCTTGCCGTGATATATGCCATATATAAACTATTTATCAATTACTAAACCAGCAAACATAAAACTTTCTTATATTTCATATTTGCTCTCTACATTAAATGTTGATTTTAACAACAATCTGATCATGCTTGTAAACTGGTGTGAATTCTGTAAATATTATTTTCAGAATATATTATTATTATTATACTGTATTCTGAATGAAATCTCATCCGGAATATCCCCAAAGAATCTCACGAGGCGTTTTTCCGCGGAAGAAATATCATAGTGCAAGGTGAACCGGAAATTATGGACGCCACTCAAGCAAACTTCGATATTCAGGGATGGAAATTCATCAAGTATTCCTTGAAACTCAAAAACATACTGACCCAACAGGTGACAAGACTAACCAAGAAGGACGGAGACTTTAAATCCCGGCTAACGAAAATAACCTTCTCATTCTCCCATATGGCGGCTGCAACTCTGGAATCATTCCTTGTCAACAGATCTCGGTTGCCAACTGCTCTCCATATGCATCCGGATAAGCCACGCGACAACAGGATCAAGCACAAACTCAAGCTGGAGCTGACAATACCACTTGTAGACTGTCTTGATCGTAAAAAAAACGTGTAAAGGACAGGGACTACCAACTTCGAAAAACTTGTGTAGGTAGGCTACCTGTCCACTCACTCAAGGCTCATATAGACACACAGGAAGAAGCTCACGCGCTCCAAATTGAAAGCATAAACTGCTTATACATGAACGCCGCGAGTTTGCCAAACAAAAAGGATGAGCTACGTGAACTTAACAACGCTAATGATACTCATCTGATAAGAATATCCGAAACTTGGATATCGTCTCAGTCTACGAACCAGGAGTTAGCAGTACCTGGAACGTGTTTATTTCGCAACGACGGAAAAATTGGAATGGGGGGGCGGGGTGGCATTATACATACGATCATGCCTGGAGGCGCAACAACTTCACAACCAAGAGTTTCCCAAACTTTGATGAATCAGTATGGTGCTCAGTCAGATTGTCTACCAGCCTCGTTGTTTAGGCGGGAGCGCTTTGCAGCAATAAACACCTCAAGGTGTCTAGTCGGTGTCATCTACAGGAAGCCCATTGTTGACATAGAGTATGACAATCATTCGCTGGATCGATTAACCCGCTCTACGCGTCTTGGGTTATCACATATCCTGATTTTAGGGGACTTAAATCTTCCTAGAATCAACTTCGCGGAACATACCTGCGCGGGAGGTGACAACTCTACTGAAGCTCGGTTCTTCAACCTCATTAATGATCTGGGATTATTCGAAAATGTGAAGTCGGCAACTCGTTGGAGAAACAGTCAGACGGCGTCGCACTTAGTGTGGGTATTCACAAATGAAGAATTCTTAGTCGACGACCTCTCGATTTCTGGCTCTCCTGGGGAAAAGTGATCACGCCGTCCTATCCTTCAATTTTGTCAGCAAAACGGAGCTAAGATATCCCGCCGACAACAGACGCTGGAATTTCAAACGGTTGAATGTGCTAGCTCTACATGACTATCTGCAACAGGTGGATTGTGATGTTCACTCTCAACTTGAAGTGGATGCTCATTGAAATTTCTTACTGCACACGCCATTATGTGCTACTAAGCTTTCAGTTCCTCAAATGATCTCAAAATGTTACAAACAACCTACAATTATCAAGAACCGCACTCTTCGGTCGCTAAGCCGCAAAATGCACTGTTGGGCCGAATATAAACGAACTGATAATAAGGGCGCGTACAGGCAATACAAATATATAAGGAACGTATGCTCAAAGGCAATTGAGAAGACAGGCTTCAGTACCAGACCAAGCTTATCGATAAATTCGTCTCCCATCAGAAAAGCTTATTCCGTTACTCAGCTCCTCTTCGACAAAGCAAAACTGGAGTTTCCCAACTGCTAGGTCCTAATGGTCAGACCAATAACGACGATGATGCTGCTAACCTTTTGGCTGAACAATACTCTCGGACATTTCAACCGACCCACATCAACTATACTGATGAAAACCTCATCTGCACCTGTACAGGACTTTCCAAAGTGAACCTGAGCGCTGACCTGGTGCTCTGTAAACTGCAGCACATAAGAAAAGACACTTTTCCCGGTCCGGGTATGGTTCATTCTACTATACTGAGGGAAGGAGCTTCAATCCTGGCAACACCACTTAGCGTGATGTTTTCACACTCGTTAAGCCGAGGTAAACTGCCGGAAATTTGGAAGCCGGTTCACATCACCCCAGTTTTCAAAGAAGGTTGACGCAGTGAACCTTCAAGCTACCGACCAGTGGCCCTTCTCTCCATACCCTCTAAAATTATGGAGTCTCTAATATACGAATGTCCTAGCGGAGTCCCCAAGGACTCAACACCAGGACCTCTTCTCTTCTTGATTTACATTGACGAACCTCCACAACAAGTTTCATCTGACTTATTGCTCTTTGCTGATGATGTGAAACTTTGGAGAGAGATACGTCACCAAAAGGATATACTAGCACTTCAGGAGGATCTAACTCGACTTCAAAGTTGGGCAGACGACAGCGAACTTACCTTCAACACTTCAAAGTGCAAGGTAGTCCATCTGAGACATGTTGCAGACTATAGTTATAATTTAGGTAACTCCCCTCTAGAAGTTTCCCAAGTTGAAAAAGATTTAGGAGTGTTGGTACCCTATGACCTGAAATCGTATGCGAACTGTGACAAAAACGCCTCTCAAGCAAACCTTGCACTAGTAACATTGAAGCGCATTTTTGGCCAGTTTGACGGTAGAACCTTCCATATAATCTTTAACAGTTTTATTCGTCCCCATTTAGAGTACGGAAACATAGTATTTCCTCCCTCCATCCAAAAGGATAAGGACACTCTGGAACGTATCCAACGTCGAGCCACGAAATCAGTTCGGGGACTCAAATTCAAACCTTACGAAGAGCGCCTCCAATCACTTAACCTGTACCCGTTAGAGTACAGGCGTCTTAGAGATGACCTTCTTATGACTTACAGTATCTCTAACCCTTCCGGTCATCCCCTTAAACATCTTCGGCTTAGTCACAACACTAACCTAAAAGGTAACACCCAGAAACTGGAGACCCAACATAGCAGAACAGACTGTAGACACAACTTCTACTCCTTAAGATTTGTTAAATGTGGGAATTCGCTGCCGACTTAGCTAGTCCAAGCGACCTCCCAGGAGTCCATTAAGAGGAAACTTGACCGTTCAAGGTCGTTGAAACAAAACGGCGGGCGACTTTATAAGAATCTAACTTTTTTACCGTGCTAGAGATGCCGGTTGATGTCTGTTTATCTCTACCACTTATCGACAGGGTGAAGGAACTTAGTAATATTTTCGCTCGTGGAAATCTACAGGTCTTTGTCATATATGCATATCTATATTTCGTAGGAACTCCATAACTTGGTTGTTCTGGTTGTCGACAATATATTCGGTTATTCAGGTGAAGGCTGGGCTTTACATGCTGTTAACGAAGCTGATGAACCACAGTTGTTTGGTTCTATTCGAGAGTTCCTTTCGCCCAACGGGAGATTTCTGGAAGTTTTGTCCAGCAGATTAACCCTTGAATTTCCATCAATCTATCATGATTTCCCACTTTGGCTGTTATCAGTAAACATTTATTTCTGTTTATATTCTGTTTTAGACAGATTCACAAAACTCGGCTTGGTCAGGTGATTGCAAACAGCCACGAACGCCTTTGTCGTTAAGTGAGTTTGTCAGCTTGAAGTTGACTGTTCAGATGCATTTACCTACTATATGTTCGCTTTCATGTGTTATGCATCGTACCCTAAATGGAAACAGGTGAATATACATTTGGCCAATTAACCTCTGCAGGAACTTGTATTATGTGATTTAGAAAACAGTCTATACCGTACCTTATTTGATGATTACTTAGGTTTTTACCTATATACTGACCCAACCACAGTAAATGTAATGGCTTCCAAAATTAACATTTTAAGATCTGGTTCGCAGATACCTGTTTACCAGAAGTAAGTAGTCATTTTTTGCGAATTTCTCAGGAATTATTCCAGTGAGTTTGTTGGGGAGTATATGAACGGATCTACGGATGCTTGCTTTCCCGACTTCCGTTTATTTTGGCAAACAGAGGCAGTATTACAAGTAAAATGTACCATAAATAATTTTCGACCATAGGCCGTTTGCGAATTTCTTCTTTCATGGAGAACAACTGATAATTCTATTGGCATTACCGATTTACCTAAAAATCCATCTGCTATGATTGCGTTATCTCCCCCATTAAATCATGCTGAGGTTTGTTATTATTATATGTCTTAGGTAAAACATAGATTTATTTGATGCTTATGATCGTTTTTCAGTTCATGACTTCATGAAGTATAGGCTTGTTAAGTGCGTCACCTTTAACTCAACCTATGACGAGTGTGTGCAACAATAAATGAAATAGCCGTGTTCCTGAGTCGATATTTAGGCAACTAAACTAAATAACATCCTTAATAGTAATAAATGGACCCATATTGTTATAAATTTGAACGGAAAAACTGAGTTGGATTCATACTACAATTAGACCTATTCGCATTGAATTCATTTGACACTGGCACAAGGACCAACATCTCGAGAAAACCAAGCTTATGTATCCAGAAAAGGTATATCAAGCCCTGATGTTTACCTTGACCTGCGACTGGATCACCTCTTACCCCCTTTTTATTTTTCACTACCTCTATCTTAATCTTCATATCCATCATACCCAATTCGTTTATCGTAATTGCCTTGATAAAATCCCTCTTATTACATATTATATTCACACAACAATATTATTATAATTATCTCAATTGATGAGATGGAATCCTCCTACTATGCATTTTATTCATATAACTTTCTTTGCATTTCCTTTTTCGCCATAATACTATTCTACTGATTGTGACTGGACACTTTACTGCAAACCATTCTGACTTTTATTAAACGACCTTCCTAATTTGCAAATAACACAATTTTGAAGTATATATGTCGTAGCAGATGCAAACGTTCACCATTTCTTAACGTATAACATTGTCAAATTCATAATTACGTGCCTTATTTTGGCCTTTGTAAAATATCACAATCAATATGGACTTATAACTGTAGAGCCTGATGATGAAGTTATTGAAAACAATTGTTCACCCAAATATTCTTCATTTTTAAATAAATATTTCACAAATGTTATTCTAATCCTTAATAGATCTACAGAATAGTTTTATCGTAATTAGTTTGTATTTCATTGTGTTAGCAAACAAATGACATGTTAGCCAATTACTTGTATTTCGCATCAATACGAGGAGAATTAATCGATGAAACAATTCCACGTTTCTAACAATTTAAGAATCATTTTCATTAAGGTGTCATGCTCCCTTAAATATCCGAGGATGATTTGTTCAGTGAGAATAAACATACGTACAGTTAAAGAGTCTGGGGTTAGGATCAAATAACTATCTATTACTTTTCTGTTTTAAATACTTTTCCGGCTTTCTGTTTTTTGCTCATAATATTTTGGACATTGATGTATCTAAGCATCTCGTGACTATTTATTTATTTATTTAAACACATAAATATTGGTACAAGGGGGCACCAGATACATATGCGCCACACAAATCTCATTTGATTTGTGTGAGGGCTGTGATACTACCCAAGTGCCCAAACCGAAGCAGGTGCTCTTCTTAGGGGCCACACCCGGAGCCTTTGACCTAGAGGTCTGATCCACAAGGGAGTGAAGCATCATGAGGAGATGCAGTTCCATGGTAGCCGGTGACCAACGATAGGTTCATATGCCATTTGTTCCCTCAGGATACTGGAGTCCATGTACACCACTGGTTTGGAATGAGGGTTTTCCAACTCCCCTAGGTGGACCCTCTGTGTCCATTAACCCGGTTAAAGCGCCAGAAATTCGCTTTTCGTCCTCTCAATTTCGTAAACAGTAGTGATGCCACTGTAAAAAGACTGAGTAGGACTTCCCTGTCAGAGGCTATATACGCGTGGTCATATGAGGGCATTTGGGGGCATCTCGTGACTAGTTGATAGTGCTATTAGAAAAAGTAGATTTATCTAAATTCCTAGACCCAAAGTAATTTTCCAGCCTGTTCTAAGACACAAACTAAATAAATTCCACTGTTTTTTATTTAGCTTTGTTCATTAAGTTTTCTCATCCTCAATAACTTTTTAAAAGAGAAAAGCAAAGCTGATCAAACTTTTTTGTTGTATTTTACAGATTAATAGTAGTTTGATATGCTTGTAATTTGGATCAGTTAATTTCACTACCATTTTTGTAGTATATTGTTTATCTATGCTCGTATCCATTTTATTATAATCAATATTCCTATTTGATGTCTTCTTTTGGTTTATCAGTTCTCAACTAAACCGACTGTATGTCAAATGTTTCTGGTGAGGTGTTTCCTCAAATATTTCTACTTTGCATTATTCAATAATACAAATTCAAACTGTTTCCAAATATTGCAGCAACAAATAATATGGAACAAATTTCTTAATTATCGAAAGTAAGGATAGTTTAATTAGTAGAGACATAAGTAGATCATAAATTAGTTGATTTCTAAAGTTATTTTTTACTTATTTATCATCATTTTATTTTCATAGTTGCAAGCGTGGGTCAATTGAAGCTAGACCACCAAGGAAAACCTGGAAGCACTGGACAGCCGTTTCGTCCTATTGTGGGACTCCTCAGCAGTGCGCATCCACGATCTCGCGAGATTTGAACCCAGGATCTATCAGTCTCGCGCCAGAGCACTTAAGCGATAGACCACTGAGTCGGCATCCGATGGTGTTTTTGTCTAACTTCAACCAATCCACGAAGTTGGGCGACCGTTCACCAATTGTCTTCAGTGAGTTTCTATCTCACAACAGATGTGGTTTGAACTCCACTGGTTACTGCTTCTCACCCGAACTCCAGGATTTACCTCTTGAAGTCAGTCACTAGTGAGCATATGATTATAGATCAGAAGGGGTCTCGCGGAGATTTAATGTCGGCATATTTGTAAGGATAGTTGCAGTGAATCGGAAGCCTCTCTTTTACTAGCTTGAGAGAGATCTCTCTCTCTCTATACAGCCTAGTAATAATCGAGATCGAGACATA
>NC_031496.1:4302484-4333273 GCF_000237925.1 Schistosoma mansoni
GTCTTGTTAAAATTATTAACAGTGAAAGTCAATCAGCACCATACAATGTTTGTCTGTATTATATTTTGACAGTTAATTACAAACTAATAATTAACAATGAATCGATTTAGAACAAATTGTTTGTTCATTATTAAAAGGTGATTATGCCAGATTTTTTGTTCATTTATTCTTTTAGACGTATATCCCCGGAAGTCCACATCTACTGATATGAGCAAGTTATATAAACGGTAAACATTGATCGCACAATAGGACGAAACGGCTGTCCAGTGCTTCCAGGTTTTCCTTGGTGGTCTAGCTTCAATTGACTCACGCTCGCAACTATGAAAATACTGAAATCTCCACAAAACCCCTTCTGATAACAATAATAATTTTATTAACTAATGCAATTGGTTTGTACAAATTAAGATAGTTTATACATTAAATGTCTTAATTTTTTGCTATTGGTCTGTACAAAAAGACAAGTTAATAGTTGAACAACAGAACTAGTACAGCAGTTCATACTCACATTCAAATCATATGAATTATTTTGTAGAAATAGGGGTCTTCAGTTCGATGAGAAGAGAACTACATAGTTATCTGTACTTGTTAACTTAAGGCATAAGTCACCCGCCAAAAGATATTGACCAAGTGTATATGTAACTAAGCTGAATCAACATCATTTGGTTTACATTGAACGACCTTGCATATAGTTGCCATTTCAGACCTCGCCCTAAGTATTTTTAAGCGATACTGTTATTAGCACCTACTAAGCACAAATATGCCTGTTTGTCATTTGGACTAGGCCCGTAGTATGGTCTGAGATCCGTAAAAAGTTTCCGGAATATATATTTTCATCATTATAACGATGAACACATAGTGATTGGAAGCTTTTGTATAAAAAATATGGCCATTTATCTTCTGCTAGTCACTATCAAAGTATATTTGTCAAACTTGATTGTTTAGTTACATTCTTGTCAGTTACCAAAACACATAACTAGTAGCAATCTCTATAGCCAGTAGTCCTAATTTGTCTATCCTTGGGGTGAGACGTATTGTTGTTTATCCACTTTATATTGTTCGTTCATTTTTCAGCAGCTTATTAAGTCCTAGCTATTTCTGTCCGCTATCCATTTGGTTAAGCTTTGAATTTCAAGTCATCATATCGTGGATTCAAACTCCAATATATCAGATGTGTCTCATTAGGTAGCATAGTAGATTTTCAACTTATCCTAAACTCAAAATTGTTTTTTCTACAGTTGATCACATTTTGTCCTCTACAGATATTTATACAATAATCAAGGAGTGATAGTGTTACCAGAATCATCTATACCGCATCACAATATTATGAATCGGTTTTCACGGTTTATTGTATACTGTTTTCAACATTGGCCTTTTGATTTAAGTTTTGAAGTGGTACTTGAGACTTGGCTGTCTAGTATTCAACCTTGGCGTTACGCAGGATCTCCGCAGCTACATACTGATACTCGTTTTTCATCTATATCATCGGATGCACCATTAAATTTAAAAATTGATAATAGTGAGAATTATTCTGAGTGGTAAGATTGCAACATATTATGATTTTAATGTTCATTCATTTATCACATGTTCTGTTTAATTCGTGAAACGGATTACAACTGAATGTAATACTTTTAAGTGCATAGGGAAATTATGTTAGACCTGTCAGGTTGATTAGTTCTGAGAATCACATTACTTTTGAAAATTATTCTGTTATCTAACCGAACATCGGAATCTGGGTTTATAAATAATTAAACTTACAGAATAAAACTATTGTATCTATCAAGTACCATAAAGATTTTGTTTCGTGTTACATATCGTGTCCTTTCCCTGCTTCAGTCTGGGCACCTGGGCAGTATCACAGCCCTCATACAAATCAAATGAGATTTGTGAGGCGCATATTTATCTGGTGCTTTTTTGTACCAATATTTATGTGTTTAAATAAATAAATAAATCGTGTCCTTTTACAGTCTTTTTAGACTAACCATTGGTCGACTAAATTCATGACGATCATCGTTACTGTTCAGGAGACATATAATTGCTGAAAAATTCCCATTATATTAAAGCATAATAACATAAACGAAGAATATTCTTTTCAATAATTTGTCATCAGGCTCCAAATTAATCGGGACGAGATCTGATGACTTAAGTTTTCAAATTGCATGTCTATATATATATATATATATATATATATATATATATATATATATATATATAACTGTACTGGTTGATAGTTGATACAGTGAAAAGACATCCTGTCGCTGAACTTCGTATTTTTAAAGTTACTCTTTAGTTAAATGGAAAAATGATTGATCAAAGAAATGATCTTTTATTTATATTACAATAAATTGCATTTTAGGTGCGGCCCCCAAATGCCCTGCTATGGTCGAGAGTGCGGAGAGTCAGCTCTTCTTCACGAAATGCTCTCACATGACCACGTGCATACAACCACTACTAGGGAAGTCCAACCCACTGCCTTCTAGCGGTGGGAGTGTTTACGGAACTGAAAGGACGAAAAGCGAGTGTCCGAGACTAACTGGGTTGGTGGATACGAAGGATCCACCTAAGAAGAGCGGAAAACCCTGACCCCAAATCAATGGTGCACATGAACTCCAGGATCTTAAGGAAACAGAAGGCGTACGAACCTAATGTTTGTCACTGGCTGCCATGGGCGTACAGTTAGAGGGAATTAGTTCGGCTGACCAGCTTTATTTTTCTGGCTGTAGGTCAGATAGCAAAAGTCGAATTACCGAATGGATTAGGACCAGCTTTCGGAACAGCCTTCTTTGTTATGATACCTGTCATTCTCTTTGCAATTCAGATTTGTACTGAAGCATACTATATAAAAATTAACACCGTTCAGTATGAAAGTGCAAATTATCGTTGTATGCTTTTAATTACTTGTCTGGTTTTGTTCATCCCTCAGGATATCCCTAACACATTTCAAGTTACTGAGCATCTATTCAGTTTCAATTAATAGATCTCACACAATTTTCACATATTTGGTATGATTAAAATCAGAAGGGGTTTTGTGGAGATTTTAGTATTTTTCATAGTTGAAATCATGAATCAATTGAAGCTAGACCGGTAGGTCCTGGGTTCGAATCTCGCGAGTGAGGGATCGTGGATGCGCACTGCTGAGGAATCCCATAATAGGACGAGTTGGCCGTCGAGTGCTTCCAGGTTTTCCATGGTGGTCTAGCTTCAATTGACTCATGATTTCAACTATGGTATGATTAATTCACAAAAAAATAACTAACACTTAGGTTTCACCATATAACCGTAAGTTAGTTATGTTTAGTGTAGTAAAAAGTTAACTAATCATATTCTTGGTTGAATTTCATCTATTCCAATTACAGTAATCGTTTTTTCACCTTTAGGTTGACATTTGTTGCCCGTCACTACAGCCTTTATGTTGGTTTATTCTTATTGTTTCTACAAAGAGTTACTAAAATTGATTTACATGTATATCGAAATGCTCATATGGTTTATCGTGTAACAAAAGTATTTTCTCAAGATGGATTTAAAATGCTACTACTGAACACTGAAAGTTAGTTATAAATGTTTGTAAGAATTTATTCTGCTTTTGGGTTTATTTACTTTTATCAAAGACTGTTTAAAACGATATTCATTAGAGTTTGAGTAATGGTTTACCGAAATATAGTAGATTACAGTTTTCATTCATATTTACATACAGCATTCTTTGAAGCCATCCAGAATTACGCATAAATAAAGAAAATCCGCCATAAAACACTTCAGCGGGCGACAGTTCGACCGGCCTCTATATGCCCCGAGTTACCCATTTTCTGCAAACAACCAGAATGGGAGACGGAAATAAGAGCTTTGACTCCGAATATAGTTGAAAAGGCTATGGCTAATCCGAAGACAAAATAACACCAAGTCTTGATTAGTTGATCTCGGAGGTCTTTGAATACTGGTCCAGTTTTAGCTGTTAGATCGACTGAGATATTAGCTAGAATCTGGGAACAGGATTTGATCTCGCTTCACTCATCTCCATCTCTAGTCGTTCCACATTTTAAGTAAGGATAGAAATCAGTTCGACCAATAAGTTGTCTAAAAAATTGATCTCAATAGTCATTTGATGGTAAAGTAATGCTCGGAAATAAATCAGGGTGATTTCAGATCTGGACGTGGGTGTGTATATCGAATATTCAATCTTCATGAGGTTTTGAAATATAAGGGTAAGTACCGACGCCAACTCTCTTGACCGAGAGTTTTGTGGAAGCATTTGTCGTTAAAAGGCGTACCACAGTGGTACATTAGCCTTGTGCAGGCTTTCTACACAGACACTATCAACCAAGACACGGCTTATCTCGAAGCACCAATAGAAATGTAAATGGCAAGTGGTGTTCGTCGACACTACATAGTTACCTCGTTTTTGTTCGATTTTGTTTTAGATGTTTTTCTAGGAATAACACTTTTCCACATAAATCTACAGGAAGGTATTCTCGTAACAAAAGGTTCGTAATAAGTCTTATGACATCGTCCGAAATGATGAATAAACTGACTAAATACAATCTTTTGATCGTTATAAGCAACAACACAAACATGTTTGTTATGCTCTTCCCTCTTTCTAAAAGGAAAATGTTGCTCTTGAAGGGTTCATGTGTGATGAAATCTCGACAAATATTCAGAAGCGCGGTTAACCTTCACCAACTTATGTCTTTTATGACATAAGCAACATTCCCGCCTGACAGCCAAAGGCCATATATACACCGTGCAACTGTCCGCTCTGCATTACCTTATGATGATACATGGTCTTTGAAACACGTAGACAGTATAGTTTACTTTGTACATTCATCATGAACTGAACGCGGCGGAACGTACCATTTGTATTAATGAAACTCAACTCGAATATTCTGTACACTTGACTCGTCATAACAGACAAAATTCATGAAACGTTGTACTAGGGTTCTTAAAGATTCAGTTATTGGGTTATACATGGCATATTCAATAAATACGTCAATATATCTAATAAGGTTGTTAATTATATACGTAACTAAAAAACAACTCATCGCACAATACTGCATCGTCTTACATTTTGCGTCAGTCTAAAATTCGTGATCATTATTTACCTACCGCTCGATGACTGTTGTACTTTGCTGAAAACGCGACAGTGTACCCTTAATTATCGGCGAGTTCCTCATGCTTAATTTGATTACCATGACAGATTATTCCCAAATCCCATATGTAGAACATGGTGTCTATTGTTTATGAAGTGCGAAACGATAAGATGTATGAAATGAAGACTGCAGAATAGGGTTTATAAGAACATCCGAGGATATACTAAAACGTGGAAAGGTTGACAAAAGTGTTCTGTCGCACTTCAAGAGTATCTTCAAGATGATTGAATTGATGAATATTGACCTTGTAGAAATGAGGAGTTTACCACCCCAAATCCACAGTTTAATGTTGTATAGAACAGTACGTTTCACTTTGTTCGACGGATTATTAACACACATTCATCGGTATACAGTTTTGAATGAAAAACGTTGATCACAATCCAAATTATGATTACCTGAACCCGCTTATATTATTCCATATGTACACCAATATCTTAGCATTTGACAACAGATGCACCTTCATTGATTCGACAAACCTTTAGTTCTCATCCACCTAGTCTCTTATTGATGCACCAACAATCAGTAATCTCTTAACACATAACTTCCCATTGCTTTTACGAACCTTCTTTGCAATGTTCAGTCTCTTTCGTCGCCATTGTCACTAATTCATTCCGATATGTTTGACTACTCATCTTGTGAATTCCATTTTGTTGTGGTAATATGGTATGGGAATTCGGATCAACACACATCTGTGCAAGGCTATACTTTAATGATGACTGACTGAATCAGCTGTTGCTCAATGGTTAGATCGTTCAACTTTCAGTCGCTAGGTCGCAGGTTTAGAATCCTTTCCATATATCTCAGTTTGGGTACTCAATTAGTGTCACATTTAGAGTGTGGCCTGAATTGAATTGAAGTACATGAGTCTGTTCCTGGTACAAAATTAATACTGTAAACAAACTGAAGTTGCTTAATGTAGATCAATGAATTCCACATAAACTGATAGATTGTGTCGTGTCGCTGTATTAGGTGAAGAATGTATCCAAACATTAAAGTAACTGTCTGGTGATATTTACTTGATTATTTTGGCTAACGTTAGACTGTTACGACGACAATCCTACACGTGTAATGAAAGGGATTAAAATATGAGTAATGATTGTTGAGATTTTAACTTCAAACAATTAAGTAAACCTGTCGACTATATTTTGATGATAACTGCTTATTATCCAATACTAGCTAAAAAGGAATGAGTATGGGTAATCAATGAGTTTGTCCAACTATCTGCTTACTTATGGAGCAATCTAGGGACAGCCAATAGGCACATAGGGGGGCCTTCTTATTCATCCAACAAGGGAGTTACACGTCGACATTCTAGAATGTTCCTCTAGCGGTGATTGGATGGAATGTCTTCGGCTTTTTCTGGGCTTCTTCAGGCTTCCTTGAGTTTGTTAACGAGCCATCCTTACATAAAACATTGATACCAATCTCTAAACAATAAGATAATCTACGTATATGTATGCGAAGATTCCTTCTTTTCACTGAAAGCAATGAAATCACTATTCTTTCATTATAAACGGAAAGATGATTAGATTAACTATTCTTAAGAAAAATAGTTGAGCGAGAAATAATAAACACTTCAGTAAGAACTGTCTTACAATGAAATGAGTCGCAATTCTTTTGAAAATAACTGACGAATACTCAAACCATTTATGGACGAAGTTTTAATTCAATAAACATAACACTTATTGTAGGTATTAAAGACTCCGCTAGATCTATTAATGTTTTGGAAACTCAGTATTGTTATATTCTATACAGTAACTTAACCTTTCAACTTATGAGTTTATTCGTGGTAAACACTCATATAAGTATCTGATTTTCAGTGTAACGTTTATCATTCGTTTCGATTTTCACTGATAGAAATTTTATCCGAACAACAGCATCAGCACGATGGTACGTTACCCACTACAACAGCATCTGAATATCAAACAGAACAAAGTGGCCTCTGGAATCCTGTAATAATTAGTACAGTTGAAAGGGTTTTAAATTGTATGATGGTTACAAAAGGAAAGTAAGTTTATAATTTTTGTTAGTCTTTCATATCGGTTAAAGACTATTTGTGTCATATCCAAGCTTAGTTCCATCATCAACCACAGTCAGATAAAAACTGCTGGATTTCAGAACTCTCTGGGAGGTTTTCTTTAATTTAAACACAAACATTGGTACAAGGAGGCACCAAATATATATGCGCCAAACAAATTATTTGATTTGTGTGAGAGCTGGGATACTGCCCGGGCACTCAATAAATTACTGAAATGGAATATAGTGTTTGGGAATTTTCCCCGTTCACTCCATTCCTACATAATATTGTAATGACTATGATCGAAAGTTATCCCTGCTCTAGTATATTGATTAACTACATAAGTCATATTAATAAATGATTTAAGAAACGTAAATTTGGTACAAGGGGAACCAAATATATATGCGCCGCACAAATCTCATTTGATTTGTGTCAGGGCTGTGATACTACCAGATGCCCAAACTGAAGTAGGTGGTTTTCTTAGGGGGCCACACTCCGAGCCTTTGACCTAAAGATTTGATCCATAAGGCAGTGGAGCATCATGAGGAGATGCAGTCCCATTGTAGCCAGTGACCAACGATTGATTCGTGCGCCATTTGTTCCTTGAGGATACTGGAGCCTATGTACACCATTGATTTGGAATGAGGGTTTTCCAACTCCCCTATGTGAACTTCCCGTGTCCACTAACCCGGTTAGAGCGCCGGACATTCGGTTTTCGTCCTCTCAGTTTCGTAAACAAGAGTAATGCCACGAGAAGGCAGTGAGTGTAGGACTTCCCTTGTGGAGGCTATATACGTGTGGCAATGTGAGAGCATTTCGAGAGATGAAGAGCGGACTCTCCCCACTCTCGGCCGTACCAGGGCATTTCGGGGCAATCAAAAGTACTAAAACTATCATTCGCAAATAAGTCAAGACGTAAGCTAACGTAATAGATTTTCATGATTACAATCATTCCACGTATATTTGATATCATTCACTTCAATAGTTAAATAAAAAGCTGACTAAAATATCGTCAGGAGTGATTTGAAGCTTCTGACTATTAATTCAAGATGTTTAGGGAATCTTAAAGTACGAAAAGGATAGGGTATTTTAATTAAAAGTTAGTTGACGGGTTGTAAGAAAACGCAGGGTTATGAATTATGATCATTCCCACATCATCGTGATGAAATAATTTATGGACCTTCTAAGAGGCGCAACAAAAGAAAGATAAACAATGATTAATAAAACATTTAGCGTCAACAAAAGAACAGAAAACCAATACATCTTAAATACTGGCATAAAATTTATTATGTCACTGATAAAGTTTAATAAGAGTGGTAACAATCGGGATTTTTAGATAACGGATTCTCACCTCAGATGACATTGTTTTCATGGCCTCAGCCACTACTTCGTGAGCTGTTCTGTTCTCAAGAAGTTTAGCAACTTCAAAGTTAAATTGGTGGTGTTCCTTGATTCGTTAAGATTTCTCATCGGATGCATCATTTCACATTAAAGTTATTTCAATGCATAAGTGTTCTATGTATTGTTGAAGTAAATTACAAATATATATCACTTACTTACACCTGTTATCCTTCGTGTTGCACAGGCCACCAAGCAGGATTCTCCAACCAACTCTGTCCTAGACACTACTTTCCAGTATCTGCTAAGTACTATTCGTCCTTTGGATGTATGCTTCTTATTCCTGATGCAATGTTTTCTTTGATCTGGCTCTTTTCCTCTGGCCTTTAGGATTTCGAGTTAAGGCTTGCCTCGAAGCAATTTGGTGGTTTCGTTGATTTATGTTCTACCCACCCCCACCTTTTCTCCCTAATTTTCCCATCGGCTGGAATCTGGTTTATTCTCTGCCATAGCAGGTTGTTTCTGAAAGAGTAACAAGCCTTGTTTGACACCGGTCTTCATTCAGAATGGATCTTTGACTTGCACTCTATGCACGATTTCGCAATGTAGTCCGTTACATGATGTTGACGATTTCAGGTACACCATAGTGTCGAAGGTTTCATAGTGTTCTCCTATTCACAGTCAGGGGTGGTGATGCATAGTGACGAGTTCCATTCAATTGATTGTTCAAAGATGAGTCGTATTTTAGTGATTCGGAATGCAGCCTGTTTATCTTGAAGTTAAGCATCTACTGAATCTTCCCTCCTGTTTAACAACACTACTGATAGCGGTGTGGTGCCTCTGTAGTTTTAACACTTGTTAAGATCTCTTCTCTTTGGTATCTTGATGAGGTATTCTTCTCTCCAACCTGTCGGTACTTGTTCTTCCTCCCAAATATTCCTGAACAGAATGTGGAGCATGTTTGCAGTTACTCCTATGTCTGACTTGAGTGCATCGGCTGGTATATTGTCAGGTCATGCTGCTTTACCACTCTTGGTTTGTCTGGTGACAATCCTGATTTGTTTGATCGTTGGCGGAGTGAGATCTATAGGGAGGTCTGTGTGTGCTGCTTCTGTAATTGGTGGATTCAATGGAGGTAGTTTATTAAAGAGTTCTTCGAAGTATGTCCCACCCATCTTTTCATCTGTCCTTGATTCTCTGTGATTAACTTACTTCCTTCGTCCTTGATTGTTCGCTCTGGTTTACTATATTTCCCTACTAGTTTCTTCTTCGTGTCATATGGTTGTTTTATATTTCCTTCTCTTACAGCTTTTCCTTCTGTCGTTGCTAGCTCATCCTCGCATTTTTGCTTGCTAGCTCTAATGCTCCTCTTCAGTTGTTTGTTTTCTTCTGTGTATTAAGCTTGTGCCTTGACTTTCTCTGCTCTTGTTCGACTGTTGTTAATTATTGTCTTCTTGTTCTTCCTTCCTCGAATCTTGTCCAAGATTTCGATAAAATTTCATTCCTTATGATGATGCTTCTTGCGGCCCAGCACTATCTAGGCACCTTGAAGTTAGTACTTCTTTGATCCCTTCCCGATTGTTTTCCACAGTAGCTTCTTTTAATTTATATATATTTATATATAAAACATAATATTCAATAAAACCTACCTTATCAATTTTGATTGATTATTTCTAGTTTGCAATCTCAATTAATACAAAAGATGGATAAATTTTCATCAGATTCTCAAGGATGGTTTGATAAATTTACTAAATGGTTATGTAGTTTCTTAATATTTGATATGGATAACTCTGATGAGAATATTAACAAATGTATATTTTATTTAACGGAAGGAATACATTCATTACGTGAATTCTTTGCTATTCAAGAAGTACGTCTTTCATTTAAATGTGATAATCTAACTTGATCTTTTAAATGTTTATTATTTTATTTATTTATTTAAACACATGAATATTGGTACAGAGGGGCACCAGATATATATGCTGTGATACTGCCTAGGTGGCCAAAGTGAAACAGGTGGTTTTCTTAGGTGGCCACACCCCGAGCCACAAGGCAGTGGAGCATCGTGAGGAAATGCAATTCCATGGTAGCCGGTGACCAACGATTGATTCATACGCCATTTGTTCCCTCAGGATACTGGAGCCCATGTACACCATTGGTTTGGAATCAGGATTCTCCAACTCCTCTAGGTGGATCATCCGTGTCCACCGACCCGGTTAAAGCGCCGGATATTCGCTCTTGCTCTCGATTTCGTAAACGACACCCCCGCCACGAGAAGGCAATGAGTAGAACTTCCCTGGGAGAGGATATATGCGCGTGGCCATGTGAGAGCATTTGGAGAGTGAGAGCGGACTCTCCCCACTCTCGGCCGTACCAGGGCATTTGGGGGCTTATATGAAAACAAGTGTTTTGTGATTAACTGCATCATTGACCTTAAAGTTACCACTTTCAGTGCAGGGTAAAACTGGTTGATGAAAACAAATCCAAGCTGCTTCTATTTAATATACTCTATTGAACCCCATATTGTCAACAAAATTAACACTTAAAACATCATTACATTGCTCCATGAGTAAGTAGATAGTTGGACAAGCTCATTGATTACCCATACTCATTCCTTTTTAGCTAGTATTGGATAATAAGCAGTTATCATCAAAAAGTAGTCGACAAGCTTACTTAATTGTTTGAAGCTAAAATCTCAACAATCATTAGCCATACTTTGATCCCTTTTATTACACGTGCAGGACTGTCTTCGTAACAGGCTAGGGTAAGCCAAAATAATCAAGTAAATATCACCAGACAGTTACTTTAAAGTTTGGATACATTCTTCACCTAATACAGCGACACGACACAATCTATCAGTTTATGTGGAATTCATTGATCTACATTAAGCAACTTCAGTTTGTTTACAGTATTAATTTTGTACCAGGAACAGACTCATGTACTTCAATTCAATTCAGGCCACACTCTAAATGTGACACTAATTGAGTACCCAAACTGAGATATATGGAAAGGATTCTAAACCTGCGACCTAGCGACTGAAAGTTGAACGATCTAACCATTGAGCAACAGCTGATTCAGTCAGTCATCATTAAAGTATAGCCTTGCACAGATGTGTGTTGATCCGAATTCCCATACCATATTACCACAACAAAATGGAATTCACAAGATGAGTAGTCAAACATATCGGAATGAATTAGTGACAATGGCGACGAAAGAGACTGAACATTGCAAAGAAGGTTCGTAAAAGCAATGGGAAGTTATGTGTTAAGAGATTACTGATTGTTGGTGCATCAATAAGAGACTAGGTGGATGAGAACTAAAGGTTTGTCGAATCAATGAAGGTGCATCTGTTGTCAAATGCTAAGATATTGGTGTACATATGGAATAATATAAGCGGGTTCAGGTAATCATAATTTGGATTGTGATCAACGTTTTTCATTCAAAACTGTATACCGATGAATGTGTGTTAATAATCCGTCGAACAAAGTGAAACGTACTGTTCTATACAACATTAAACTGTGGATTTGGGGTGGTAAACTCCTCATTTCTACAAGGTCAATATTCATCAATTCAATCATCTTGAAGATACTCTTGAAGTGCGACAGAACACTTTTGTCAACCTTTCCACGTTTTAGTATATCCTCGGATGTTCTTATAAACCCTATTCTGCAGTCTTCATTTCATACATCTTATCGTTTCGCACTTCATAAACAATAGACACCATGTTCTACATATGGGATTTGGGAATAATCTGTCATGGTAATCAAATTAAGCATGAGGACTTCACCGATAACTAAGGGTACACTGTCGCGTTTTTCTTGGACAGACTACTTTTCAGCAAAGTACAACAGTCATCGAGCGGTAGGTAAATAATGATCACGAAATTTAGACTGACGCGAAATGTAAGACGATGCAGTATTGTGCGATGAGTTGTTTTTTAGTTACGTATATAATTAACAACCTTATTAGATATATTGACGTATTTATTGAATATGCCATGTATAACCCAATAACTGAATCTTTAAGAACCCTAGTACAACGTTTCATGAATTTTGTCTGTTATGACGAGTCAAGTGTACAGAATATTCGAGTTGAGTTTCATTAATACAAATGGTACGTTCCGTCGCTTTCATTTAGCTTTAGAAGTTAGAATTAATCCATACCAATTTCTTTGGTTTATTAAAATTCATTTTGAATGCAAACTGAACTGTATCATCAATCCGACTCTCAGAATATAATTATTATTATACTGGGGAAATCCAGGTTGAAATATAATCTCTCAGTTATGCATTTCTTAGCTTTAGATATTCATTAATACCAAATAAAAGTCTGCTTTTAGGGGTGAATTATTGTCTCTGATTTCGATCTTCAGGTGCGAGATAAATCTCCCTGTCTTCTCTTAAACTATGAGATTAAAATTGCTTTCTTCCTGTACTATATCCTAATATACAATCTTTTTTTTTGCTTATTTATTCTCTGAAGAAGTGGCTTACACTGAGTCACGAAACGTCAGAAGATCTAATTTTTCTACTCATTGGGATATTACAAATATATTAATTTATTTATAGTCTTTCTTTTATATATTACCACCATTTAATTAACTACTTCTATGAATTCGTGGTTCATCTTGCTGTGCTAATGAATTATGACAACTTGGACCGATGCATATATGTGCCTGGTCCTATGTCGTAGCTGGCTGACTGAGCTAGATAAATTGATTGAATCTAGTAGATATCATGGATCTTTCAATTTTAGACCACCGTTGAAAATTTAGTAGCACTTAGCGACCGTTTCGTCGTTAGCAATGCACATCCGCAATCCGGCACTTGAGACTAATTTCAACCAATTCTAGATAATGTGTGACCGTCTTCCATTATCTTCTATGAGTGTCTACCTCATACCGGACACAGTTAAACTTCACTGGTCACGTCTTCTAACTAAAATTCTGAGAATTCTTTCTCGAAGCTAGTAACTAGTGTTCATATGATACTTATCAGTATATGGTTGTGGAGATCGTGCAATTTAATTTTCATTAACATTGTTTTAGCTACATTCCTAAAAACGTTCAATATAATCTCGTTTTGAATTTTCTGTAAAATCTTTTTTTCTCCTTCAGACTTTCGAAACTGTGCATGATTTATCCTTGAAACCACCACCGAATGGTCGTATACAGTGGGACGATTTATCAGCTAGTCCGATAATTACACGACCTCACTTTAAATATTTGTCAACCTCGCCTAAATCTCCGAGTATTAAACATCCTTATGTGGATAATTTATCTCCTAGTGATTCTTCGTATTCATTTCGGAATATACCGAAAATATCCGTAAATAGCCAGGATTTATCAAGATATAATACAAAGCTCACACCGTTGGATCGTTTCCAGGTGAATAGTTCAAGTTTCTAATTGGGTGTTCATTTATACTATCTTTTTCCATCCTAACAAGGAACAGGGTTTTGATTCTTCTTGTGTCCCAAAGTTATTATGTAACGATTTATACACCATAGTCTAAAACTATATTCTTAGAACCCTATAAAACATCGTCTTACTAGTTGCCATACTAATAGCTTATTGATACTAACTGTAAATACGTTAATATGGCAACTTGGACCGATGCATAAATGTGCCTGGTCCGACGTTGTAGCTGACTGACTGATTGTAAATACGTTACTGTGCTACCACGTACGGAAATCGTATAATATAATTTTTAAATATTATTAGTTTAAATCTATCTCGATACGTTCACCAGTTTTAAGTTTCTGAACTAAACCTAAATAGTTTTTAATCACAAACTGGACATTAGTCAAAAGTACATTAGAAACCAGTGTGTCCAGAACATATTCAGACTCTCATCAGACAGTATCTTATAATATTGTCTTTAGATTTTCGATGTTCATTGTTTACAGGTCACAGAGTTTCGATGAACACCAAACATTTAGTGTTCATCATAGTTTACTTTCTTTATCATGGATTAAGTTGAGTTACTTGTTCTACAGCTAAACACCGTGTAAGTAATAATGCGGTTAGATGCAGGGTATTAGGGAATGATGGTAAATCAGTTGATGAGGTCATGAATCTACATCGACTGAGATGGTTGGGCCACGTGTTACGTATGCCTGAACACCGATTAACACGACGCGCTATGCTGACTAGTGTAGGGGATAGTTGGAAGAAAGTTAGGGGCGGCCAAACCAAAACGTGGCATCAGTGCTTGAAGTCACTAACTTCTAGTCTGAGACATGTTGGTAGATGCAAACTACTTGGTTGGGGTCCTCGTGACTATCGTAACCAATGGTTGGAGACTGTGGGTGACATGGCTGAGAATCGATCACAATGGCATATGTGTATACACTCTTTATCTTCCCTTAAACGTTGAGATTAAAATTGCTTCATGTCTGTCTTTCTTCCTGTACTATATCCTTATATACAACCTATCTTTTATATACTGCCACCACTAAATTAACTATTTCTATGAATTCGGTGTTCATCTTGTTGTGCTAGTGAGTGAAGTATGGCAACTTGGACCGATGGATATGTGTGCCTGGTCCTACGTTGTAGCTGACTGACTGACTAATCATATATATATATATATAGCCATATAACCTCATGATCAGCGGAGTCAAATGCCGCCTTAGGGTCGAGAAATACTACCATTGTGGGACGTCTGAATGCGTATCTTTGTTCTAGGACCTGACGTAGAGTGAATATCTGGTCTATACAACCACGTCCAGATCGAAAACCAGCTTGGTTTTCTCTAGTCTGCTCTTCATGAGCTTTGGTTAGGCGTCGAAGTATTATTGAAGCTAATCTTTTAGGCAATATATTAGTCAAACTGATTCCTCTGTGATTGTCACAAGAGGACTTTTGTCCGTTCTTATAGACTGGCACAATCAGTGATTGGGACCAGTCAGATGATTAACACTGTGCCTCACCTAAGTAGGGCAAATAAATTTATTGATTATTTATAGAATTTCTTATATTTCCAAAGTTTACATCAATGTTTCCTTTCATATTTCTCACTGTAATTTTTAGATTATAATGGGTGTAAAACGTCCATATGTTTGTCAACAATTAATAAATAGTAATAAATATGCACCAACCATGAATACATCATATGAAAATCGTTATATACTTACAGTATGCAACTATTTAGAAGATAAATTTAATGAAAAGGTAAGAAAAATACCTACTGTATTGGTTGTTGGGAAAGTTTCTTACGATTTTGTGTGTATTACCTTGTGAGGATAGAATATTTTTAACTGAGATTATGGGCTGAATAATGTTAGATCACTATTGAAAACATGGAGGCACTAAACAGCCGTTTCGTCTTAGTATGGGATTGGTGAGCAGTGCGCATCCACGACCCCGAACTCAGGACTCGAACCCAGAACTTTCGGTGTCGCGCTGAAACGCTTAACCTCTAGACCACTTTATTTATTATTTATTTAAACACCTAAATATTGGTACAAGGGGTACCAGATATATTAGCGACACACAAATCTCATTTGATTTGTGTAAGGGCTGTGATACTGCACAGGTGCTTTTCTTCGGGGCCACACCCGGAGCCTTTGACCTAAAGGTCTAACCCACATGTCAGTGGAGCATCGTGTGGAGATGCAGTCACATGGTAGCCGGTGACCAACGATTGATTCATACGCTATTTGTTCCCTGAGGATACTGGAGCTCATGTGCAACATTGATTTGGAATGAGGGTTTTCCAACTCCCCTAGGTGAACTTTCGGTGTCCACCAACCCGGTTAAAGCGTCGGACATTCGGTTTTCGTCCTCTCAATTTCGTAAACAAGAGTAATGTAACTGTAAGGCAATGAATAGGACTTCCCTTGTGGAGGCTATATACGCGTGGCCATGTGAGAGAATTTCGAGAGGGAGAGTGGACTCTCCCCACTCTTGACCGTACCAGGGTATTTGGGGGCTCTAGACTACTATACCAGTATCCAACGGTGTTAATGTCTAACTTCAACCAGTCCACGATATTCCCGACCGTCCTCCATTAACTTCAGTGTGTAACTGCCTCACTTTTTCATAATGATAATGGAAGCTTAGAAACTCAATAATATTCACCTGAACTAGCAATCTCGTTCATTTCAAATTCCTGCCATCTACATTATATATTTTTTTCCGTTTCTATTTCCCTTGCAAAAGATTATTTTATTAGGCGAAGAGTCTATTCTACTGAGTAGGTATCCTTTAAAATCAGTCCAATTCGGAGCTAACATCAATATATCAGTCTGACGAGAAGTTACTACTCGGTTACACTGCATTATTGCATATTATCAGTCAATCACCTTATAAAAGCTAATCCGTAACAGATTACTAGTAGTCTCTGGTGGTTTTGTTATTCGATTGTTTCCTCTTTTTTTCAGATGAAACAACACTTTATTCATTGGTGTTCATTGTCTGATATTCGAGGAAGATTTGCACGTCAAATATTACTTCCATCATTATCATCATATCCTAGACAACATGAATCCCAAAGTTCTTCGATGACTAATAACCCCCGAATATCATTTCGTCTTTTGGCAAATTACTACGTATTATTACGCCTTTTATTCTTGTATATATTTAGTTATTTTTTGTTTGGAATAAGTTCACCATTGTTATATGTAGTGTGTTTAATCATCATATATTTGTTTTATGAATTTGTTATAACATTGATTGGGCTATGTCATGAGAAAGTGAAAAACTCTTAAAAAAAGATTCCTTTCTGTTCTTCTACTGTTCATATATGTATATGTGTGCTTGTACTCTCACTGTGTATATGAATGTACATTATATTTACTCAACAAATGTATTACAAAACATCTTAGTTCTGACTATTATGTTGTAGTATTGGAATGAGCCAATCGGGACTTTTTAGTCTTTTGCGTAAGAATCTAATGTTATGTATAACGACTGAGATGGTTGGGCCACATGTTACGTATGCCTGAACACCGATTAACATGACGCGCTATGTTGACTAGTGTAGGGGATAGTTGGAAGAAAGTTAGGGGCGGCCAAACCAAAACGTGGCATCAGTGCTTGAAGTCACTAACTTCTAGTCTGAGACATGTTGGTAGATGCAAACTACTTGGTTGGGGTCCTCGTGACTATCGTAACCAATGGTTGGAGACTGTGGGTGACATGGCTGAGAATCGATCACAATGGCATATGTGTATACACTCTTTATCTTCCCTTAAACGTTGAGATTAAAATTGCTTCATGTCTGTCTTTCTTCCTGTACTATATCCTTATATACAACCTATCTTTTATATACTGCCACCACTAAATTAACTATTTCTATGAATTCGGTGTTCATCTTGTTGTGCTAGTGAGTGAAGTATGGCAACTTGGACCGATGGATATGTGTGCCTGGTTCTACGTCGCAGCTGACTAATGACAAAAAGCGGAAATACGTTCCTTTACAGCTTAGAATATCTGAAGTGATGACTAAAAACTAATTTTTGTCCGCGTTCGCTAATATGATAATCTTATATTTGTCAAGAGCTCAATTCATCTTTGGAGATTGTGTATAACAAGTGAATCGGCCCTGAACTAATGCTGAAACAGAAATTAGTTCAGCGATGTGATATTTTATGAACAACTTGGGTTTTGCTGAAAATTCATTCAAATTACTTTACATTAAAGTTTATGTCAGTTCATGATTAAAACTAATACTTAACGTAACCCTAACCAACAAGAATGTAGGGACGCTTAGAAAATCCTACGCATCACAGTACCAGCAGGAAACCGAAGAACTATTCTTCGTTCGTTGAACTAAGCTCGGGTAAGATGGGCTAGGTATAGCAGGGTTGGATAGCTACTGGATTACGTGAACTTCAGGGCGTTCGGAATCACCACACTGAACTATTGTAGTATCGCGCTAAAGATTAATTAGATGTTGGTATTCATTTGCAACGTTGCCAAAAGTCAGTTTTGGTTTCTTGGTAACCGCGTTCTAATGTCAATAAACTTTTGTGATTTGCGAATAAGGGCTTTAAACTGATCTTCAGTCAAAATTGTCAGTCTGAAGCTTTCGTATTGGTGGTTAATGACACCCACATGCGTAGAAAAGTTAGTGTCCTCGTTCATAATCATTTTCTAACATCGATAACGTGCATGAAGTAACGAGGGTTTATGTTAGTGGGAAATAAACCGGATTAAAGCATGTTTCATGCATGATGGTGTTGCTGCGCGCTGATTGGCTAATTCTAAACCGATCAGCCCGGGCATATTATTGGAGAAAAATCTATAAGCTTCTTATGTATATACTATAAATATATGAACGTTATTCAAACTAGTGATTGCTGTTCACTTCCCATTGTTATTTTTGAATACAGTTTCGTTCCTGTTCAACGTGTTCTGATTTTGGGGTCTTGTCGGGTGTCATCGTATAAGAATACTAAGCAATAGGAGTAGCTGGGTCGTTTATAAGCAATACAATTATAACAGTTTATCTTCAAACTGTTGACTTAATGACTAAACGATGTTAACAAATGAGCGGTTTTGTGGCACAAATCAAATTACTATACATATCTAATTGACTTGGACCAAATTTTCGAAGTAGCAACCAAACTCTCTAAGCATCATAATGATCGTCAAAATCAAATTTAAATTAATCTTCATAACTCCGTAACCACATGTTAAACGTAGTATTAGCATCGGGGTCGTAGTTAAATTCGGCAATATTGTTTGCGATTCCACCAATTGACGATACGGTAGCAGAGATAGATGTGCCAGGTTCGAAAGTAGGAGTAATTTTCATATATGGTAACATCTAGATAAATTTAAGCTGCTACTTTTCTATCGATACTTCTACATTCGTAGGATCCATACTTGCACCAGCCTAAGCGGTTCTGATGTGTTCGAGGGGGGTTACGATATCACTTAGGATCAGCAACAGGACAAGCTAAGCTATCTCACTACTCTGTAGTCCTGCTAACTAGAGGGAAAAGACAAGATTCATCCGGGAAAATATATATATTCCACAAGCAGCCCGTAAGAACGAACAAACACGCACTGCATGCTTATACATACAGCACAAAAATATCCTTGAAAAACGTCAGAAAATAACTTACTGAAAGGGGAAGCGAAACGATAAAATTTAAGGGTATTTCCAGGTGAGGCACAAACTTAAGATAAAAGTGGGTGCATCTATAATTTAAAGGGTGAATAACTGTTTTTTTATTTGTTACGTCCTGTAGACTAAATCGCCAATTAGAACACTGACTTATGAGACCTGGAGTCAACTCCCTATTGGTTCATCTTACCTAGCCCTGCCTGTTGAGTCCAGAACATAATCTCATCTTTCACTTTGTGAATCATGTACTTCAGACATCCGCGGTTTAAATACAAGTAAATCAGACTGCATCATATCATAGTATACAAAATAACAATTACACGAGATCAAGCCCAAAGTGGCTGTGAGTGTGAGAGACTGTAACTATTAAATTGGGAATAAGTTAAGAATGGTAAATCGTATCACAATACCCAATATGTCAAGTGAAAGAAATACGAATATATATATGTCTGGTCCACAAGGCAGTAGAGCATCGTAAGGAGATGCAGTCCCATGGTAGCCGGTGACCAACGATTGATTCATATGCCATTTTTTCGCTTAGGATACTGGAGTCCATGTACACCATTGGTTTGGAATGAGGGTTTTCCAACTCCCCTAGGTGGAATCACTGTGTCCACAGGCCCAGTTAAAGCGCCGGAAATTGGCTTTTCACCCTTTGAATTTCTTGAACAACATCCCCGTCACGAGAGGGCAGTGAATAGGACTTCCCTGTCAGAGGCTGTATACGCGTAGCCGTGTGAGAGAATTTCGAGAGAGAGAGAGAGAGGAAGGGGGCTTTCCCCACTCTCAGCTGTACAGCACTATTTGTTTTTGGGAAATTACCATAAGCCAATAATGTATTTTCCTCTGATGAAAAAATACAATGTCAAATTCAGTTGTAAACTACTAATACATCAAATATACATCTAATGATATTAGTAAATAGACCACAAATGAATACAAACCGAATTACTCAATAGCTATATTCTAATAACTGGTTAATCACTATGATAATTCATGTAGAGATTTAAATAATAGAAAGCAATATCATATTGATTTGATAGTATACATGGAAACTACATTTGATGGTCATAGGGAAGTTGTTGAATACAGAACTTAAGTTTAACAGTTCTAGAATGAAATTGTCTACTCATAAGAAGTAGGCCGGTTATATCTGTACTATAGGCCCACTAACATTAGACAACATTGTTATCAAGGCATAACGATTCATTTGTTTAGCTTCATTTTGTAAATATCTTTTTATGACTTGAGGTTGTGATTGAAATTCTTCCCAATATCGATTGTTTAAATGATGTTCACTATTCCATAATTGTATTGTAATTGCTTTCTTATTGTATAAGTTTAATGTTTCCATCTCGAATATATCATCTTTTAAAAACAAAAGGTTTGATAAAGCTTTAGCTTTGGAAGTTAAGAATATTCCTTCTTCTTCTTCTTCCTCTTCAGCTTCTTTATCTTCTTCTGAGTAGTAAACGTTTTCGTCTCTAACATCGTTTAGTGTTCTATCAATTGAACATGGACATAAACATTGACAAATGAGACGTCTTCTGTTATTCAAGTCGACATTCAAATCAGTCATTCTCTCTCCATATATATTGATCTTATGATTTCAAAATAGATACATTTGTTTATATTAATACTGTATTGACTACTTATAATGAATGGGTTGCATACATTGTATTAATGAATCTAAATGAATGATTATATTATACAAAGGATGCATTTTGTGGTATTGAATTCCTTTAGGTTAGTTTTGAGATAGTGGAGAAGATTTGTAGCACAAGTGGATGATTTTGATGGAGTTTTGTTCTTTGATGTAGATAGTTTGGACGTGAAGTTTGTGCTGAGAATGTCGTTTAGAAGAACGATGGAAGCTTCATGACCAAACCATCCAGCTCAGAGAAAGAAATTTAAGATAGTTGTTTGATAGTTATTTTGAAAAACATTATCAGAAGGGATTTTGTGGAGATTTAGTATTTTCATAGTTGAAAGCGTGAGTCAATTGCAGCTAGACCCCCAAGTAAAACCTGGAAGTACTGGACGGCGAGGTGGTGGATGCGCACTACTGAGGAGTTCCATAATAGAACGAAACGACCGTCCAGTGTTTTCAGGCTTTCCATGGTGATCTAGCTTCAATTGACTCATGAACATTATATTGTTAGTTTCATCCAAGAAAATAAAGCAGCAGTTTAATTTTACTACAAAGTGGTCTAGGGAAATGGTAGTCTATAAGTCAAGGAAATTTTAAGAATACTGAAGGTTATATTCAATAACTGCACTATTATTAATACATATATGAAATATCAATCATTAAGCTATAACTTTATCCACGCTTTGTTTATAAGATTTGGCCATATTGTGGTGTGGACTACTTATATCGACATAAGTAGTATATGCCGTGAGTCAGAAATAGAATGTCTGGCAGTAGAAGATTGAGAAGAAATGAACGGAAACAGAAAACAATTGGTATGGAAATGCAGGAATAATGAAGTTTGAGACAATTAATGGACATTAAAAAAACTAAGTATTAGAGTATGGTTGATAAGCAAAGATGGATAATGGTTAGAAGTGGAATCCAGGACAAGCCGCTTTTCGTCCTATTTCGGACTCGTCAGCTAGATGTACCTGCATCTCAGAGTTGATGTTCACTGTGGGACTCGAACCCAGTATAATTCGCTTCAAACTCCATCGCTTTATCCACTCAGCTACTGAGTCCTGATATCCACTTGCTTGTGCAATAAGAGACTAACCTGTTGCAGTCCTAAACATCAATAGGAAGATTCAAACAAACAATACTAAGTGAATTTAGAGTATGGTTTGTCTATGTTTTCTTAAGTAATTCTGTAAAAGAGTCGGTTATCATCACCTTCACTACAATATCACTTGCTTATATTAATACTCAGGTTACATTTGGAAAACCTCTTTAATTTGTATTCGGTAACACTATTCAATGTGATCAGTGCTCCACCATTGCATTGTACAGTTACAGACTAGAAATGTTCATTTCCGATCTGGTTAGAGTGGTAATTTATATCTATGGGTTATTAATTAGGCAAGAGAACAAAGTAGAACTGAAAAGAGTCTACATTTCCTAATTTGATTAATATAATAAGGATGTTTCAACTAGAGTTGAAATACATACATATTCACTGTGTATATGGGTTCGAATGTTAATGTAGTGAACAGAACACTGATTGGGGACAATCGAATGTATTTAGATACAAATTACAGACTATTACACTACATTCTGATAACCATACTGTAAACAGTTAATTTGCAAATAACAACCCGTTGTCTCAATCTTTATTGTTCCTTCTGTAAATATCAATTAATCTTCTCTAATTTCATCGTTCATGCATTTTCATACCGATTGCGCTTCGTTCCTGTTCGTTCCTTATCGATCTTCTGCGGCACGCTGACCTCTATAGCTCCATCTACCTGCCGTGTACTAACATCCGACATTGACCCGGCACCTGGGACGTTCAACACCCGTACTCCACCGGCCTGCTGAGCCATCTACATCCGATATCCACCCAGCAGCCGCACGTCCCACCGCTTTTCTCCGTTGACAGCACCTGCTACAGACAACACCGCCCCTCCAGAACACTCCACTCAACGTCACCTCTCCGCACCAGACTGCTCCAACTAGCAACTCGACTCTAAGCCGGCAGCGGCGTCCACAGAACAGCAACCTTCCTCCTCCTGGTTGGCAGCGACGCCAAATGTAGTGAACAAAACACTTGTTGGGAACAATCGAATATTTAATATGCATTAACTAAAATGTTGATTCAATTCGATTCTTGTTTGTCGTATATCAATAGGTGGTTGTGATATAAAATCTCAACCTTGACAACAAGTGATTTTGACTATTTGTAAAAGCGATATATCTAAGTAATTACCAAAAGTTAGGGAGGGGGGAACTGAGCTAAACTCTACGTAGTATTTGTGAATAAATGATAGAAGAAATATGTGCGCATTCTACTGTAAGTATTGACAGATAATATTGATGTGGGATTCAAACTTTTAAGGTACTATTAGTAATAAGCGTCAAGATACAGCCATTTAAGCTGATGTTCAACAATATTAACTTTGATAACTAGTGATCTGTTGTATGCTAAATTATAACTGAATATTGAAAGTGATGCCAGTTTTGAAACTCGGATACGATGAGGTCATTAGTAACTGGTTTATCACTATTACCTTCTTTAGATGTAATAACAGCGTTATGATTTTCAGTGAACGATATTTGGAATGAATCATATTGCATCCAATAGTTATTATTGATATTTCATTCAAATCTTAACGATGTTATATTCACTTGTTGTTGTTGTTTACTTGTATCTTCCCATTGTTATTTAGGACGTCAATTGATCAATCTCTTGTTAGCGCCATTGTCTTCAGTGAGTTGATATCCCATAACAGGCCCGGTTGAACCCATTGGTCATTGTTTCTCCTTAGAACTACAGGAAATACCTCTTGAAGCCAGTCACTAGTTAACATACTATGATTATTAACAGAAGGTGGTTTTGTGGAGATTTTAGTAATCTTATAGTTGAGATCATGAGTCAATTAAAACTAGGCCATCATGGGATCGTAGATACTCACTGCTAAGGAGTCCCACAATAGGACAAAACAGCCTTCCATATTTTCCATGGTGGTCTACCATCAACTGACTCATGATCTCAACTATTAAATTTAAAAAAATAGCTGGAATGTTTTAATATACTTTTTTTAATTGATATAGAATAAGTAAATAAGCAATAAGACACATTATATTCTGACATCTTTTTAAGCATAACTATCTTATTATTATAATCAGAAGAGGTTTTTGTGGAGATTTAGTATTTGCATAGTTGAAAGCGTTAGCAAGTTGAAGCTAGACCACCAAGGAAGACCTGGAAACACTGGACGACCGTTTCGTCCTATTATGAGACGTCTCAGCAGTGCGCATCCACGACATCGCCTCGCGAGATTTGTACCCAGGACCTATCAGTCTCGCTCCAGAGCACTTAACCAATAGACTACTGAGACAGCATCCAACTGTGTTAATGTCATTCATTTAAGTAGTTTATTTTAAAAAAGTTTAAAAAAAATTTCCCAATTAATTCTTTTTATTTAAATAACCCTGATTTGTTTTATAAAACATTAAATTTTTTAATTGTTTCTCTTTTAAATTTAAATTTTCCGCTTCTTTTCTTAACATTTCTTCATAGGCTAATTCAGTATTCATTTGAACTTCTTTATCTGCATCTATTTCATTTTTAGCTAATTGATTCAATTTAGTTTTTTCTATGATTTGATTAGTTAATTCAGTTGATTGTTCTATATTTTGATGATGACGTTTAATTTCTTCAAATTTATTATTTATATTCATTGTTTCAATTTGTTCTAATAATTCTTCAGTGGAAATTAATTCTTCTTGTTGAAGATGTTGAATTGAAGTTAATTGATCTGAGATTTGTTTACGACGATCTTCAATAACCTAAAATTTGAAAGAAGATTCAAAATAGGATCAGTAGTAGTAGTAGTAGTAGTAGTAGTAGTAGTAGGTTTTATTTCAGTTCATTGAGGAGCTAGATTTATTTCTGTACTATCTTTAACCGATGCATGTATATCCCACTTTCTATGTTATTTGTAGCTGACCGACATAAGGACATTTTCGTTTTTAAATTTACTTTGAAATAGTTCATCTATAAACTGAGCAGGACGTAATCCCGCCTGTAGGTAGATCTTCTAAAATTATTGCTGGTCCCAAGCTCGGGTAAATGAAGAGGGTTGGGTATGAGGTAAAAAAATAACCCTGGTAAAAAACGATAGCCAGGACAATCAAATTAAACTATTTAAACTCTGCTCAGAGAATTTTAACGTATTTATTCAGAAGCATTATGACGCCTCATGGTGAAAGTAGAGATTCTTTGCAAGTCACGAAGCCGATGCCTTTTCTAACTACCAAAGCAACAATTTTTATAGGTACATAAAACGTCCGAGAGGACCAGTGAAATAGCTACAAAAATGAGGAGATATAGATGAACGTAGGTCAAGATAAAGTTAGTCAGTTTTAAAGACTATGACTGTAAATTTATTTAACAATATATATATATATACCACTTTCAATTTATACTAATATTGACCATCTCCGAGATCTTTAACTGAACACTTGGAATTCAGTTTGAATAATTATAGGAAAACATCAACCGAGAGAAACTAATTGTGGGGTAGGTAGATCGATTACATCACAATTTATTTACTCTGAAGAAGTGGTTCACATTAAGTCACGAAACTTTAGAAATACAATACTAACAATTTAAATCTATTAATTTACAATGAACAGACTAAAATTATAGATGTTTAACTTTAAACTTAGATATTAACTCAACTCACCTCATGTAAAAGTTTTTGTCTATTGGCTGTTTCATTTCTCCATTCTTCTTCACGTTTAGCCCATAACTTTGATGCTTCATAGCTAGATAAATCATTATCAATTTTGATTAATGTTAACTTTCACTTAAAGAGTCATTTGATTAAATTATAAGAGAGTAAATAGTGATGATTTACCAAAAGCAGTTACAAATAATGAAGTTCATTAAAGTTAACTATTCAGTTACTATGCTTATAAACATAATGTAGGACTGATAGTTGGAGATTAGAAGGCTCATGGTTAACGACTAATTAGTGATTTACCTTTGTTCAACTACTTTTCATGCTTTGAACAGTAGATAAGATTGTATTTAACTAAACCGAGGTATTGAACGGAAGTTACCCCTTCATGATTTTTATTGAAAGGTCAAGGTCACAGTGAATTTCATCCGACGACATTGAAAGATGATCAGGCTGTAATCATGAAGTGAATGAAGTCTAAAAGTGTGAACAACTAGGATTTTGACGGGTAATCGAGAAGTTCTAAAACTCATTGTGATATATCTATAACTGAACCTGTATAATTCTGAAAAGTAATTATCATTAACCTCTACTAATAAAATGAAATAATTGGTGCGTCGCACAAAAAATCATACTTTGTAACCATTCTACCTGTGATTGGTATTCGTTTATTATTAAAAGTTTTTTTAATGAATCTGAAGATTTGAAGCCGTTCAGTAGAGAAAAGTATCATTGGAATCATGAACAGATCTAAGTTAGACTACCTTTTAAAATCTGAAAGTACTGGGCGGCCGTTTCTTCCTTGCACAGAGCCATTCAGCAGTGTGCATCCGCGAACCCAGAACCTTCGGTTTCGCATGTGAACGTCTAACCTCTAGTCTACTGAGCCGGCATCTAGAGGGATTAAGTATAATCAATCCATGACATTGTGCAACCATCTTCTATTGCGTTTGGCGGGTAACTGCCTAACACATGATACAGGCGTTTACTACTCACAGGTTTTCAAAGGTAGTCTAACTTGATTCATGATTTCGGTGAAAGTCAAAAATCCCCACAACCTCTTACCGACAAAGAAAATTATCTTCTCAACCATAACATATCATATTTTTAGTCATCAAACAAACATATGAGGCTGATATATTTTGGAATGAAATTAAAAATCACAAAGTGTCCGGAGATTTCAAGTATTGAAAGACGGTTACGTAACGATCTAGAAGTTAGTGAAATATAGAAAGATGACAATTATTGAGTCATAAATAACAAAGATATTTTTTGGTTGAAAGCGTGAGTCAATTGAAGCTAGACCATCATGGAAAACCTGGAAGCACTGGACGGCCGTTTCGTCCTATTATGGGATTCCTCAGCAGTGCTGGCCTCAATTGACTCACGCTTTCAACTATGAAAATGCTAAATCTCCACAAAACCCCTTCTGATAATAAAGATATTTCTCTACTTGACAGATATGAAGGAGAAATGAAAACTGTAAATGTATTAATAATAATTGAGAGAGTAAAACTAACTGAATACCTATTTAGGAAGTAAAATACAACAACAAAAACGAAAAAAAAACATAGTGGAGAAGGTGTAAAGGCTTTGTAAGTAATATAGGTTTTACATGTTGTTCTGACATACAGAGTTCATGCTTGGGTTGGTGAATTACCAAGATGTACGAGTTTTCGATTTGACCTCCATTCGATCCTACAGTGTTAATGATTTTGAAGGATGATTCTGATGAGGAAATGTACCTAGAATTGATGGAATGTTTCTGTATTCGAGTAGTAATTGTTTTGTATTCTGTTAAATCTACATCGATTAATGTTTTGAGATCCACTTAGAAAGTGTATAGAGGCTAATTTCTTCTATATCTGACTCCAATACATAGTATCCCGTTAATTGAGTATTTACGCAGATTAAATCTCCTAGTAGTACCATGAATTTACTCGAGACTATTCCAAAGCTCGAACACGAGTTGTTGAGATAATTTATTGTTAATGACTAGTAAAAATCCGTAAGCGCCCAAATAGCAACCACATGGGGAAACCAGTGAGTGTTAAAAATCCATGTATATTTGTATATTAATCGATTGTGGATAAATTATTGATTGCTTATGTTTACAACCAATGAGTGAACAGATAAAGATTGATATGCAGATATGCGTTCAATGAGACCGGCACAAAAATTCACATAGTGGATCAAATGACTAAATTACAGCGAACAGACAAATAATAAAATAGTGTTCGCTTTTTACATCTAACGTTTCTATATTTCGCTAACTTCTAGATCGTTAAATAACTGTCTTTTAATACATGGAATCTCCAGACACTTTGTGATTTAATTTCATTCCAAAACACATCAGACTCATATGGTTATAAAATCACTATAAATACGATATGATATAGTCGGGAGAGAGGGAAATTCTCCTCATTAAACTGCCCTTTTCTTCAATGACACAATGAGTTACCTAGTTTCCCTTAAGATTTCAAAGGAAGATATATGAAAAGAATCAATTCTTCGTAGTATTAAAAGGGGGGGGATTGTGGCGACTCTAGTAATTCTTATATAGTTGAAATCATGAGTCAATTGAAGCTAGACCACCATGGAAAACCTGGAAGCACTGGACGGCCAACTCGTCCTATTGTGGCACTCCTCAGCAGTGCGCATTAACCAGTAGAGTTCAACCAGGTCTGTTGGGAGATATCAATTCACTGAAGACGTCGGTGAACGGTTGCTCAAACATCGTGGATTGGTTGAAGTTAAACATTAACAACGTTAGATGCCGGCCGGCTCAGTGGTCTAGTGGTTAAGCGCTCGCACGCGAGACTGGTAGGTCCTGTGTTCGAATCTCGCGAGTGCGGGATCGTGGATGCGCATTGCTGAGGAGTCCCATAATAGGGCGAAACGACCTTGCAGTACTTCCAGGTTTTCTATGGTGGTATAGCTTCAATTGACTCGTGATTTCAACTATGAAGATAACATATTTAAAAACATTCAAACTTACACTTCTAATTCATTTAATTCTAATTCTCTAATTTGTTCTTTTTCTAATTCATATTCAATTAATTTTTGTATTGCTAAAAGATTTTCTTTCTCCTTTTGTTTACGTTCAATATCAGCGCCATAATCAAGAGTTTCTTGTTTAGTTAATTGATTTAACCAATTTAAATCATCTTTTAATTCATTTTGTATAAATAATGAACGTTTACGTAGTGCTGTTTGATGTTGATGTAATAAAGCACGTCCATATAGTTCACGTTTACATTTTTCTTCAATTCTATATCGTTCTTGTTCTAATTGATCAATTCTAGCTAATTCTTTCATTAAATCTTTCTCTTTTTCAGCCAAACGTTTTGCCTAAGAAGTTTTTAAAGCATTATATAATGATAGAAAGATATCAGAAGGGAGTTTTGTGGAGACCACCATGGAAAACCTGAAAGCACTTGAAAGCCGTTTCGTCCTAGTATAGGACTCCTCAGCAGTGTGCATCCACGATCCCACCTCGTGACATTTGAACCCAGGACCTTTCAGTGTCGCGCGCGAGCGCTTCACCTCTAGAACCCCTGAGAGGACCGGCATCCAACGGTGCTAATGTCTAACTTCAACCATTCCACGAAATTGAGCGGCCATTCACCAATGTCTTCAGTGAGTTTATATCCCCCAACAGACTTGGTTGAACTCTACTGGTTAATGCACACTGCTGAGGAGCCCCACAATAGGACGAAACGATCGTCCAGTGCATCCAGGTTTTTCATGGTGGTTTAACTTCAATTGACTCATGAGTTCAACTATATAAAAAAATTAATTTTAACTTTAAAAACATATACCTCTTATGTGTGCATCTTTTTCATTCTGTACATGTGAATTTTATGTGTGCTGACGTACATCTGTACAATTAATTATCTTATCCATTATCTATCTCTTTGATTACATTATTATAAACGGGTCGTAACGAGTAATATTCTAAGTAGTATGTTCCATCTCTGATTCACGTCTCCTATTGTCTGTCTGTTAGCGGGAAATAAACCGGATTAAGGCATGTTATGTTCATCTACTACCCTTATTATTTTGAATACAATTTCGTTCCTGTTCAACATGTTCTGATTTTTGAGGGTCTTGTCAAGAATACTAAGCAATAGGAGTAGTTGGGTCGTTTATTAGCAGAGACAATTATAACACTGTCTATAATAATCGATCTATGAAACATATGGAAATAGCAAACAGAAAAACATTCAAATCGGATTTCCTTTCTCATCATTCTTTACATCTACGTTAATATTCTCTGAATGTTTACCTGACAAACAATGAAAAACTGTGGTCACCTTAGAAACACATAACAATTGGATAGTACTCACATCAGTCTGACAGAAAAAAGATTATGAGGAGTCAAAACCTTACTAGAATTCCATATCCCACTCATATTTATACTCATGCCAATTTAGATAGTTTGTAGTTAACTCACTTCATTTTCTCGATTGTTTAATTCACGTAATTGTTTTTGAAGGTATGCCAAATGTTCTTCTTTAGCTTGTAAACGCTTTAGTTCTATTTCTGCATTTTGTTTATCTTCATACATTTTAACATCTGATTCCATTTCTTTCATGACGATCTGACTAAGGTCTTCGGATTGTTTTAACTTGATATTGAAAAAAAATAGATAATCAGAAGGGGATTTATGGAGATTTCAGTATATCTCATAGTGAAATCATGAGAAGTCCCCATCTGATTTTCTGTTTTTGTATTGTATTTAGTTATAACGTTCAGAAGACCTGAGGAAGATCGTCAGGTAGGAATTGGAGTCAGGTGTTCAGATGTTTGAAGGTATGCAGAATGCCGAAATGGAGCT